>NC_091979.1:23716463-24016463 GCF_044704955.1 Pristiophorus japonicus | reverse complement strand
ATATATTCAAAAGGGAGTTAGATGAAGTCCTTACTACTAGGGGGATCAAGGGGTATGGCGAGAAAGCAGGAAGTGGGTACTGAAGTTGCATGTTCAGCCATGAACTCATTGAATGGCAGTGCAGGCTAGACGGGCTGAATGGCCTACTCCTGCACCTATTTTCTATGTTTCTAGCCAAGCTACTGAGAGAGCTACACAGGTAGAATTTGTTTGCCCGATAACGATGCTCACTCTCTGTCCCCCTCCCACGGAGATAGACCTTGCTAACCAAATGAAACTTACCTTAAGTGTGCACGAATGGGAAGAGAGTTGCGGGGGGGGCGGGGGGAACGCCTACTGAACCAGCTAAAGCCATACAGCCTACCTGTCGACAGCACTGGCAAGTTCCCTGTCGTTTGTCATGCTGGGACCACTCACCTATTAGCATTTATATAGCGCCTTTTACGATCTCCGGACCCTCCATTGCGCTTTACAGCCAATGAATTACTTTTGAAATGTAGTCGCGGTTGTAATGCAGGAACTAGCAGCGCCAATTTGCGCACAGCAAGCTCCCACAGACAGCAACCAGATAATCTGTTTTAGTGATGTTGGCTGAGCGGCAAATATTAGGCAGGTTACCGGGGAGAACTCCCCAGCTCTCCTTCGAATAGTACCGTGGGATCTTTTACAGCCGCCAAGAGGGAAGGCAAGGACTCGGTTTAACGTCTCTTTCGAAAGGCAGCACCTCCGACAGTGCAGCGCTGCAATTGAGTGTCAGCCTAGAGTTTTGTGCTCAAGTGCCTGGAGCGGAGCTCGAACCCACAACCTTTCTGACTCAGAGCAGAGAGTGCTGCCCACTGAGTCACGGCTGACACCCGCTAGCGCACTGGCTTACACTAATCTAGAGTCGAATGGTAAAAAACTGCAGCCCCTCGGTGACTGATTTACCCCTTCGCGCTGCATTAGACGAACTGGTCAATCAACAACAGTGCCCTGAAACACAGCGGACCTGCCCGATTCAGGAACTGCCCGTTGAAGCTGCCACAGAGGGCTGATTAATTCAGAGCGTCCATCACTAGGGCACGGCAGCTTGAAGCCGCTCTGACCGCACCCCCGCCACCCAACCCCCAGCACCAAGGAGGCGCCACCTCCAAGTAAGAACGAACACTCATCCACAAGTTGCACTCACCGCTCTTTCCCCGCTGTACCTCTCCACAAACTTGCCATAGTTGTAATAGCTGATCATGGGGTAGCCCTCCACACCTTCCTGTTTGCATAACTCGTGATTCTGGCCTTTAGTGCAGTCGACTGCGGCGTAGGCAATCTGCAAGATATCAAATCAAAACCAGCTGACCAACCAATCAGACAAAACAGAAAACATGCTTTAGAAAACAAAGAATTTATGATGAAACTTTATCCCACACTGGTCTGGCCTCAACTGGAGTATCGTGTCCAATTCTGGGCACCGCATTTTTAATAATAGATTCTTGTTAACCCAAAGTATTAAGGGATATGGGGCAAAGGCAGGTATATGGAGTTAGGTCGCCGATCAGCCATGATCACATCGAGGGCCTAAATGGCCTACTCCTGTTCTTGTGTTCCTAATTGTGCATTCTGAAAACATAGCATTAAATCAAGAGCTTTTTTCAAAATTTCTCTGCGTGGATCAGTAGGCAATTGCACCGCCTGATGTGGGACTGAGCCACACCAAGTAGGAAGACCCCAGGTTTGGTCCCTGCTGTGTGTGAAGTTAGCTGATCACTGACAGGGCACCGGTGGAAGCAATGCAGTACGCTCAGAGTCCCTGGGCTGAGGAGCGAGAAGTGAAAGAAACAGTAACGAGCCAGAATTCTCAGTCCTGATCACGATTGAGTGACTCCTTTGGGACAGGTGTAATAGCCACCATGGAAATATAGCTGCTAGGATGCTGAGGAAAGTTAAGGTGGAAATTGTGGAGGTACTGGCCATAATCTTCCAATTCTCCTTACAACAATAACTTGTATTTATACAGCGCCTTTAACGTAGTGAAACGCTTCACAGGAGTATTATGAGACAAAAAAAATTGACACCGACCCATATAAGGAGAAATTAGGGCAGGTGACCAAAAGCTTGGTCAAAGAAGTAGGTTTTAAGGAGCATCTCCAAGGAGGAAAGAGAGGTACAGAGGCGGAGAGGTTTAGGGAGGGAGCTCCAGAGCTTGGGGCCTCGGCAACAGAAGGCACGGCCGCTAATGGTTGAGTGATTGTAATCAGGGATGCTCAAGAGAGCAGAATTAGAGGAGCACAGACATCTCAGGGGGGAGTGTGGGGCTGGCAGTTGTGGGGCGGGAGGAGATTACAGAGATAGGGAGGGGCGAGCCCATGGAGGGATTTGAAAACAATGATGAGAATTTTGAAATCAAGGTACAGGAGTACTGCCTGAAGACTGGAGAATTGCAAATGCTACTCCCTTGTTCAAAAAAGGTTACAAGAATAAGTCCAGCAACTACAGGCTAGTCAGTTTAACCTATGGTAGTAGGGAAGTTTTAGAAACGATAATCAGGGACAAAATTAACAAGCACTTGGACAACTGTGGATTAATTAAAGCCAGCACGGATTTGTTAAAGGCAAATCGTGTTTGACTTGATCGTATTTTTTGATGAGGTAACAGGGAGGGTTGATGAGAGCAACGTGGTTGACGTGGTGTACACGGACTTCTAAAAGGCGTTTGATAAAGTGCCACATAATAGGCTTGCCAGCAAAGTTGAAGCCCATGGAATAAAAGGGACAGGGGCAGCGTGGATACGAAATTGGCTAAGTGACAGGAAACAGAGAATAGTGGGGAACGGTCAGTGATGTTCCCCAGCGGTTGGTACTAGGACCACTGCTTTTCTTGGTATATATGAACGACTTGAACTTGGGTGTACAGGACACAATTTCAAAATTTGCAAATGACAAAACTTAGTGAGGATAGCGAGAGACTTCAAGAGGACATAGACAGGCTGGTGGAATGGGCGGACACGTGGCTCGATGGGCCGAATGGTGTTGTAACCATTGTATACTTCTATGACCAGGGTCGCACATGACCTTGGTATAAGTTACCAAAGGGCTGAGAGTGATACCGTACCCTCGCACGAATCATCTCCAGAAGACAAGAGAAAAAAAACAAGGATCAGTATTAGAGAAGGAAATACAGAAGTAGATTCTTTAAAACGACATCGAATTTTTTTTCTCCCTCGCCAAAGTCTCCAACTCTCAGCTGGATCCAAGGCTGCCAGATGCTGCTGTTTGTGCGAGAGTATGAACAATGGAAGACTACTGGACCACGGGGAGGGCAGGATAACCACCAGAAGTGGGATCTTTTGACTGATTCTCCCACCACCTCCCCAGCCCAATGAAAGAGCCCACTACCACCGTCCCAGCTGTGATCAGTGCCCTCAGCACAGACCAAACACCGAAGCTGCTATTTTCCTGCTTAGCGACTCAACTGGATAGATTTGCACTGAACTTGAAATCTAAGTTTTCTCTTTAACATAAAATTTACAGAACAGAAACTGGTGTTTCTGCTCCTCACGAACCTACTTCATCTATCAGCAGATCCTTCTATTCCTTTCTCCCTCATATACTTATCTAGCTTCTCCTTAAGGGCATCTATGCAATTCACCTCAACTAGTCCATGTGTAAGTGAGTTTCACATTCTAACCACTCTCTGGGGAAAGAAATTTCATCTGAATTCCTTATTGGATTTGTGTGACTACCTTACATATAGAATATATATTGTATATATAATGTAAAATCCCTAGTTTTGGATACCCCAACAAGTGGAAAGATCTCTACGTCAACCACATAAAACCCCTTCATAATTTTAAAGACCTCTATTAGGTCACCCCCGAACCAACGCTCACATAAAAATTCAATGTCGTTTTAAAGTATTTTAAGCACCTACTTCTGAGATGGCTGTATTTCCTTCTCTTTAATACTGATCCTTGAGGCTGCGTACAGGCCGCTCACCGGCTTTACAGCGGTAAAAACTGCACATGTACGAAAAATTGAATGGGCCGCGCAGCCCGTTGAAGTGGCTATGCAGCCACCCCCCCAAAAAAAATTAGAGTGAACACTGACCCTTGGCCTTCCCTTTTCCAGAGATAGCAGACGGCTTTATCTCGCATATGTTTCAAATATCAAACGCTGAAACAAACTGGTGCTTTCCTTTTTATTATAAACATGTTGTTTCCCTTCTCCCACGTGACATATGATTATGAGCTCAATAAAGTAGTAGGGAGACTCACTGCGTGCGTGAGAGAAGAAGCAATGGTATGGAATGCATCATCATCATCAGCATAGGCAGTCCCTCGGAATCGAGGAAGACTTGCGTCACTTTAAAATGAGTTCTTCGGTGACTGAACAGTCCAATACGAGAATTACAGTCTCTGTCACAGGTGGGGCAGATAGTCGTTGAAGGAAAAGGTGGGTGGAACTGGTTTGCCGTACTCTCTTTCCGCTGCCTGCGCTTGGTTTCTTCATGCTCTCGTTGATGAGACTCGAGGTGCTCAGTGCCCTCCCGGATGCACTTCCTCCACTTAGGGCGGTCTTGGGCCAGGGACTCCCAGGTGTTGGTGGAGATGCTCCACTTTATCAAAGAGGCTTTGAGGGTGTCCTTGAAACGTTTCCTCTGCCCACCTGGGGCTCGTTTGCCGTGTAGGAGCTCCGAGTAGAGCGCTTGCTTTGGGAGTCTCGTGTCGGGCACGAGAACAATGTGGCCTGCCCAGCGGGGCTGGTCGAGTGTGGTCAGTGCTTCGATGCTGGGGATGTTGGCCTAGTCGAGGACGCTAACGTTGGTGCGCCTGTCCTCTCAGGGGATTTGCAGGCTGTTAATATTGTGCAACAAAATAGCGTGCACGAGCAAGGGAATGCACACCGCCACATGCTGATAAAGAGCACATGCACGAGACCCTCAGAGGAAGCGGTGAAATTCGCCCTTTGACCTGCTAACTGTGCAATTCCCAACAAGTTTCGAATTATTATGCCATCACTATCTTAAACCCACACGATGCGACACTTGATCGCGCAGTAAATTGCTAAGTGCCTACCTAACATTACGGCATGGAATTTTGATGCCACGATCTCCTGCAAGAACTGCCATGCGATTCAGCCTGCATATGTCACGAATGATCAGCTTTACTGTACGGCAGCTTAAAAAGTGATTCGTGGACTGGAGTGATTCACTTGTCTTGAGTGACAGTGTATGTACAGGGGATTAAATGTAGTATCTCCAAATTTGCGGATGACACTAAGTTGGGTGGCAGTGTGAGCTGCGAGGAGGATGCTATGAGGCTGCAGAGTGACTTGGATAGGTTAGGTGAGTGGGCAAATGCATGGCAAATGAAGTATAATGTGGATAAATGTGAGGTTGTCCACTTTGGTGGTAAAGACAGAGAGACAGACTATTATCTGAATGGTGACAGATTAGGAAAAGGGGAGGTGCAACGAGACCTGGGTGTCATGGTACATCAGTCATTGAAGGTTGGCATGCAGGCGGTTAAGAAAGCAAATGGCATGTTGGCCTTCATAGCGAGGGGATTTGAGTACAGGGGCAGGGAGGTGTTGCTACAGTTGTACAGGGCCTTGGTGAGGCCACACCTGGAGTATTGTGTACAGTTTTGGTCTCCTAACTTGAGGAAGGACAGTCTTGCTATTGAGGGAGTGCAGCGAAGATTCACCAGACTGATTCCCGGGATGGTGGGACTGGCTATCAAGAAAGACTGGATCAACTGGGCTTGTATTCACTGGAGTTCAGAAGAATGAGAGGGGACCTCATAGAAACGTTTAAAATTCTGACGGGTTTAGACAGGTTAGATGCAGGAAGAATGTTCCCAATGTTGGGGAAGTCCAGAACCAGGGGTCACAGTCTAAGGATAAGGGGTAAGCCATTTAGGACCGAGATGAGGAGAAACTTCTTCACCCAGGGAGTGGTGAACCTGTGGAATTCTCTACCACAAAAAGTAGTTGAGGCCAATTCACTAAATATATTCAAAAGGGAGTTAGATGAAGTCCTTACTACTCGGGGGATTCAAGGGGTATGGCGAGAAAGCAAGAATGGGGTACTGAAGTTGCATGTTCAGCCATGAACTCATTGAATGGCGGTGCAGGCTAGACGGGCTGAATGGCCTACTCCTGCACCTATTTTCTATGTTTCTATGTACAGCGAAGGTACCAGGCACAGGTATCTTCCATCCTTCAATATGTAGTTCGGGACCTAGAATGTCAGGTCCCTCATTGAAACACCTGTGAACTCATCCCTTTTTGGTGCGGAAGCAATTCATCCTCGATACGAGGGACTGTCTAATACTACAACTAGAGAAGGTGCAGTGAGCAGAAAAATAACCTTAAATAGAGGCATTGAGCCAGACTAAATTCACCGACTTAAATGAGACAAGACAAACTTTTGCTGTTTCATCTTTCTTTTTACCGCCAATTTTTTTCTCTCTCTCCTCTCCCTCCCCCCGTCCCCCCACTTCTGAAAGCGTTAGCTTCTTGCTGGGGGAGGCAACAACCAATGCTCCCTTTATCTTTGTGTGTGCGGCCCCATTCACAATACTGCACAGGCCCCAGGTGCTGTCTAAAAGCGGGTGAACTGGCTGCGCGGGAGCTGCTGAATGCTGCATGGCCGCGCAGCTTAAAGGGAACAGTGGTCTCAACCCCACAGGCGAAAGGTGCTATCTGTTGCCTCAGGCAGTGTCGTGTTTTTCCATGTGTGAACCAAGCTGTTTGAGCACGGGTACTTGGCGACTTTTTTTTTATTCGTTCACGGGACGTAGGTGTCGCTGGCAAGGTCGACATTTATTGCCATCCCGAATTGCCCTCGAGAAGGTGGTGGTGAGCTGCCTTCTTGAACCGCTGCAGTCCTGTGTGGTAAAGGTACTCCCACAGTGCTGTTAGGGAGGGAGTTCCAGGATTTTGACTCAGCGACAATGAAGGAACGGCCGATATTTCCAAGGATGGACTTGGCCTGATCCTGTCCTTGCCACATGCCCACGCACTCTCAAGTTCCAGTAGGAGCCACTGACTAACAAACTGGAGTGGGAATTCTGCTCACTTTCCCCCATCAGTAGCCCCAACCACTTGCGCTTACGTAACGCCTTTAAGTTAGCAAAATATCCGAGCATGCTTCTCGGGGTGGGAAACTGCACTAGGAGGAGGAGCTGTGGGAGGGGAAGGCCGAATTAGGGGAGGTGAGTGAATGCATGATGAACAAAGCTTTTGAAGGTGGGGCAGAAGAATTCCTGGGTGGATAACGTTAGTTTGGAGTTAAATATAAAAATAAAGAACTTGCATTTATATAGCGCCTTTTACAACCTCAGGACGTCCTAATGCGCTTTGCAGCCAATGCAGTACTTTTGAAGCGTAATCACTGTTGTAATGTAGGAAATGCGGCAGCCAAATTGCACACAGTCAGGTCCCACAAACAGCAATGTGATAATGAGCAGATAATCTGTTTTTTTAGTGACGTTGATTGAGGGATAAATATTGGCCCAGGATACCGGGGATAATTCCCCTACTCTTCTTTGAAATAGTGCCACAGGATCTTTTACATCCACTAAAATTGGCTGTGTGGTTGATAATGAAGAGGAAAGTCATGGGCTGCAGGAGGATATTCATCTACTGGTCAGGTGGACAGTGCAGTGGCAAATGGAATTTAATTCAGAGAAGTGTGAGGTGATGTACTTTAGGAGGGCTAATAAGGAAAGGGTATACACATTAAGCGGCAGGCCACTTAATATTGTAGATGAACAAAGGGACCTTGGAGTGCTTGTCCACAGATCCCTGAAAGTAGCAGGCCAGGTGGATAAGGTGGTTAAGAAGGTATATGGAATGCTTGCCTTTATTGGCCGAGGCATAGAATATAAGAGCAGGGAGGTTATGCTTAAATATATCATACTTTGGTTAGGCCACAGCTGGAGTACTGCGTGTAGTTTTGGATGCCATGTTATAGGAAGGGCATGATTGCACTCGAGAGGGTGCAGAGGAGATTTACTGGGATGCTGCCTGGAATGGAGAATCTTAGTTATGAGGACTGATTGGATAGGTTGGGTTTGTTCTCATTGGAACAGAGGTGGTTGAGAGGAGACCTCATTGAGGTGTACAAAATATTGAGGGGCCTGGGACATAGTGGATAGTATTTCCATTGGTGGAGGGGGTCTATTACGAGGAGGCATAGTTTTAAGGTGGTTGGTGGAAGGTTTAGAGGGAATTTGAGGGGGGGCTTCTTTACGCAGAGGGTTGTGGGGATCTGGAACTCGCTGCCTGGAAGAATGGTGGACGCAGAAACCCTCATCACTTTTAAGAGATGGTTGGATGGGCACTTAAAGTGCAGTAACCTGCAGGGTTACGGACCTAGAGCTGGTAATTGGGATTAGACTGGATGACCTTTTGTTGGATGGCGCAGATATAATGGTAAGTACTGCAGGGAATAGAATACCGGCCAGGGTGATCTCCTGGACTAGTTTCGATCGCCTGGATGGGTCGGAGAGGAATTTTCCCAGATTTTTTTACCTCAATTAGCCGGGGTTTTTAATCTGTTTTTTGCCTCGCCCAGGAGATCACATGGCTTCGGTGGGGGGTGGAGTGTAGAATGTTTCAATATAAGGGGTGTCACAGTTGTGTGAGGCGGACTGGTTGGGCCGGGTGCTCTTTGCCTTTCCATCATTGTTCATGGGTTTGTATGTAACCTTCAGGGCTGCTGACCGAGGGCCGTGTGGCTGTGCGTCGGCCGGCGCGGACACGATGGGCCGAAATGGCCTCCTCCTGCGCTGTAAATTTCAGTGTTTCCAAGACTTGGTTTTATGTCTCATCCGAAAGGCAGCACCTCTGACAGAGCAGCACTCCCTCAGTACTGCACTGGAGTGTCAGCCTAGATTTTGTGCTCATGTCTCTGGCATGAGAGGGACTTGAACGGACAACCTTCTGACTCAGAGGCGAGCGAGTGCTGCCCACTGAGCCGCGGCTGACACTGTGAGCACCGTATTTGCCCTTCGTCCTGTTCGAGGATCAGCTAATTCAGCACAGATCAGGAAGTGGGACATTCCGAAGTGCTTATGTTCAGTGACCCGCTGCCTCGGCTAGCTGACGGATCAAGGGAGAGCCTGACAGTGCATTCTAACCAGCCTGAAATGACCCGGATCCTTTATTAGCGCAAGATCCTATTCACGTAACTAGCTTATTGGCAAAGAGAAATGGGCCTAATGGAATTGTTATCGACAGCCATTTGGGAAGAGAGGGAAAGTGAACAAAGCAGCATAAAATGCATCGATTTTTTGGCACTGTTTGCAAGACGTGCACGAACAGCATTAGAGAAAGGCATCGTTTTGTTCCATTAACACAAGTTGCTGATCAATATGTACTCTGCAAAGCAAGGTTGCGCAGAAGCATAGGTCAATACCACAACTCTGACACACATCGTTTTCCAAAGAGGTAAATCTGGATTTAGCTAGTTAAAATTGGCAATTCTTGAACTCACTGAGGGAGGTCATTTTAGCGCATTGGCGCAAAGGGTTAAATTAGGGGGACAGGTTGCACAGCCTTGCCGTGTACTCCCCGGAGTACAGAAGATTAAGGGGTGATCTAATCAGAGTTTTAGATGATTGAAGGAGATGAGAGGCTAGATCGGGAGAAACTATTTGCTCGTGGGGGGAAGTTCAGAACAAGGGGATATAACATTGAAATTAAAGCCAGGCCGTTTAGGGGGTAATGTCAGGAAGCACTCCTTCACGCAAAGGGTAGTGGAAATCTGGAATTCACACCCCCCGCAAAAAATGTGGTTGAGGCTGGGGTCAATTAAACATTTCAAAAAGGAGATTGATGGACAAGGGTATTAAGGGTTACAGAATCAAGGTGAGTAAATGGAGCCATGATCTTATTGAATGGTGGAAGAGGCTCCTTTGAAGTGTAGTCACTGTTGTAATGTAGGAAACACGGCAGCCAATTTGCGCACAGCAAGCTCCCACAAACAGCAGTGTGATAATAACCAGATAATCTATGTTTGTTATGTTGTTTGCGGGATAAATATCGGCAGCGGGACATCGGCTCGTCTTTGAAATAGTGTCATGGGATCTTTTCCGTCCGCCCGAGGGAGCAGACGGGGTCTCGGATCAACGTCTCATCCAAAAGACGGCCCCTCCGACAGTGCAGCACTCCCTCAGCACTGCACTGGAGCGTCAGCCTGGATTCTGTGCTCGGGTCCCTGCTACGGGATTTGAACCCATGACCGTGAGGTGAGAGTGCTGCCCACTGAACGACAGCCAAAGCCTAATGGCACCTAAAAACAATGTAGCACTTCCTCGGTGTTGCAATGGATTACGAGATTAGATTAGTTTCCAATTTCCTACAGTGGAGGGGCCACACGTGGAAAGGGGGGGGGGGGGTAGTGAAATACGGAAAAAGCAAGAGAGAAATCAGGAGAGCGTAGAGGGTATGGTAGTCCCATTGCGGGACGCACTCCGCAACGATGGGTCTGTGAGGGTGCTAAGGGGCAGGTGAGAGTTGGTCCTGGTACTGCCATCATCCTTCCTGCCTATAGGGCAGCTGTAGAAGTCAGACTCCAAGCTCTCCCTGTGCTGGTGTGATGGGGATCAGGAGCTCAGTCTGTGGGGTGATGGACAGAGCAGATGCTGAGAGGTTGTTTCCCCTTGGCTGAAGAGTTTAGAACTAGGGGGCATAGGATGAGGGGTCATAGAAACATAGAAAATAGGTGCAGGAGCAGGCCATTCGGCCCTTCGATATGATCATGGCTGATCATGCAACTTCAGTACCCCACCTCTGCCTTCTCTCCATATCCCCTGATCCCTTTAGCCGTAAGGGCTGCATCTAACTCCCTTTTGAATATGTCCAACGAACTGAACTCAACAACTTTCTGTGGCAGAGAATTCCACAGGTTCACAATTCTCTGAGTGAAGAAGTTTCCCCTCAACTCGGTCCTATATGGCTTACTCCTTATCCTTCGACTGTGACCCCTGGTTCTGGACTTCCCCAACATCGGGAACATTCTTCCTGCATCTAACCTGTCCAGTCCCATCAGAATTTTATAAGTTTTGATTTCTTCGAAATTTCAGTGAATATAAGGCTAGTCGATTCAATCTTTCCTCATATGTCAGTCCTGCCATCTCGGGAATCAGTCTGGTGAACCTTTGCTGCACTCCCACAATAGCAAGAATGTCCTTCCTTAGATTAGAGGACCAAAACCGGCCGCGGTTGGAGCTCCAGCACATTTCCTCATTGTAATAAAAGAAGCCGAGAAGAGGAGACCGGGAGAAAGCAGAGGAAGATCCCAATCTCCCAGCTGGAGAGGAAAGCAGTGTGAAGCTGAGCCGCCGAGGAAGAGGAAATAAAGCTGGAGGGAAAGGAGGGAAAGCTCCCGAGACAGCCGGGGATAGGAGCAGCTTCCGAGGTAGTCCGTGTCCTCAGTTGTTCAGCTCGCTGGCACAAGTGCTCCCAAGCTTGCTGAGAATGTTAATTCCCTCCTTAATTGGCAGCGTCATCAAGACGTCTACAAACTGCAATTGCAAGCACTGCAGTAATGTGAATTACTCCACCGTGATTAACAATTAAAGACCTGTCTCTCTGGCCAACGTTCCAGCAGGATGAAGTAGGGTGGGAGGAGGCTTGTGTGGAGCATAAACACCGACATGGACTGTTCCTGTGCTATAATTTGTATGTAATTCTCTGCCTCGGGATACCAGTGACCTAGAGAGAATCCCCGTTATCCAATGCATCATCATCATAGGCAGTCCCTCGAAATCGAGGAAGACTTGCTTCCACTCCAAAAGTGAGTTCTCAGGTGACTGAACAGTCCAATTCGGGAATTACAGTCTCTGTCACAGGTGGGACAGACAGCGGTTGAAGGAAAGGTGGGTGGGGGGTCTGGTTTGCCGCACGCTCCTTCAGCTGCCTGAGCTTGTTTTCTGCATGCTCTTGGCGACGAGACTCGAGGTGCTCAGCGTCCTCCCGGATTCTCTTCCTCCACTTAGGGCAGTCTTTGGCCAGAGATTCCCAGGTGTCAGTGGAGATGTTGCATTTTATCAAGGAGGATGTCCTTGAAATGTTTCCTCTGCCCACTTGGGGCTCGCTTGACGTGTAGGAGTTCCAAAGCAAGCGCTCTACTTGGGAGTCTTGTGTCCAGCATGCGGACAATGTGGCCCTCCCGACGGAGCTGGTCGAGTGTGGTCAGTGCTTCGATGCTGGGGATGTTCTTGCTATTGAGGGAGTGCAGCGAAGGTTCACCAGACTGATTCCCGGGATGGCGGGACTGACATATCAAGAAAGACGGGATCAACTGGGCTTGTATTCACTGGAGTTCAGAAGAATGAGAGGGGATCTCATAGAAACGTTTAAAATTCTGACGGGTTTAGACAGGTTAGATGCAGGAAGAATGTTCCCAATGTTGGGGAAGTCCAGAACCAGGGGTCACAGTCTAAGGATCAGGGGTAAGCCATTTAGGACCGAGATGAGGAGAAACTTCTTCACCCAGAGAGTGGTGAACCTGTGGAATTCTCTACCACAGAAAGTTGTTGAGGCCAATTCTCTAAATATATTCAAAAAGGAGTTAGATGTAGTCCTTACTACTAGGGGGATCAAAGGGTATGGTGAGAAAGCAGGAATGGGGTACTGAAGTTGCATGTTCAGCCATGAACTCATTGACTGGCGGTGCAGGCTCGAAGGGCCGAATGGCCTACTCCTGCACCTATTTTCTATGTTTCTATGTATACTCACTGGAATTTAGAAGAATTAGAGGGGATCTCATAGAAACATTTAAAATTCTGACGGGATTGGCGAGGTTAGATGCAGGAAGAATGTTCTCGATGTTGGGGAAGTCCAGAACCAGGGTTCACAGTCTAAGGATAAGGGGTAAGCAATTTAGGACCGAGATGAGGAGAAACTTCTTCACCCAGAGAATTGTGAACCTGTGGAATTCTCTACCACAGAAAGTTGTTGAGGCCAGTTCGTTAGATATATTCAAAAGGGAGTTAGATGTGGCCCTTACAGCTAAAGGGGTATGGAGAGAAAGCAGGAATGGGGTACTGAAGTTGCATGATCAGCCACGATCATATTGAATGGTGGTGCAGGCTCGAAGGGCCGAATGGCCTACTCCTGCACCTACTTTCTATATTTCTATGATCGAGGACACTGATGTTGGTGGGTCTGATGCAACCCACAATTATATAATACAGCACAGGAGGCCGCCATTTGCCCCAGCGAGTCTGCGCCAGCTCTTTCGAAGAGCCATCCAGTCAGTCCCACACACCCCCTGTTCTTTCCCCATATCCCTGCAACATCAGGTTTCTGTCCAGCAAATCACAAGTGACGAGGTTTACCTGAACCTTGCCAATGGGCCACAGAGACCAGTTGCAGTGCCCTCACTGTCACCTCAACTGACATAGTCCAGGAACATAAGAATGTAAGAATTAGGAGCAGGAGTAGGCCACATGGCACCTCAAGCCTGCTCCGCCATTCAATATCATAGCTGACCATCGACCTCAAATCCACTTTCCCGCCCGGATCTCCATATCCCTCGTTTCCAAAAGTCTATCTATTTCATCCTTGAATATACTCAACGACTGAGCAGCCGTAGCCACAGCCCCTCTGGGGTAGAGAATACCAAACATTCACAAACTTCTGAGTGAAGAAATTCCTCCTCATAAGAACATAAGAATTAGGAACAGGCGTAGGCCATCTAGCCCCTCGAGCATGCTCCGCCATTCAACAAGATCATGGCTGATCTGGCCGTGGACTCAGCTCCACTTACCCGCCCGCTCCCCATAACCCTTTATTCCCTTATTGGTTAAGTCTCAGTCTTAAATGGCCGACCCCTTATCCTGAGACTATGCCCCCTAGTTCTAGACTCTCCAGCCAAGTGGCAACAACCTCTCAGCATCTGCCATGTCCATCACACCCTCAGAGCTGAGATCACCTCTCATTCTTCTAAACTCCAGAGTGTACAGGCCACATCTACTCGAGGCCCCTGGTTCCGTGCTGGTCTGCATTGAGTTTCACACCTGGGGCCACTGAGCCATGGGAGGGGGGGGGGGGGGCGGGTGCTGAAAGCTTATACAATTTCATGCGAATGAAAAGCTGAATTGTTTTACACCAAGTTTAAGATACAGGAACAGGCTGAAGCCATAAAATTACCTTTCGTTCTTCTTTAAAATGGTCGGCGGCTGCTGTGAAATGTGGGACGGTATTCTTACAGTGAGGGCACCCTAGAACAAAAAAAACCATGAAAGAGCAGTTCATAAATCACCCTGGTCACAACTGAAAGCTTAATCTGCAAGGTGTGATTAGGCCGTTAAAATAAACAGAGAATTTTTTTAAAAAAAGCTTTCATTACGTCTATCCAAGAATATAACAAAAGGCTAAGTATAATGCCATGTTTGTTTTTCCGACATCACTGTGATCAGATCCCTTCAAGTGCTCATGGGAACTACTTATTATAACATTTTATGCGCGGAAATAATTCCCATGCAACATTGCTGGAACGGATCAGTTCCAGTCTCCAGCTCTGTGTGTGGCATTAGCAGAATTAATCGGATGTGACATTCCTCCCATTTGTATTCAGGGTCTTCATGGTCCCGAAGTGTGGGCGGCAAGGCTTCTCCTGATCAGTCAACAAACAAGTATTGGCATCATGTGTGGTTTTGCTGTCATCTGTGATTGGTGGGTCACAATGACCCAAAATATAGATGAGGAGGCCGTACGAATCATCTGGGTTATCCTTCCACAGGAAACTACAATTTCCACCTCTTGAAGATTCCCGAGTTTGTGCCTCAAAGTCCATTCCGGGTATTGCTCACTCCCGACAGCAGTCCTGAACTTGCCCCTTTACCAGTTTGCGTCCATGTCCTGCAAGGCATGGTTTACTTGAAATAGTACTCGGGGATTAACTCAGCCATGATCTTGTTGAATGGCGGAGCAGGCTCAAGGGACGAGAGATGGCCTACTCCTGTTCCTAATTCTTATGTTCTTATGTTCTATTCCACTTGATATCTCATCTGTTTGCTCTCTACTTTCTGTACAGGGTTTTTCTAGCCTTTCCTCAGCTGGGTCCCCTTGACACTTGGGCTCAGAGTCGTGGTTCTTCATGGCAACACTTCTTGGACTTGAATGTTTCTCATGTGCCTCGGTGACCACAAATGAATGCTGCAGCCAAGGTACAGCTTGACCTGGATGGCTTCAGACATGCACAGCAAATAATACGGCACTTTGGCTCAGCGTTTGCTAATTGCTGTTCTTCCATGGCAGGACAGGAGTCAGACTGAGCCTACGGCCATTTCTAGATCTCCTTCAGCCGTTCCTCTCGCTATAGCCAGTAACAAAAGGTAGATGGTTATGATCGATTGGGACATTCAAAGTGACAGGACTCCAGCTTGATGCCCAGGAGCAATGGTTAAGATGTTGATTTGGGTATTTGAGGGGAACAGCTGGGCTAGAAGGAAATAATTAAAATGCACTTGGTACGGAAGGGACCATATCAACATCACTCTATGCCAACCTGGAAAACCAACAAAAGCTGACCAACAACGTCCAAAAAAAGCTCACAACTAATCGCATGGGCTTTGTAACTGGATACTTCAAAATAAAAGGTGTACCAAAATGTCCCTTTGCTGACATTAGAGCAAAAATAAACATAAATACACGAAAGCCTGCAGGTAAATCAAAATGCTGGAAGGCACCAAATTGGTGGTGTAACTCTCGGGTGTTCCAGGGACATAATCCATTGGGAAACTTTGAATTTCGACATTAATAATGGTTCATTTTAAGCATTTTTATACTTTACACCTGATGGATGTTTTTTTATATCAGTTGTAAAGTATAAAAATGTTAAAAATGAACCATTATTAATGGTGAAATTCAAAGTTTCCCAGTGGATTATGTCCCTGGAACATCCTAGAGTTACACCACCAATTTGGTGCCTTCCAGCATTTTGATTTACCTGCAGGCTTTCATGTACTTATGTTTATTTTTGCTCTAATGTGAGCAGGCCAAAATACTTTTGAATTGGCTGTTTTTCTTCTCCTTACTAGTTCTCTGAGATAGGGAATTCCAAAAATTCACCTTCCTCTGAGTGAAGACCTTTCTCCTCATCTCAGTCTTAAATGACCAACCTTTTATTCTGAGATTGTGACCCCCTCGTTCTAGACTCCCCAGCCTGGGGAAATGTCCTCCCATCAAGTCCCTTAAGAATTTGATGTGTTTCCATGAAAACCCCTCCTTCTTCTAAACTGTAGGGAATATAACATAAGGAGCAGGAGTAGGCCATATAGCCCCTCAAGCCTGCTCTGCCATTTACTATGATCTTGGCTGATCCGATCATGGACTCAGGTCCACTTCCCTGCCTGCTCCCCATAACCTCTTATTCCTTTATCGGTTAAGAAACTGTCTATCTCTGTCTTAAATTTATTCAATGTCCCAGCTTCCACAACTCTGAGGCAGCGAATTCCACAGATTTACAATCCTCAGAGAAGAAATTTCTCCTCATCTCAGTTTTAAATGGGCGGCCCCTTATTCTAAGATTATGCCCCCTAGTTCTAGTCTTCCCCCATCAGTGGAAACATCCTCTCTGCATCCACCTTGTCAAGTCCCCTCATAATCTTATACGTTTTGATAAGATCACCTCTCAATCTTCTGAATTCCAATAAGTATAGGCCTCGTCTACTCAATCTCTCTTAACAGGACAAGCCCCCCAACCTAGGAATCAATCTGGTAAACCTACGTTGTGCTTCCTCTAAAAGGAAAGTATATCCTTCCTTAGGTAAGGAGACCAAAACTGTACAAACTACTCCAGGTACAGTGTCCCTGCTACAGTAAATCCTTTCTATAGGACTAGCTCTGCAAGCTAGATTTTCAAAGTGCCTTTTGGAGTTCGAGCACATTGCTTTCCTCTGCATGAGCGAGCATTAATGCAAGTTAAATCAGAATGACAGTGACGGGCTAATCTAATACAAGGCATGTTTGAGAAAAGTTCATGCCATCTAACTCAGTATGTCAATTTTAGTGTTTTTTCCCCTTTAGAAATACAACACACACATTCCACATCGGATTCTTTGTCCATCTCCTCAGCTGGGCAGTACAACAATATCGCTCTCATATCTGTTTGTTTTTCCAATCCCCCCGGTGCTTCTTATTCCACATTTTTCCTCTTGCTCCCCCAATAGTGGGCCTCATTCATTTCTCACTCGTTTCCAAAGCTGAGTCAGGTCACTACAAAGGCGCACACACGTCAACTTTTTCAGCCTGTTAAGATGTTTGCTTCTGCCTGCACCACTGCAAAACACGTTTCTCCAATAATGCTCAAATCACCCAGATTTTGCTGTCGAAGCAAAACCACCCTTTTTTTTGTCCTGATGTTGGAGAGAAAGGCTTACCGGGGCAGGGGGGGGGGGGGGGGGAGCTAAGCCAGGCATTTGCACAGCAACGATTCTGGGCTGGTGCCTCGAGTCACCCGTGCAGGCATTTGAGCAAACCGAAATTGACCTGACACCGTGCTGGAAGAAAACCGAAACATTCGGATCAGATGAGTGCTCACATTATACTGCTCGCAATCATACTTGCTGGCCACAGATTGAGCTGCCTGGGAGGTCAAACAGCCAGGCATTGTTTTCCGACAACAAGCCCCCTTTTCAAAAGGCGTCTCCGCTGAGACGCTCAGTGAGTTGGTGCTGCAGCAGAAATTAATTGATGCAACCCCAGCGTCTATTATTGCCAGCTAGTAATTCCAGTGATTTTTGGGTGCCCCGTCTCAACCTCCCAGATAACCTGCATCAGCCCATGTCGAGTCCCACAAATAGCTATTGCGGCTTCACAAGCGAGCCACACATTTCGGCTCCAGAGCAAACACAATGAGCCAACTGTGTGAAGTCATTCAATAAAAAGCAGGTTTGTGAAAAATGCCCAAGTTCCAATAACAAGAAATTGCAGAGAAACGAAGTGGCCACAGGCAATTACAATAATAATTTAAAAAAAATATATAGAACTAGGCTTTTGCATGAAAGCAGATTTAAGACTGTGGTTTACTAATTAGTTATATCCCGGGGCTTGAGACATCTGAAACTGCAGTGTTTGCCATTCACCTTTCAAGTCACTTCAAGATTCAAATTCAGCTTGGGGAACATAGGTTTAGACCTGTTTCCGTCGGCGGTCACAGGCCAGCAGTGTAAACAGCGGCACTTCGGAGAAAAAACATTTCCAAGATCCCACTGGAGAGGCTCAGGATAGAGGATGCATTAAATACTGAATCATTCCTGTTGCCTTTGCCGTCTGCTCCTAGCGGCCGTATTCAAAATAATTTGGAATTGGGTGGAAGCGGCAATTTGTGTGACAGCACCAATGTGAACAAGTGATAAGAACATAAGTCGTAGGAGCAGGAGTAGGCCATTCGAGCCTGCTCCACCATTCAATGAGATCATGGCTGATCTTCTACCTCAACCCCACTTTCCTGCATTGTCCCCATAATCCTTTGATTCCCTTAATATCCAAAAATCTATCGATCTCTGTCTTGAATATACTCAAAGACTGAGCCTCCACAGCCCTCTGGGGTAGAGAATTCCAAAGATTCACCACCCTGAGTGAAGAAGTTTCTCCTCATCTCAGTCCTAAATGGCCGACTCCTTATTCTGAGACTGTGACCCCTCGTTCTAGGCACCTCAGCTCGAGGGTCTATATGTCTTACTCCTGTTTCTAATTTTTATGTTCTTATGTTCTTATTAATGTTGGGGAAGTCCATATCCAGGGTTCATAGTCTAAGGATAAGGGGTAATTCATTTAGTACCGAGATGAGGAGAAACTTCTTCACCCAGAGAGTGGTGAACCTGTGGAATTCTCTACCACAGAAAGTTGTTGAGGCCAATTCACTAAATATATTCAAAAAGGAGTTAGATGTAGTCCTTACTACTAGGGGGATCAAGGGGTATGGCGAGAAAGCAGGAATGGGGTACTGAAGTTGCATGTTCAGCCATGAACTCATTTAATGGCGGTGCAGGCTCGAAGGGCCGAATGGCCTACTCCTGTACCTATTTTCTATGTTTCAACGTTTCAACATCCTCCCTGCATCTACCCGGTCAAGCCCTGCAAGAATTTTGTATGCAGCAATGAGATCACCTCTCATTCTTCTAAACTATTGACAATATAGGCCTAATCAATCTCTCCTCATAGGACAATCCCCTATCTCAGGAATCAGTCTGGTGAACCTTCGCTGCACTCCCTCTATGGCAAATATATCCTTCCTTAGGTAAGGAGACCATAATTGTACACAATACTCAAGGTGCGGTCTCACTAGGGCCCTGAATAATTGCAGTAAGACGTCTTTACTCTTATACTCAAATCCTCTTGTAATAAAGGCCAACATATCATTTGCTTTCTTAATTGCTAGCTGTACCTGCATGTTAACTTTCAGTGATTCTTGTACAAGGACACCCAGGTCCCTCTGAACACCAATATTTCCTAATCTCCACCATTTAAAAAATACTCTGCTTTTCTATTTTTCCTACTAAATTTCCTACCATGATAGAAAGGTCTGTTCCCTCGGTTCCACAAACAGCACTTTCCCATCCCTCCAGCGTTAGCCGTGGCTCAGTGAGTAGCACTCTTGCAGCAGATTGTGTGGTTAAAATCCCACTCCAGAGACTGGAGCTCAAAAATCTAGGTTTACACTCCGGTGCAGTACTGAGGGAGTGCCGCACTGTCGGAGGCACCGTCTGCTTGCTCAGGCGGATGTAAAAGATCCCACGGCACTCTTTTGAAGAAGAGCTGGGAGTTATCCCTGGTGTCCTAGCCAATATTTATCCCTCAATAAACATCAAATAGATTATCACATTGCTGTTTGTGGAATCTTGCTGTGCATAAATTGGCTGCCGCGTTTCCCACATTACAACAGTGACTACACTTCAAAAATACTTCATTGGCTGTAAAGCGCTTTAGGACGTTAAGGTCATGAAAGGCACTACATAAATGCAAGTCTTTCTTTCCCAGACTGAGCACTGATGAGAATGAAGGACAGATTAACCCAGATGCTGTTACATAGGAACAGGAATTAGCCATTCAGTCCGTCGAGCCTGTTATGTTATTCAAACAGATCGTGTCTGATCATTATCCTGACTCTATTTACCCGCCTTGGCTCCATATCCCTCAATACCCCTGGCTAGCAAAAATCTAGCACTCTCAGATTTAGAATTATTAATCGAGCTAGCATCTACTGCTTTTTGTGGGAGTGAGTTCCACACTCCCACTATCCTTGGCATGATGAAGTGTTTCCTAACTTCTCTCTTGAATGGCCTGACTCCAATTTTAAAGTTCTGTCCCCTTGTCTTGAACTCTCTATCAATTCTTTTCAAACTCCTAAAAACCTCAATCAAATCCATGGAATTCTCTGCCCCAGAGAGCTGTGGAGGCTGGGTCATTGACTATATTTAAGGCGGTGATAGACAGATGTTTGAGCGATAAGGGAGTAAAGGGTTATGGGGAGCGGGCGGGGAAGTGGAGCTGAGTCCATGATCAGATCAGCCATGATCTTATTGAATGGCGGACCAAATAGCCTACTCCTGCTCCTATTTCTTATGTTATGTTCACCCGAGCCTTCTATAATCCAGGGAATAAAAGCCTAGTTTATGCAATCTCTCCTCATACTTTAACCCGAGGAGCCCTGGTAACATTCTGGTGAATGCACTGCACTCCTTCCAAAGCCAATAAATCCTTTCTACAGTGTGGTGCCCAGAACTGTACACAGCACTCCAGATGTGCTCTAACCAGGGCTTTGTATAGCTGTAGCAAAACTTGCTTCTCTTTATATTCTAGCTCTAGATATGAAGGCTAACATTCCATTAGTCTTTTTGATTATTTTTTGTACCTGGCCATTACATTTTAATGATCGGTGTACATGGACCGCTAAATTTCTTTGGAATTCCACTATTCCTCGCCTTTCACCATTTAAAAAATACTCGGATCTATCCTTTTTGGGTCCAACATGGGTGACCTCACACTTAGCTGCGTTGAAATCCATCAGCCACAGTTTTGCCCATCACTCAGTCTATCAATGTCTTTTGTAATTTTATGCTCCCGTCTACATTACTTATGATGCCACCAATCTATGGGTCATCGGCAAACTTGGATATAGGGCTGATTAACATGGAGAACTGATTTTCCCTCATTCTAAGGTCAGGAGTGGGGCGATTCACTGATGGTCCCATAGTGTTCAGTACCGTTCCATTCTTGCTACAATTACACAGTGTTTTGGTGAGATCACACCTGGAGTACTAAGAACATAACAGGAGCAGGAGTAGGCCATTTGGCCCCTCAAGCCTGCTCCGCCATTCAATAAGATCATGGCTGATCTTGTCATGGACTCAGCTCCACTTCCCTGCCCGCTCCCATAACCCTTTACTCCCTTATCGCTCAAAAATCTGTTTATCTCCACATTAAATATATTCAATGACCCAGCCTCCACAGCTCTCTGGGGCAGAGAATTCCAGATTTACAACCCTCTGAGAAAATAAATTCCCTCTCATCTCAGTTTTAAATGGGCGGCCCTTTATTCCGAGACTATGTCCCCTAGTTTTAGTTTCCAGAGTGGAAATATCCTCTCTGCATCCATCTTGTCGAGCCCCCTCATTATCTTATCACCTCTCATTCTTCTGAACTCCAATGAGTATAGGCCCAACCTACTCAACCTATCTTCATAAATAAATCCCCTCAACTCTTGAATCAACCTAGTGAACCTTCTCTGAACAGCCTCCAATGTAAGTATATCCTTCCTTAAATATGGAGACCAAAACTGTACACAGTACTCCAGGTGTGGCCTCACCAATACCCTGTACAGTTGTAGCAGGACGTCTCTGCTTTTATACTCTATCCCCCTTGCAATAAAGGCCAACATTGTATTGGCCTTCCTGATTACTTGCTGTACCTGCACACTCACTTTTTGTGTTTCATGCACAAGGTTCCTTTGTACTGCAGCACTTTGCAATTTTTCTCCATTTAAATTTTAATTTGCTTTTTTTGTGCTAAAGTGGATAACCTCACATTTTCCACATTATACTCCATCTACCAAATTTTTGCCCACTCACTTAGCCTGTCTATATCCTTTTAGATTCGTGTGTCCTCCTCACAATTTGCTTTCCCACCCATCTTTGTATCATCAGTAAACTTGGCTACATTACACTCGGACCCTTCAGCCGAGTCGATCCAGTCTCTCCTCATATGTCAGTCCTGCCATCCTAGGAATCAGTCTGGTGAACCATCGCTGCACTCCCTCAATAGCAAGGACTTCCTTCCTCAGATTAGGAGACCAAAACTGAACACAATATTCCAGGTGAGGCCTCACTAAGGACCTGTACAACTGCAGTAAGACCTCCCTGCTCCTATACTCAAATCCCCTAGCTAGGAAAGCCAACATACCATTTGCCTTCTTCACCGCCTGCTGAACCTGCATGCCAACTTTCAATGACTGATGTACCACGACAACCAGGTCTCGCTGCACCTCCCCTTTTCCTAATCTGCCACCATTCAGATAATATTCTTCCTTCGTGTTTTTGCCACTAAAGTGGATAACCTCACATTTATCCACATTATACTGCATCTGCCACGCATTTGCCCACTCACTTAACCTGTCCAAGTCACCCTGCAGCCTTTTAGCATCCTCCTCACAGCTCACACTGCCACCCAGCTTAGTGTCGTCTGCAAGCTTGGAGATATTACACTCAATTCCCTCACCCAAATCATTAATGTATATTGTAAAGAGCTGGGGTCCCAGCACTGAGCCCTGCAGCACTCCACTAGTCACTGCCTGCCATTCTGAAAAGGACCCGTTTATCCCAACTCTCTGCTTCCTGTCTGCCAACCAGCTCTCTATCTACGTCAGTGTATTACCCCCAATACCATGTGCTTTAATTTTGCACACCAACCTCTTGTGTGGGACCTTGTCAAAAGCCTTTTGAAAGTCCAAAAACACCGCATCCACTGGTTCTCTCTTGTCCACTCTACTAGTTACATCCTTAAAAAATTCTAGAAGATTTGTCAAGCATGATTTCCCTTTCATAAATCCATGCTGACTTGGACCGATCCTGTCACTGTTTTCCAAATGTGCTGCTATTTCAGGCCAATCCCGTCACTGCTTTCCAAATGTGCTGCTATTTCAATAATCCTGAATAACTCTGCTTTTCTTTGAAATAGTGCTAAAAGATCTTTTAGTCTACCCGAGAGGGTAGATGGGGTCTCGCTTTAACGTCTCATCCGATAGACGGCGCCCCCGACAGTGTAACACTCCCTCAGCACTGCACTGGGAGTGTCAGCCTGGATTATGGGCTCAGGTCTCTGGGATGGGATTTGATCCCACAACCTTGTTGTTGGTTAAATGAAGTGCTTTCTTTATGAGGGTGGTACCAGGCCTCTGCTTCCTGTGTCCCTATGATGGCATGAATCAGATTAGTAACGCACTGTGCGGGGGCTTTGAGTATGTACCATGGCCTATCCACTCCATGGCACAGTGCATTAGCACTTCAACACACCACCCAACAGGGAAGGAGAAAGGAAGGTGGGGTTGGTGGGGTGGGGGGGTATTGTGCATTAGAGCTTGAACAGCAAACTGTTCGATTTTCTTTTAAAAACAACAAAACACCTGCAACCGAGTACTCTGGAAAATGCGAGACATTTGAGAATTTGTCACACCCTCTTCCAGAAAGGAGGATCTATCATTGTCAGGCTTTTTGAGATAACCTTGGAAATACATTTTTAGAACTATGTTACAAATTGCATTTCTTCAATACAAAGAGATGCCAAATAGAAGGCGGTGGTAATCAGCAAACAAGTCAAATATTACAGATGTTAAAATAAAATTCAATCAACAATGGAGACACATATTGAGCAGTCACCTTCAGCAGTAAAACAAACTGCTGAATTCAGGAGCGTGTTCAGGAGTATGTTGTGCATTAAATTTATGCAGAACATTGATTTTTTTCAAAAACGATCCTAAGTTGTGTTGATATACAGCTATTTAAATCCAAATACATGTCCTGTTTACTTATGCATCAAGACCGTGATTCTCTCATCAGAGACTCTAGTTATGCTATTTTAAATTTAAATACAGAACGTGCAGAGGAGACCTAAACATGAGAATAAGACAAGCAAAGAGAGAGTATGAGAATAGATTTGTGGCCAATATGAAAGGCAAACATATAACAAATTGTATTTATATAGCTCCTTTAACGTAGTAAAACGTTCCAAGGGCACCTCACAGGAGTGTTAAACACAATTTGACACCGAGCCACATGAGGAGATATTAGTGCAGATGACCAAAAGCTTGGTCAAAGAGGTAGGTTTTAAGGAGCGTCTTCAAGGAGTAAAGAGAGGTCGAGGTGAAGAGATTTAGGGAGGGAATTCCAGAGCTGAAGGCCTTGGCAGGTGAAGGCACGGCCTCAAAAGGTGGAGCGATTAAAATTGAGGATGAGTAAAACGCCAGAATTGGAGTGCAGATAACTTGGACGGTTGTAGGACTGGAGGTGGTTAGAGATGGGGGTGGGGGAGGCGAGGCATTTATAAATAGTCAAAGGAAGAGTGGGTCCGATTAGGGACCAAAAATTGTGATGGCAGAGGACATGGCTGAGGTACTAAACGAGTACTTTGCATCTGTCTTCACTAGAGAAGAGGATGCTGCCAATATAGCGGTAAAGGAGGAGGTAGTAGCAATATTAAATAAGATAAAAATAGATGAAGAGGTGGTACTTAAACGATTGGCAGTACTCAAACTAGAACAATTGCCCTGCATCCTAGGTTATTGAAGGACGTATGGGTGGAAATTGCTGAGGCTCTGGCCACGATCTTCTAATCCTCCTTAGATATGTGGGTGGTGCCAGAGAACTGCAGGATTGCAAATGTTAACTCCCTGTTCAAAAAGGGAAAAGGGATAAATCTGGTAGTCACAGGCCTGTCAGCCTAATGCTGGTACTGGGGAAACTTTTGAGACAATAATGTCGGACAAAATTAGTTGGCACTTAGAAAATGATTGGCTAATAAATGAAAGTCAGCATGGTTACAGTTAAAGGCAAATGTTCGACTAACTTGATCGAGATCTTTGATGAAGTAACGGAGAGGGTTGATGAGGGTAGTGTGGTCGATGTTGTGTATCGGGACTTTCAAAAAGGCATTTGACAAAATGCTGGTTAGCAAAATTGACACCCATGGGATTAAAGGGACAGTGGTAGCGTATTTATAAAGTTGGCTAAGGGACAGAAATCAGAGAATAGTGGTGAACGGTTGTTTTTCAGACTGGAGGGAAGTACACAGCAGTATTCCCCAGGGGTTGGTATTCGGACTAATGCTCTTTTTTTGATATATATTAAGGACCTGGACTTGGTTATACAGGGCATCATTTCAAAGTGTGCAGATGGCAGGAAACTCGAAAATTTAATAAGCAATGAGGAGGATAGTAACAGACTTCAGGAGGATATAGACAGACTAGTGCAATGGGTAGACATATGGCAGATTAAATTTGACGCAGAAAAGTGTGAAGTGATACATTTTGATCGAGAGAATGAGGAGAGGCAATATAAACTAAATGGCACAATTTTAAAGGGGGTGCAGTAACAGAGAGCCCGAGGGATGTATGTACACAAATCTTTGAAGGAGGCAGGGCAAGTTGAAAAGGCTATTCAAAAAGCTTACGGAATCCTTGGCTTTATCAATACAGACATAAAGATTAAAAGCAAGAAAGTTATGATAAACCTTTATAAAACACTGATTAAGTCTCAGCTGGATTATTGTGTTCAATTCTGGGCACCGCATTTTAGGAAGGAAGTTGATGCCTTAGAGAGTGTGCAGAAGAGATTTACTAGAATGGTACCAGGGATAAGGGACTGTAATTATGTGGAGAGACTGGAGAAGCTGGGGATGTTCTCCTTATTACAGAGAAGGTTAAGAGGAGATTTGATAGATGTGTTCAAAATCATGAACAGTTATCATAAGAGTAAATAAGGAGAAACTGTTTCTAATGGCAGAAAGGTCAATAACAATAGGCAAAAGACTTAGGGCTGGACTTTGCCTAAAGCCCCTCACCGCCCGACTGCCGCCCAGAAAAACCGCGAACGTTCTGCAACTAACGCTGGCGAAACTTTCCATAATTATGGTTAAAAAGTATTGCCCAGCGAGAAACTGGATCTTGCACCAATATTCTCGGCGGTTAAAGGCGAAACTAGGTGAAATGGGCAATTCTTACCAGAATGGACGGTAAGTACTAAAATTTAGTCCGAGGCTGCGGTTGGGCCTAGGGAGGGGGGGAAACTCAAAAAATATTTTTCCAGTTAAACAAAAAATTAAAAGTTATAAAACATTCTCAAGACACTTTTTAAACTTAATCGGCATTTTAGAATTAAAAAAATTATTATAAAAATCAATAACTTTCCTTTCTCTGCAGGGTACTCACCTACCGCCCTGTCCCGGCAGCTTTTTGTGGGCGGTTTCCTCGGCGGTGTGTACGGGTCCTCCGCTGAGGCAAAACTTGGATCCTGGCGGTTTTCTCGGCGGTTTTCTCGGCGGTTTGCTACATGACAGTCTTTTCAAAATGTGGGCAAAACTCTTTAAAAAAAATAAAGAGGAAACTTCCGCCAGGCGGTTTTCATCTAAAAAAACCCCCCCCAGCTGTACAGCCGAGAAAACCACCGAAAATGAAGGCAAAAGTCTAGCTAGTAGAGGTGACATTAGGATTTTATTTTTATTGAGCAAGTTTTTGTGATCTGAATGCACTGCTTGAAAGGGTGGCAGAAGTAAGCTCAATAGTAACTATCAAAAGGGAATTGGATAAATACTTGAAGGAAAAAAAACTTTACAGTGCTATGGAGAAAGAGCAGGGGAGTGGGATTAATTGGATAGTTCTCATCATCATAGACAGTCTCTCGGAATTGAGGGAGACTTGCCTCCACTCTAAAAGTGAGTTTTTGGGTGACTGAACAGTCCAATACGAGAACCACAGTCCCTGTCACAGGTGGGACAGACAGTCGTTGAGGGAAGGGATGATGAGTGGGACTGGTTTGCTGCACGCTCTTTCCGCTGCCTGCGCTTGATTTCTGCATGCTCTCGGCGATGAGACTCGAGGTGCTCAGCGCCCTCCCGGATGCACTTCCACCACTTAGGACGGTCTTTGGCCAAGGACTCCCAGATGTCGGTGGGGATGTTGCACTTTATCAGGGAGCTTTTGAGGGTGTTCTTGTAACGTTTCCTCTGCCCACCTTTGGCTCATTTGCCGTGAAGGAGTTCAGAGTAGAGCGCTTGCTTTGGGAGTCTCGTGTCTGGCATGTGGACAATGTGGCCCGCCCAATGGAGCTGATCAAGTGTGGTCACTGCTTTGATGCTGGGAATGTTGACCTGGCCAAGGACGCTAATGTCTGTCCTCCCAAGGGATTTGTAGGTTCTTGCGGAGTCATCGTTGGTGGTATTTCTCCAGCAATTTGAGATGTCCAATCACTCCTGCTTCAAAGTGAGTGCATGGAGATTGGATAAGGGCAAGAGTCAAAATGGTGGCTACTGCCCCCACCTCCCTCCTGGTCAAATAGATCGCTGACTCTCTTAATCAGAGCTCTCAGAAAAAGAACTGCTATCTGGAAGGTACTGCCCAGTAGTGGCATTTATGGAACTGTACACCGGGGTGTAATGGGACCTTCAGGATCGGAGAGAAAATTGGGGGGAGAATGGTGAAAGGAAAGTTGTCCAGTTTCACAGTACTGCAGTACTATTTATTGCTGAGTAATGTCAAAGCATTCATTAAAGCCACAAATGAACCATGCCTTTGTCTGTTATCAACCCAGTATCAAATCTCCAAATCCCCCAACTCTTAACAGCAACTTGTATTTATATAGCGCCTTTAATGGAGTAAAACATCCCAACGCGTTTCACTGGGGTGTTGTAAGGCAAAATAAATAAATTTCACACCGAGCCAAATAAGAAAAGAATTACTGCAGGTGACCAAAAGCTTGGTCAAAGAGGTTGGTTTTAAAGAGCATCATTAAAAAGAGGTAGAGTGGCGGCGAGGTTTAGGGAGGGAGTTCCAGAGCTTGGGGCCCAGGTAGCTGAAGGCACGGCCACCAATTGTTGAGCGATTATAATTGGGGATTCCCAAGAGGGCAGAATTGGAGGAGCGCAAACATCTCGGGAGGGTTGTGACGCTGGAGATTATAGAGACAGGGAGGGGCGAGGCCATGGAGGGATTTGAAATCAAGTAATGAGAATTTTGAAATCGAGGTGTTGCTTAACCGGGAGCCAATGTTGGTCAGCAAGCATAGGGGTGAGGGCTGATGGGTGAGCGGGACTTGGTGCGAGTTAGGACACGGGCTGCCATCAAAATGATGTCTAGTAGACATCTGCTCTTGTTACTGTCATAATGCCAACTTTGGTTAGACTAACAGTGATCTATATTCCATTGTATTGCTACAGAATCCTGTTGCTACAGAATCCTCTAATTGCATCAAAGGAAAATTATGAAGACAATGTTGGAAATAAGAACAGACCTGAATTTATATAACACATCATCACATCTCGCAAGGCTTTGGGGAAAGTAGGACTGAGAGAATTTACCCTAACTTTTCATTTCTCAAATGCATTCTTAAATGGAGGAAATGCACCATCAAACAAAAACTGGTAGAGACCAAGGATCCAACATTGGCCATGACTTGCATCAATTTTTTTTGGAGTAAGTTGTTTTTTCTGGCGTAAGTTAGAAAATGCCACATTTCCCCAAAAATTTGCTCCAGAGTAAGTCAGTTAGGTATGTTTTTTTTTTTAAGGTCATTTTTTTTTTTCCAAAAGGGGGCATTCCCAGATATTTAACAACAGTTTTGGCCATTTATGCCACTTTGGCCAGCAAAAACGTACTCCAAATCCACTTAGGTCAGCGTATGTGGCCAGCTCTGAAAAACCTTGTGGGCAGTTAAGAAAAAGCAGCGCACATTGGGCAGACATTAGGGCAGGGATAGGGGAGGGAAGGGAACTGGAGAGGACCTCAACAACCGAGCAGCAAACATTAAGGAAAAGCTCGAACCATTAAAATACAAAATAAGTAAATCCTACCTTATCTTTAAAGTCTGCCCGGGAAAGGCACCAAAACTCTCCTCCCTCCCCCCCCCCACCCCCCCAAAACTCTCCTCCTCCTCCCCCCACCCCAAAACTCTCCTCCTCCTCCTCCTCCTCCTCCTCACCCTCCCCACCAATCAAAAGTTTCAAACATAGCCACTAAATAAAAGCAAAGTCTTTACCTGCCCGGGAACTCAGCGGGCCAGCCGGCCGGTGCTGGAGACCACTCGGCCAGGGATAGGATTCGGCGAGATCGGGCGTCCCTTCGGCCGGGGATAGGGTCTGCGAGCATCGGGTCCTGCTCACAGCCCACACTGGGAGGGCAGGAGCATGCGCGCAGCCCTCACTGAGCATGCGCGCAGGTGCCGACAATGCTTTGTGTGCTGGCCTGTTGCTCCGCCGCCTCCACGCCACGCCAGGACTCCGAAGAGCAGCCAGGACGGGGCCCCTTTTTTCTGGAGCCCTTTCCAGCGCGCAGTCGGCGCGCTTCAGGTCAGCACGCCAAAAAAAGGGGTTGGGCAATGTTGGGCCCCAACAGAGAGCCTTAACATGCCACAAAAGAATAGGTTCAGCAGGCAGAGGAAAGGATCGATAAAGGGCTGGGGCAGGGATAAAACACATGGATGTTCCCCTGCCTGCTGGGGGAGCCGATTTATATTTACAGCTTGTTTACAACTGAAGTTGTACGGTGACTCTTGTCACAAGAATTGAATTTTCAAACTGGATTATCTCACTCTCTTGGGGGTAGACGTTCCCCAAGGCTCACACCGCCCAGAAAATACCGTTGGGCTTCATCAGTTAAGGCCGGTTTCCACTAATTAGGTCATTAATACCGCCCGGCGAGAAAATGGTTCTCACATCAAGATTCTCGGCGGGTTACAGCCTAAAGTAGCAAGAACGGGCGGTTCTTAAAATTAAAAAAAAATTTAATCCGAGGGAGGGGGGGAAAACTCGAAAAATATTTTTTCACTGAAACAAAAAATAAAAAGTTATAAAACATTCTCAAGACATTTTTTTCTAAAAACGTAATCACCGTTTTAGAATTTTAAAAATAAATATAAAAAACTTTAACTTACCTTTCTTTGTAGGGTACTCACCTAGCGCCCTGTCCCGGCAGCTTTTTGTGGGCAGTTCCCTCGGTGGTGTGTACGGGTCCGCCGCTGAGGCAAAACTTAGATCCTGCTGGTTTTCTCGTGGGCGGTTTGCTACCCGGCGGTCTTTTCAAAATGTGGGCGGAACTCTTTAAAAAATAAAGAGGAAACTTTCGCCGGGCGGTTTTTTTTTTAACCAAAAAAAAAACAGCTGTACTGCCGAGAAAACTGCCGAAAATGAAGGTGAAAGTTTAGCCCATGGGTGTCAAGTCGTCCCTTGCAGATCTCAGACTGCTGGTCAAAGGTCCCAGGGCCCACTGCTGAACAGGCAGAGCCAAAGGGAAGAAAGCCATGCATTTATACAAGAGCCACAGGATGTCCCAAAGCACTTTACAGTGAACAAAGTACTTTTTGAAGTGTAGTTACTGTTTTAATGTAGGAAACAAGGCAGCCAATTTGTGCATAGTGGCTCAGTGGGTAGCACACGCTCCCCTCTGAGTCAGAAGGTTGTGGGGTTCAAATCCCACTCCAGGGACTTGAGCACGAAAAATCTAGGCAGAAAGTCCAGTGCAATGCTGAGGTGGTGCTGCACTGTCGGAGGTGCCGCCTTTCGGGTGAGACAGATGCTCTCTCAAGTGTATGTAAAAGATCCCCTGGCACTATTTCGAAGAAGAACAGGGGAGTTAGACCCGGTGTCCTGGTCAATATTTATCCCTCAATCAACGTAATAAAAAAAATTTTTCATTATCACATTGATGTTTGTGGGAGCTTGCTGTGCGCAAATTGGCTGCCTCGTTTCCCACATTACAACATTGACTACACTCCAAAAGTATGTCATTGGCTGTAAAGCACCTTGAGATGTCCGGTGGTCGTGAAAGGCACTATATAAATCCAAGTTTTTCTTTCTTTTCATAGCAAACTCCCACAGACAGCAATGTGATAATGACCAGATAATCTATTTTTGTGATGTTGACGGAGGGATAAATATTGGCCAAGGCACCAGGGATAACTCCACTGGCCCTTCTTCAAAACAGTGCCATGGGATTTTTCAGGTCCACCCGAGAGGGCAGTTTAAAGTTTTACTTGAAAGACAGCACCCTCCGACAGTGCAGCAGTCCCTCAGTACTGCACTGGAGTGTCAGCCGAGATGTTTATGCTCAAGTGCCTGGAGTGGGACTTGAACCCACAACCTTCTGACTCAGAGGCAAGAGTATTACCCACTGAGCCACGGCTGACACAGGGCCCATGTACCCTACACAACCAGGCACTCCTGACTCAACATCGTACAACTCCTCAATCATCTGCAAGGTCCCAAGCTGACAGACTAGGAACAGACCCCAGCCATGTTGCCACATACTTCCCACCAAGTGTATAGAACGGTTTAACTATCAATGTATGTATTATGTATGTATGCTTATAATGTTATGATGTACTGTAACACTGAATGTACCTTCACCCTGTACACACATTACCTGTACACCAGAGGGTGCTGCTGCTGGAGACCTAAGGGTCACCTGCACACTGTAGGTAACCCAGTATAAAAGGGAGCTCACCCCTTGGTGTCCTCGCTCTAGGTGCTGCAATAAAGGACTACAGTCTGTACAGTTTAAGTACCATACCCTGCCTCGTGTAGTCATTATCAGAGTGCCTACATACACAATAGTATGTACCTGCAAATATCGTTGTCAAACCATGATTTAGAGAGGGTGTACACTTCTTTTACAAAACAATTAAAAAGGCAGCTATTTTTGCGGAGAACTTTCTCCGCAACGACGCATATTTTGGACTCCACCAGATATATTTCACAATCATACAGCACAGAAGGCCATTCGGCCCTTCATGCTCTTTGAAAGAGCTATCCAATTTAGTTCCACACCCCCCCCCCCCCCACTCTTTCCCCATAGCCCTAATAATGTTTCCCTTTCAGGTACATATCTCTTTTGAAAGTTGCCACTGAATGTGCTTCCACCGCCCTTTTATGCAGTGCGTTCCACATCATAACAACTCGCGGAGTAAAAAAGATTCTTATCTCCCCGATTCTTTTAGCTTAAATATGTGTCCTTTGGTTACCGACCCTCCTGCCGGTGGAAACACTATCAAAACCCCTCGTCATTTTGAACACCTCTATTAAATCTCCCCTTAATCTTCTCTGCTCCAATGGAAACAATCCCAGCCTCGTTCGTCTCTCCACATATTTTGATGTAGGTTTATCATTTTTCTGCCCTCTTTTAATATGCCCGGCAGGAGATTTAAGGAGCACTGCTGCGAAATAGCACCGGGTCCAATTACACAAGCTATATATCCGGGTGCAGCCAGTGTGATTGCCAAGGAGGATGCAGAAACTGGTATGGACCCATCAGTAGTGTATCATTAACAACACAGAGCACCGACTGATCTTCACTGGCCGCGAGACAGTAGCGTTGGGCAGTCGCCGTCTGGTTCCCAGCAGCTTCAATTCCACATCTGAAGATTGCCCCAGAAAATTTAACGCTAAACTGACAGTTTCACTGAGGGAAGCCACGAGAATGGCTCGCGAGCTCAGGTGGCAGGGGAGCTATTGTGAGGTTAGGGTGCGGACGCATTGATGGGGCAGAGTAAAAACAGCGTTACAGTCCGCCTAACGTGCCCAAAAATTACCCTGGGAGTTAAAGAATCATACAACACAGGAGGCCATTTGGCCCATCATGCCGGTGCAGCCGAGTACATAAGATATACGAACAGGAGTAGGCCATTGGCCCCTCGAGCCTTCTCCGCCATTTAATAAGATCACGGCTGATCTGATCATGGGCTCAGCTCCACTTTTCTGCCCGCTGCCCATAACACTTCACTCCCTTGTCGTTCAAAAATCTGTTTATCTCCACCTTAAATATACTCAATGACCCAGCCTCCACAGCTCTCTGGGGCAGAGTATTCCACAGATTTATGACCCTCAAGGAAGAAATTCCTCCTCATCTCAGTTCTAATTGGCATAGATTTGAAATTGGTTAACTGATAGAAACAGAGAGTAGGAATAAATGGGTCTTTTTCAGGGTGGCGGGCAGTGACTAGTGGGGTAGCACAGGGATCAGTGCTTGGCCCCCAGCTACTCACAATATATATATATATGATTTGGATGAGGGAACCAAATGTAATATTTCCAAGTTTGCTGACGACACAAAACTAGGTGGGACAGTGAGTTGTGAGAAGGATGCAAAGTATAATGTGGATAAATGTGAAGTTATCCACTTTGGTAGAAAGAACATAAGGACAAAGTATTATTTAAATGGTGATAGCTTGGGAAGTGTCGATGTACAGCGGGACCTGGGTGTCCTTGAACACCAGTCATTGAAAGCAAACATGCAGGTGCAGCAAGCAGTTAGGAAAGCAAATGGTATGTTGGCCTTCATTGCAAGACGATTTGAGTACAGGAGCAAGGATGTCTTACTACAGTTATACAGGGCCTTGGTGAGACCGCACCTGGAGTATTGTGTGCAGTTTTGGTCTCCTTGCCAAAGAAAGGATATACTTGCCATAGAGGGAGTGCAGCGAAGGTTCACCAGACTGATTCCTGGGATGGCAGGACTGTCGTATGAGGAGAGATTGGGTCAACTAGGCCTGTATTCACTAGAGTTTAGAAGAATGAGAGAGGATCTCATTGAAACGCATAACATTCTGATGGGTTGGATAGACTGGATGCGGGGAGGATGTTCCCCCTGGCTGGGAAGTCTAGAACAAGGGATCACAGTCTCAGGATACGGGGTAGGAAATTTAAGACCGACTTGAGGAGAATTTTTTTCACTCAGAGGGTGGTGAACCTGTGAAATTCTCTACCACAGAAGGCTGTGGCGGCCAAGTCACTGACTATATTTAAGAGGGAGATAGATTTCTAGAAACAAAATACATCAAGGGGTATGGGGAAAAAGCAGGAATATGGTGTTGAGATAGAGGATCAGCCATGATCATATTGAATGGCGGTGCAGACTCGAAGGGCCGAATGGCCTACTACTGCTCCTATTTTCTATGATTCTAAATGGGCGACCCTTTATTCAGAAACTCTGCCCCCTAGTTCTAGATTCTCCCACAAGTGGAAACATCCTCTCTGCATCTACCTTGTCGAGCCCCTTCAGTATCTTTCATGTTTCAAAAAGATCAACTCTCATTCTTCTAAACTCCAGTGAGTATAGGCCCAATCTGCTCAACCTTTCTTCATCAGTCATCCCCCTCATCTCAGGAATCAGCCTAGTGAATCTTCTCATGTACTGCCTCCAATGCAAGTATATCCCTCCTTAAATAAGGAAACTGCACGCAGTACTCCAGGTGTGGCCTCACCAATACCCTGTACTGTTGTAGCAGGACTTCTCTGCTTTCATACTCTATCCCCCTGGCAATAAAGGCCAACATTCCATTTGCCTTCCTGATTACTTGCTGTACCTGCATACTAACTTTGTGTTTCATGCACAAGGACCCCCAGATCGCTCTGTACTGCAGCATTTTGTAATCTCTGCCCATTTAAATAATAATTTGGGTTTTTTAGCTCAGTGGATAGCACTCATGCCTACAAGTCAGAAGGTCGTGCAATCAAGTCCCACTCCAGGGACTCGAGCACAAAAATCTAGGCTGACGCTTCAGTGCAGTACTGAGGGAGAGCTGCACTGTCAGAGGTGCTGTCATCTGGATGAGACGTTAAACCGAGGCCCTGTCCACTCTCCCAGGTGGACGTAAAATATCCCATGGCACTATTTCGAACAAGAGCAGGAGAGTTATTCCCTGGTCTCCTGACCAATATCAACATCACTAAAATGATCTCTTCGCTGTTTGTGGGAGCTTGCTGTGCGCAAATTGCCTGCCACATTTCCTACATTACAGTTGACTACACATCAAAAGTACTTAATTTGCTGTAAAGCCCTTTGGGAAGTCTGGTGGTTGTGAAAGGCGCTATATAAATGCAAGTATTTTCTTTTTTTTTTCCAAATGAATTGAATAACGATCTAAATTTACATAAATTTTGACCTCAGTGGCATACTGAGCCAGCATCTAAAGATAGACAACATCTACATTTAACTTCAGAATAGTGAGGAGGAGGAGAAAATAATGAGACTTGTTGATTTGGGGAATAATTAAAGATTTGTTTTGCAACATCTGTTTGAGAGATTAGTTTTAAAAGAATTGAATCACTTACTTTAAAAAAAAAGTCAGACCAGCTCGCAGTTGACTAAACTGTAAGTGAAAGAGAGGGATAGTGGACAGAATGGTGAATTATCCAGGTGACGACCGAGGACCCTTAAGATGTGCTAAGGGTTGCGTTAAGCACATTCTGAGATCCAGTAGAGATGTCTTGGGTTCACTCTTTCCAAAACAGTCATGCCATACATGCGAGTTTCCAACTCGGAAACCCAGCCTCTAACACACTGAGCCCTAAAACCTCGCTGATATCTCATGCCACCCACCCCGCCTCACACTTTCAGCGCACAGACCTCACACGTACGTTAAATTGCCTGGTGTTGAATTTTGACCCTTTGCTGCTGTTGCACTTATAGAGAATCGTTAACAGCCTTGAAACGGTCCTTTTGGAATGAGGTCCAGGTTGGGTTGATGTCCCCTCTCAATGTTTTGAAACCTACAATTTTCCTGGTGCAGCATAACTACTGCTTTGGTCCCAGAGATTGGAACAACAAGCATGAGGGGCAAAGACTGGCCACCAATTAGACCCTTTTGTCCAAATCATTGGTGCTCTGAACTTGGGGCCTCTACCTCTTGGCAGCACCCTGGCAACGCCCCCGCGCCCCCCCGCCCGGCAACGGCCCGCACCCCTCCCTCCCTCCCGGCAACGCCCCGCACCCCTCCCCCCCCGGCAACGCTCCACACCCCTCCCCCTCGGCAACGCCCCGCGCCCCTCCCCCCCCCGGCAACGGCCCGCACTTTCTGCCCCCCAGCAGCGCCCCACACCCCTCCCACCGCACCCTCCCTCCCAGCAGCCGGCAATGCCCTGTGCGCCCCCCCCCTCCCAGCAGATGAATAAGAAAAACATGAATTCCGCAAGATTTAATGCTGCTGAGCAGCTTAGGGACTACTTGGACACTCTTTCCAATAACGCAGCTCAGAACAATTTCTTTTCAACCTTAATCACATTGTGAAGATTAAAGTTCTTCCGCAGTAAGGGAACTCTTACCTTTGGATTAGTACTTTGTCACATCTACTCAATTTTTCTTTCTTTTATTCAGCCTTCAAAGACTGCTGGGTACGACCAGAATACAGGATCAATTTGCATATGAATTCAAACTTGGCAGGCAACTTGGCCACGAAGTTTGAGTGATAATATTTAGAGAGGGATTTCACTGCAATTTTTTTTTTTAAGGCTAATCTTGGTTTGGGAGGTGGGAAAAGGAAGCGAGAGCAGTAGACAAGATATGAAAGAGAACGCTGTGGGGGTAAGTGTATTGCAGTTTCGCCTCTGCCCCCTTCAGAACGACGGAAGGATTTGTAACAATAGCCAAAAGCTTCAATACTCTGTTTTGCTACGGACTTCTTGGGATTGGGAATTGGCAAGAGGATTTATAATTTAAATTAGGAAACATTTGGCCCTCTCAGGATGCGGCTCTTTTTTTGTAAGGTTATCACAAGGACAACTTTGCCACATTTTATAAAAGGCTGACATCGGCCTTACAATATTGATTAACTCTCTTCAAAAATTCTTCAGACTTTGTCCAATGTTCAAAATTGCTTTTCTCACAGATTAGCTCACTTGATGTCGTGCACCGTAAAATATTGCACAAATAAATATACATCCAAAGTGTTACAGGCAGTGTGCCACTTGCAGGAAGTGTCTGCTACCTATAACGATTTTCCCATTACCTTTGATTTAAAACACCCCTATTGTCTAATGACATAAGTATTGTGTGCAGTTTTAGTCTCCTTATCTGAGGAAGGACATTCTTGCTATTGAGGGAGTGCAACGAAGGTTCACCAGACTGAGTCCCGGGATGGCAGGACTGACATATGAAGAAAGACTGGATCGACTAGACTTATATTCACTGGAATTTAGAAGAATGAGAGGGAATCTCATAAAAGCATATACAATTCTGACGGGATTGGACAGGTTAGATGCAGGAAGAACGTTCCCGATTTTGGGGAAGTCCAGAACCAGGGGTCACAGTCTAAGGATAAGGGGTAAGCCATTTAGGACCGAGATGAGGAGAAACTTTTTCACTCAGAGAATTATGAACCTGTGGAATTCTCTATCACAGAAAGTTGTTGAGGCCAGTTCGTTAGATATATTCAAAAGGGAGTTAGATGTGGCCCTTACAGCTAAAGGGATAAAGGGGTATGGAGAGAAAGCAGGAATGGGGTACTGAAGTTGCATGATCAGCCATGATCATTTGAATGGTGGTGCAGGCTCAAATTGCCAAATGGCCTACTTCTGCACCTATTTTCTATGTTTCTATAAAACCCCGACTCACTGCTCCACAGGAGATGATGATTTTTCTGTATCGCTTTCTCACTGTGTTGGACAATCGTACAGAAACTTTTTTAATCCTAGCAGACTATTGTGTCATTTGATGAGCACTGGTGAGACCACACCTGGAGTATTGTGTATGGTTTTGGTCTCCTTACCTAAGGAAGGATATACTAAGGAAGGGAGTGCAACAAAGGCTCACCAGACTGATTCCTGGGATGGAGGGGGGATTGTCCTACGAGAAGTGATTGAGTAGACTAGGCCTATCTTCCCTAGAGTTTAGAAGAATGAGAGGTGATCTCAATGAAACGTATACAATTCTTGAGGGGCTTGACAGGGTAGATGTTGGGAAGATGTTTCTCCAGGCTGGGGAGTCTAGAACCAGGGGTCACAATCTCAGAATAAGGGGGCGCCCATTTCGGACTGATGAGAATATTTTTCTTTGGAATCTTTGGAATTCTCTATCCCAGAGGGATGTGGATGCTCAGTCGTTGAGTATATTCAAGACACATATCATAGAATCATAGAAAATAGGTGCAGGTGTAGGCCATTCGGCCCTTCGAGCCCGCACCACCATTCAATAAGATCATGGCTGATCATTCACCTCAGTACCCCTTTCCTGCTTTCTCTCCATACCCCTTGATCCCTTTAGCCGTAAGGGCCACATCTAACTCCTTCTCAAATATATCTAACGAACTGGGCTCAACAACTCTGTGGTAGGGAATTCCACAGGTTCACAACTCTCTGAGTGAAGAAGTTTCTCCTCATCTCAGTCCTAAATGGCTTAACCCTTATCCTTAGATTGTGACCCCTGGTTCTAGACTTTCCCAACATCGGGAACATTCTTCCTGCATCTAACCTGTCCAGTCCCGTCAGAATGTTATATGTTTCTATGAGATCCCCTCTCATTCTTCTAAACTCCAGTGAATACAGGCCCAGTCGATCCAGTCTCACCTCATATGTCAGTCCTGCCATCCCGGGAATCAGACTGGTGAGCCTTCGCTGCACTCCCTCAATAGCAAGAATGTCCTTCCTCAGATTAGGAGACCAAAACTGAATACAATATTCCAGGTGAGGCCTCACTAAGGCCCTGTACAACTGCATTAAAACCTCCCTGCTCCTATATTCAAATCCCCTCGCTATGAAGGCCAACATGCCATTTACCTTCTTCACCGCCTGCTGAACCTGCATGCCAACTTTCAATGACTCATGTACCATGATACCCAGGTCTCGTTGAACCTCCCCTTTTCCTAATCTGCCGCCATTCAGATAATATTCTGCCTTCATGTTTTTACCACCAAATCGATAGATTTTTGGACATGAAGGGAACCAAGGGATATGAGGATAGTGCGGGAAGGTGGAATGCAGGTAAAAGATCATGCCGTGATCTCATTGAATGGCAGAGCAGGCTCGAAGGGCCGTACTCCTGCTCCTAGTTCTATGCTCTTATGTCATGCCTTGTAGACTTTACAATTTGTTAAGATGTAGCACTATGATTATTTGTGTTTTTAAAAAAAAAATTAAGCTTAAACAAACTTGAGGCTGGAGGGACTGAAGAGGCGAAATGAATCAATGAAAAAAAACTGCGAATGCTAAAAATCAAATGACAACAGGAAATGCTGAAACTCTACTGCAGCCAGTCAGTAAATCGAATGAGAAAGTTTAAGCCCCTTGATCAAAATGCTAACTTTGACTTTCAGATCTGACCAGCATCTTTTTTTAATGTACAAGTTGAAGGGTCACCTGTAACTCCAATACAAAATCAAAATACTGCGGATGCTGGAATCTGTAATAAAAACAGAAAATGCTGGAAATCTCAGCCAGTTAGACAGATGACCCGAAATGTTAACTCTGCTTCCTCTCCACAGATGCTGCCTGACCTGCTGAGATTTCCAGAATTTTGTGTTTTTACACCTGTAACTCCATATGCTTTTCAAAAATACACCAGGCATCAGAACTGTCCAGGAAATAGTCATCTCTCCGCAACATTTGGGCAAAGTTTTAACCTTTTCTGATGGATTCCCACAGGTATCACACAAAGAAAATGCAACAAGGAACTGTAGAGAAATATAGCAACACGAAGAGAGATATCAGGGGCGAGCGACAAATCTAATTACTGCAAAATTTAAATGCATACAAGAGTAGATCCTGCAGCTGTACCTGGGAAGGCACTTCCAATACCGATGTTCCTGGATAGGGTGCTTGTTGTTTGATAGGCTATGTCTCTGTCCCCTAACACTGCTGATGGTTACAACTTCAATTATGTCTAGTATGAGGGGGTTGACATAAGAAAAGGTTGAGGAGGTTGGGCCTCTACTCATTGGAATTCAGAAAAATGTGAGGTGATCTTATCAAAACGTATAAGATTATGAGGGGGCTTGACAAGGTGGATGCAGAGAGGATGTTTCCACTGATGGGAGAGACTAGAACTAGGGGGCATAATCTTAGAATAAAGGGCTGCCCATTTAAAACAGAGATGAGGAGGAATTTCTTCTCTCAGACCGTTGTATATCTGTGGAATTTGCTGCCTCAGAGAGCTTTGGAAGCTGGGACATTGAATAAATTTAAGACCGAGATAGACAGTTTCTTAACCGATAAGGGAATAAAGGGTTTAGGAGCGGGCAGGGAAGTGGACCCGAGTCCATGACTGGATCAACCATGATCGTATTTAATGGCGGAGCAGGCTCGAGGGGATGTTTGGCCTACTCCTGCTCCTATTTCTTATGTTCTTATGATACTATAACTGTGGTCACTACAAACAACAAAGTTTACAACACAGGAGGATATTCGGCCCATTGTGCCGGCTCTTTGTTAGAGCAACCCAAAACTAATCCCACTGCTCTCTCACCAAAAGCTCTGCATCATCCTGCTCGTTTCTCACAGCCCTATGTCTCTCGCTGTCTCAAATACATATACACCTTTTCTTGAAAATGCACAATGGCACTGCGACACCCACCTCCTGTGGCAAAGCATTTCGTGCTGCATCATTCTACATAAAGACATTTCTCCTAATTGCTCTCCTCACTCTCTGTAAAAATTTAAAATTGAAGACTTGTTTTCCCAATCATTAATTCTCCGAACAATCCTGTCTCGTTCCTCCTCAGCTTCAAACACAATGTCAAGACACTTCCTCGTCCGCAGAACATCGTGTGAAAACAAAAGGCTCATTCTTCCCTCGAACTCGGGACTGCGGTAATTATTACCCACCTCGGTCTCCCTTTGTCTCTCAACCTACAGCCGTTTACGATCCAAGCTTGGAGCCACCCAACCTTTACCGTCCAGTCTACCTCGTCTGCCAAGAAGATAATCCCGGAGTGACATTTTGTCCCTCGAGCATTCTGCATCCGGAGTCCAGTTATAATCCTCTTGGACCCCGAACTCTGCCCATGGCCATCACCCCATCACCAACATACGTTAATCCCTTAACTGCAATCAAAACTAAACTGATTTCCAATCTGCCCAGGAAAAACAAGCAATATTATTAATATCTCCAGAACCCTCAATCCGCCCCATTTTCGACCGCTATAAATCCAGCTCCCTTTTAGAAGGTGTCAACTGACCCCAAATTTTCTATGGGAGCCTGTTCTCAGTGATTAATAAAAGTGATACAAGCAGTACTACAGAAGAATAGAAACACCAAACCGATGGCCTTTTCCATTCTAGGAAACAGTCCTGAGAACAACTCACGGCATACTCAAGCCATATACTAGCAAGAAATCCATTGTAGGGTTTTTTCCCCCCTCCTGTGACACTAGGGTAGAAAGAATGAATCAAGTGTGCATTTATATAGAGCTGTTCCTGACCAGGCTGGGTGCTGGCAGACCTGGACAGGTGGAGTGCAATTCGGGTGCAATTCCACTTATCCCGACACATGGATGAGAAGGGTGCCTGGAAAATGAACCTCATAAAATCTATGTTTCAATGGAAACTCGTGCTTGGGACTTGTGCCATTTCGGCCAGGTCATCTCGAGGAGTAAAAGAAATCTGGCTTGGATGGGGAAAATGGAGCTGGAAATCGTTTGCTAAGCACACCTTCTCCCAAACTATGTAAACAAACAAAAAGCAGGGAAATCATATGGACAAGGCTGCAGCCAGTAACATTGGGCTTACTCTGGTCCTGCAAGCTAAGTAACTATGAATAGGAACATAAGAAATAGGAGCAGGAGTAGGCCATCTGGTCCCTCAAGCCTGCTCCGCCATTCAATGAGATCATTGCTGATCTGATCTTGGCCTCAACTCCACTCCCCTGCCCTCTCCTCATAACCTTGACTCCCTTATCGTTCAGAAATGTGTCTATCTTTACCTTAAACTTATTCAATGACCCCTGGCGTAGAGAATTTCAAAGATTCATGACACTCAGAAAATAAATTCTTCCTCATTTCCATTTCAAATGGGCGACCCCTTATTCTGAAACTATGCTCTCTGGTTCTAGATTCCCCCACGAGGGGAAACATCCTCTCTGCATCTACCCTGTCAAGCCTCCTTAGAATCTTAAACGTTTTAATAGGATCACCTCATTTTTCTAAACTCCAATGAGTATCAGCCCAACCTGCTCATATGACAATCCCTTCATCTCAGGAATTAACCGAGTGAACCTTCTCTGAACTGCCTCCAATGCAAGTATATCTGATTCTCCTTGGCGACTTCAATGCCAGAGTCGGTAAGGACACAGACATCTGGGGAGGCATGATCGGCAGAGAAGGGGTACCCTTCAACTCAAGCAGTACCCTGCTCTTGCCAAAATGACTTCATCATCACCAACACCTTGTTCCATCAGAGGGACAAGTACAAGGCATCATGGCAACACCCTCGCTCCAAGCACTGGCATTTGCTCAACTAGGTCATCGTCCGAGCGAGGGACTGCAAGGACGTGCGCATCACCCGCGCCATGATGGGAGCCGACGACTGCTGGACGGACCACTGCCTAATCCACTCAGTCATCAACATCAACATAGCCCCAAAATAGCAACGGCAACAGAAACAATGCCGCAGGAAAATCAACGCTGGGGCCCTCAAAGACCCAGTTAAGAAAGCCCTAAACAGTCTGCGCCTCACTGCCAACCTGGCGACCCTCGATGACCCAGAGTGCCCTCAGCACCTGGTCTGCCCTCAATAACTGCGAAGAGACACTTGGTCACTCATCCAGGAAACACCAAGACTGGTTTGACCAGAACGACCAGGAGTTAATAAGCCGCAAGTGCAAGGCATTTCTGAACTTAAAGCAGCAACCCAATTCGGGAGCAGCAAAGCAGCTCTACAGGCAGCTGAAGGCCGAGGTTCAACAAAAAACCCGTGACCTAAAGAACAGATGGTGGGTGGAGAAAATGCAGGAGATCCAGCAGCTGGCCGACAACCATGACGTGCGAGGATTCTTCACCGTAGTCAAGGCCACCTATGGCCCAAGCACCCAAGGCCCCACCCCACTGCTGGCCAAGAATGGAGAGGCACTCAACAAGGACACTGAGGCAGTCAGGGCCCGCTGGAAGGAGCACTTCGAAGATCTCCTTAACCAAGACTCTGTCTTTGAAGCGAGTGCTCTCCACTACATCCCGCATCATGCTACCAGTCACCATCTCAGCAAAACCCCAAGCCCTGCACGAGGCAGAAAAGGCCATCTATCAGCTCAAGAATAACAAGGCAACAGGCGCAGATGGAATCCCCGCCGCAGCACTACAGTATGGCGGTGAAGCACCACTGGCACGAATGCATGAACTTATCTCTCTTATCTGGAAGGAGGAGAACATACCAGCAGATCTCAGAGATGCCGTAATCGTGATCATCTTCAAAAAAAGGAGACAAGTCCGACTGCGGTAACTACAGAGGAATCTCCCTGCTGTCGGCCACAGGGAAAGTCATCGCAAGAATCCTCCTCAATCGTCTTCTCCCTGTGGCTGAAGAGCTCTTCGCAGAGTCGCAATGTGGGCTCCGTCCGTTAAAGGGTACAACAGACATAATCTTCACCCCGCAACAACTACAAGAGAAATGCAGGGACAAGCATCAACCCTTGCACATGGCCTTCTTTGACCATGCAAAGGCCTTTGACACTGCCAACCGTGAGGGACTATGGACAGTCCTCCTCTGTTTCGGCTGTCCCCAAAAGTTTGTCACCATCCTCCGCTTGCTCCATGATGACATACAAGCCGTGATCCTGACCAACGGATCCAGCACAGACCCAATCCACGTCTGGATCGGGGTCTAGCAGGGCTGCGTCATTGCACCAATGCTCTTCTCGATCTTCCTTGCTGCAATGCTTCATCCCACTCTCAACAAGCTTCCCGCTGGAATGGAACTAAACTATAGAACCAATGGAAACCTGCTCAACCTTCGCCGCCTCCAGGCTAGATCCAAGGTCGTCCCATCCTCTGTCATCGAACTAGAATACGCGGACGACGCTTGCGTCTGCGCACACTCAGGCCGAACTCCAAGTCATCGTCAACATCTTCACCGAGGCGTACGAAAGCATGGGCCTTACACTAAACATCCATAAGACAAATTCCTCCATCAACATGACCCCGCCACACAGCACTGCCCCCCGGTCATCAAACTGCACGGCACTGCCTTGGACAACATGGACTATTTTCCATATCTCAGGAGTCTATTATCAGCAAGGGCAGACATCGATGACTAGGTCCAACACTGCCTCCAGTGTACTGGCACAGCCTTCGGTCGCCTGAGGACCTCAAATCTGGCACCAAGCTTATGGTATGGTCTACAGAGCAGTAGTGATACCCACCCTCCTATATGGCTGAGACATGGACTATATACAGCAGACATCTCAAAAGCGCTGGAGAAGTACCACCAGCGCTGCCTCCGCAAGATCCTGCAAATCCACTAGGGGGATAGACGCACCAACGTCAGTGTTCTCGATCAGGCCAACATCCCCAGCATTGAAGCTCGACCAGCTCCGTTGGGTGGGCCACATCGTCCGCATGCCCGACACGAGACTCCCTAAGCAAGCGCTCTACACGGAGCTCTGACATGGCAAGCAGAGGAAACATTTCAAGGACACCCTCAAAGCCTTCTGGATAAAATGCAACATCCCCACCGACAGCTGGGAGTCCCTGGCCAAAGATCGCCCTAAGTGGAGGAAGAGCATCCGGGAGGGCGCTGAGCACCTCGAGTCTCGTCGCCGAGAGCATGCAGAAAATAAGCGCAGGCAGCGGAAGGAGCGTGCGGCAAACCAGACTCCCCACCCACCCTTTCCTTCAACCACTGTCTGCCCCACCTGTGACAGAGACTGTAATTCCCATATTGGACTATACAGCCACCTGAGAACTCACTTTTAGAGTGGAAGCAAGTCTTCCTCGATTTCGAAGGACTTCCCATGATGATGATGCTTCCTTAAATACGGAGACCAAAACTGTACGCAGTACTCCAGGTGTGGTCTCACCAATGCCCTGTACAGTTGTAGCAGGACTTCCCTACTTTTATACTCCATGCCCCTTGCAATAAAGGCCAACATTCATTTGCCTTCCTAATTACTTGCTGTACCTGCATGCTAACTTTTTGTGTTTCATGTGCAAGGGCCCCCAGATCCCTCTGTACCACAGCATTTTGTAATCTCTCCCCATATAACGATAGCATTTATCTCGAACTGTAAAGAAATGAAAGAAACATTCCCGTGCATTTAAATATGCTGCAAATGCTTTCTTTAGGTCATTAGAGGCTGATTATCACCATACAGAATATATCGTCTTACAGTGGGAATAGAGTCGCAGGAAACCACCACAGCATTTGCAGCACACACTCTTATCAGCAAGCTTCACGATATTGATTCAGCTGTGCTCCTCTTAAAAGAAAACGTACACCAGGCTTGTTTAAAACAGGAAGCATGCTTTCAATCAAGAATGGCCAAGATCAAGAACGACAGTAATTTTAGTGGCTGCATTGCCCCCAAAATGAAACAGAATTGAATACAGCAGATTGCGGCCAAGATTTTCTGGGACTTTGGTCCGCATCCCTCAATCCCCCTCCCCTTCAGCTGTGCAGCCTCCACGTACGGCTTACATGGAATTGCATAGAATTTACAGCACAGAAATAGGCCATTCGGCCCAAGTGATCTGTGCCGGTGTTTATGCTCCACTCAAGCTTCCTCCCGCCTTAATTGCTCCCACCTCATCAGCGTACCTTTCTTTTCCTTTCTCACTCATGTGCGTATCTAGCTTCCCCTTACAGGCCTCTACGCAACTTCTTCTGATTTGAGTGATACTCGAACAACACAGTGAATCTAAACATCGGTCAACATTTTAGTCTTTGTCGTGGGCATGTTTGGTTTCCATTCCTCCATATAGCAGTTTTGCTCACACACGAGGGAGATGAATGAGGATTGAAAATGGACTGCGCCGAGCCTCAAGAACACATGAGCCTGTGCCCAAGAAGACCCTGCCACGTGTTTGACAGCGCGACCATAGCAAAGCAGGGTAGTACTGAGTTTTGGCCCTTGCCCTACATGGAGAGACAAGAAACAAAATTCATCCAGCAGGACCAGAAATGCTGCGGATCATTTACATACCTCCTTCAACCACCGGGTACAAGGCTACGTTGGGGGAAATCAGTTAAAGTCATAAGCGCACGGGAACAGGAGTGGGCCATTCAGCCACACGAGCCTGTTCCGCCATTCTATAAGATCATGGCTGATCTGTATCTTAACTCCATTCACCCACCTCAGTTACATATCCCTTAACACCCTTACCTAACAAAAATCTTTCAACCTCAACTTTCTTGGGGAAGTGTGTTCCTGATATCCGCTACTCTTTGCGTGCTTCCTGACATCACCCCTGAACGGGCTAGCTCTAATTTTAAGATTATGCCCCTTTGTTCCCACCAGAGGAAATAGTTTCTCATTAACTACTCAAGCGAATCCTTTAATCATCCTGAGCACCTCAATTAGATCAACCCTTAATTTTTTTATACTCAGGGGAATACAAGTCTAGTCTATGCAACTGGTCATTTCCAACCCGTCTTATAAGAACATAAGAAATAGGAGCAGCAGGTCATTCGGCCCCTCAAGGCTGCTCCGCCATTCAATGAGATCATGGCTGATCTTCTACCTCAACTCCACTTTCCTGCACTATCCCCATATCCCTTGATTTACTTACAAGGACACCATCAAAGCCTCCCTAATAAAGTGCAACATCCCCACTGACACCTGAGAGTCCCTGGCCAAAGACCGCCCTAAGTGGAGGAAGTGCATCCGGGAGGGCACTGAGCACCTCGAGTCTCGTCGCCGAGAGCATGCAGAAACCAAGCGCAGGCAGCGGAAAGAACATGCGGCAAACCAGTCCCAACCTCCCTTACCCTCAACGACTGTCTGTCCCACCTGTGGCAGGGACTGTGGTTCTCATATTGGACTGTTCAGCCACCTAAGGACTCATTCCAAGAGTGGAAGCAAGTCTTCCTCGATTCCGAGGGACTGCCTATGATGATGATTTCCTTAATATCCAAAAATCTATCGATCTGTGTCTTAAATATACTCAAAGGCTAAGCCTCCACAGCCCTCTGGGGTAGAAAATTCCAAAAATTCACCACCCTCTGAGTGAAGAAGTTTCTCCTCATCTCAGTCCTAAATGGCCAACCCCTTATTCCGAGCCTGTGACCCCTGGTTCTAGACTCCTCAGCCAGAGGAAACATTCTGCCTGAATCTACCCTGTCAAAATTTTGTATTAGATGCGAAAAGGTGCCTGTCGACAGAGACTCAAAGGTAGGAGAAAATAAAAAGCACGATACATCTAATATTATACAAGCGCTAACTTACACGGGGCATAGAACATGACCAAGGCGTTCTTCTTTTTCTTCATGAACTCTTTAAAATCTTCAGCACCGAGATGGGTGACACTGCTCTGCTGCTCGTCCCAGGACTGTTCAGGGGGTGGAGGGGCTTGAGGACTGGTAGGGGGTAAAAAATACAAGGAGAAAATAAAAAGAACTGATTTTATGATCCTTGCCCACTCTTCGCAATCCCTCCACAGTTTTGGCCCATCCTAGCCGAGTGATCTCCTCCAGTTATACGTTCCATGCAGTCCCTTCTAACACAGGGTTTCTCCACTGCCTCAGCTCATTTGCTGCTGAAACCCTCGTCTATGCCTTTGTTACCTCCAGACTTGACCACTCCAACGTACTCCTGACTGGCCTTCCACATTCTACCTTACGTAAACTTCAGGTCATCCAAAACTCGGCCGCCCGTGTCCTAACTCGCACCAAGTCCCGCTCACCCATCACTCCTGTGCTCGCTGATCTACATTGGTTCCCGGTTAAGGCCGCAATTTCAAAATTCTCATCCTGGTTTACAAATCCGTCTATGGCCTTGCCCCTCGCTGTCACTGTTAGCTCCCTCAGCCTCGCAACCCTCCACCCCCCCCCACCATCCCCACCTCCCCGAGATGTCTGCGCTCCTCAAATTCTGCCCACTTGAGCATCCCTGATTATAATCGCTCAATCATTGGTGGCCGTGCCTACTGTTGCCTAGGTCCCAAGCTCTGGATATCCCTGCCTAAATCTCTCTGCTTCTTTACCCTCCTTAAAACACACCTCTTTGACCAAGGTTTTGATCACCTGCGCTAATTTCTACTTGTGCGATTCGGTGTCAATTTAAAAAAAATCTCACAACACTCCTGTGAACTACCTTGAGACGCTTCACTACGTTAAAGGTGCTATATAAATGCAAGTTGTTGGTGTTGTAAGGAACTGAAGTTACCTGGTTTAGTCTGCAACATGATAAGAGTGAAAATTATAAAATTCCAATTTGCAATCGACATCACAGCTGCCAGTCACAGTTGCACATTTTCTGTCCAACTACGTTGCCAGGATGAGTGGCGGGGGGGGGGGGGGGTCTAGGCAATGATTAAATCTCATTCATGCTTTCAAACAGTCAGGTCAACGGACTGGATCTCTCCACAATTACCGTTATCACCAACAGAGGTTAAAAGGTAATGCTGAGATGAGCTCCCTGGGCAATTGGAATTATTTCAACTCCATTAATGGGTAATTGAGTAAACCAAGACTTTACATCATCAACTTTGCACAAGGGCCAACTGGACTCCTCATCATTTTTGTTGGAAACTTGCACTGCCCACCCGCATACAGATCACACATCTGGTACAGGTCAAGTGAACAGCAGTCAGCTTAATGCAAACATGTCCAGCACAAATGGATCCAGATTACTTCACGCTCTTTGCATCAGCACTAACTGCAAACGGTTTTGGCTAGGCACGACCATTCAGATCACCATGCCTGTGCCAGCTCTTTGATAATTTGTCATTCCCCCCGCCCCTCCGCTATTTCCCCGTAGCCCTCATTCTGTGCGTGGACAGGCACTTCCCCTGCTCCGAGCACTACGTTGACACTCTCCACAGCTGATTTTAACCAAGGCATGTGCCTGTTGTCCAGGATAATGCGTCCTCCATTTTCCATCTTTCCCTATGAGTGAATTTCCCATAAATCAGCAGCCAAAGAGGAATAGGATGCCTGACATGGGAAGTGGGTGGACTGGCCAGACCATCAGCAGTCGAGGTCCCAAGCTCTGGAATTCCTCCTCCCTCCTCCCTCCTCCCCCCCCCCCCCCCCCCCCGGCTAAACCTCTCCACCTTTCCTTCTTTAAGACCCAACTTAACCCTTCCACCAAGTATTTGGTCACCTGCCCTAATACAACAACTTGCATTTACATAGCACCTTTAACGTAGTAAAACGTTCCAAGGTGCTTTCACAGGAGCGTCATCAAACACATTTTGACACCGAGCCACATAAGGAGATATTAGGACAGATAAAGAGGTAGGTTTTAAGGAGCGTCTTAAAAGAGAGAGAGGTGACGAGGTTTAGGGAGGGAATTCCAGAGCTTTGGACTCAGGCAGTTGAAGCCATGATCAGCAATGGTGGAGCGATTAAAATCGGGCATGCACAAGAGGCCAGAATAGGAAGAGCGCAGAGATTTTGAGGGTTGTCGGGCTGGAGGAGGTTACCGTGATAAGAGAGGGAGAATGATGTCTCTTTTTTGGCTCAGTATTAATTTTGGCCTCATTACACTTCTGTGAAGTGCCTGGAGATGTTTTACCATGTTAACGGCGCTATATAAATGCAAGTGCTTGGGGGATGGTCTCAGGCTGGTGTTCAAGTTGGTTTTGGGTCAGGAATAAGAGGGAACTTCCAGCTGCATCTGGTCCTATTACCCTTGGCATGGGAGTGCTCGATGCAGATACGGAGTGGTGAAAACATTTCATAGGATATACGACACAGAAACAGGCCATTCGGCCCAACCAGTCCTGCATTTATGCTCCACTCGAGCCTTCGCCCGTCTTTCCTCATCTAAATCTACCAGTATAACCCTCTATTCCCTTATCTCTGTTGGGTTTCCCAGCACTGCGTCTGTCACAAAAAAAAAATACACTCAAATAAATATATACACGGGACCCTTCCAACTGCAAACACTCAAATTACTTTTTAAAATTGCTTTCATTGTATATTCAGTGATCGCTTCCATGAGGATCAGTTCAATATGATAAAAAGCTTCCTACATTTAGCAAAGGCAGAAAATGTCAAGTGTAGGATTTGAATTTCCTGCCAGAAGCAGCTCGGGGATTTTAATGAAACAGTTCTCCAAGCCAGCTGCAGCTCTCGGTTATAATTTTAATAGATCAAAAAAATATATATTACTGAGGTTTCTGAACTGGATGAGACAGCCTCGACTGCCAAATACCAAGAGACTGCAATTTCCATACATTTCCCGTACAGCCAAATGGATTAGACCCAGTCCCTTTCCTTTGCAGTTACAAAAATTTAATTAAAGGTTTATAGCATTGAGGTTTCACTCCCCAGCCTTTGTCATCAACATGTCAAATTAAAAGTAATTAGTTTCACCGCGGCTCCTGGTGAGTGACACTGTGCCTCACAGAGACACTTATCTGCAAGCTGGTCATTGCAGCAGTTGTGCTGAGAGATTGCATCACAATCAAACAGCGAGTTAGGATACACGGGCAGTGGAGTTTTGGATGAGTTGGATGTTTGCTGGTCAGTGTGAGCAGGGGAATGAGGGCATTAAACTTTCCTCCCCTGGCCGGCCTCCCCACCTTGCGCTCATCCAAAACTCCACTGCCCATGTATCCTAACTCGCTGTTTGATTGTGATGCAATCTCTCAACACAAAATCACCCTATGAACTATCAAGGGCAATAGGCAGCTGGAAACTTGAGTCTAAAAGCCATCATCATAGGCAGTCCCTCGAATCGAGGATGACTTGCTTCCACGACAAAAAGTTCAAGGGTGTTTCAATGAAGGACCTAATATTCCAGGTCTCGAACTACATGTTTAAGGGTGGAAGATGCCTGTACGTGGATTTTTTTTAACGTATGGTGGCCGTTGCACACCAGCCACCACACAGGACAGAGCTAGGTCTTGGCCTACTGGCAAGGACATATCGCAGTGTGGGCTGGCCCGTGCTGCCCCAGGGCCCGCGCCTCTTCTGGGCCCCGAAAGTCTGAAAGCAGTGCGCAGCTAACTGACAACAGACATGTTTGCTGGTCAATGTGAGCAGGGGAAGGAGGGCAGTAAACTTTCCTCCCCTGGCCGGCCTCCCCACCTTGCATCCTCCGTAAACTTGTGGTCATCCAAAACTCTGTGTATCCTAACTTGCACCAAGTCCCGTTCACTCCTTTGCTACATTGGCTCCTAAGTTTGGCAAAGCTTCGATTTTAAATTTCTCACTCCTGCTTTCAAATCCCTCCGAGGCCTTGCCCCCTCCATCTCTGTAACCTCCTCCAGCTCCACAACTCTATGGGATCTGTGTGTGCTGCCAATTCTGGCCTCTTGCTCATCCCTTAATTTAATCGCTCCGCCATCGGGGGCCGTGTCTTCCGCTGCCTAGACCCTCTGCTCTGGAATTCTCTCCTTAAACCTCTCTCTTCTCCTGTAAGGCCCTTCTTAAAACCTACCTCTTCAAGCAAGCTTTTGGTCACCCGTCCCAATAGCTCCTTAAGTGGCTCAGTGCCAAATTTTGTTTGATAATCGCTCCTGTGAAGTGCCTTTTGGACATAAGAACATAATAGGAGCAGTAGACCATTTGGCCCCTTGAGCTTGCTCCGCCATTCAATAAGACCATGGCTGATCTGATCCTGGCCTCAACTCCACTTCCCTGCCCGCTCCCCATAACCCTTAACTCCCTTATCATTCAAAAACCTGTCTATCTCCACCTTGAATATATTCAATGATGTTTTACTATATTAATGGCGCTATATAAATACAAGATGTGCGGTTGTTAAATGGAATTTTTTTCTGTAGATCTAAACAGGGCATCTACCTGGGGATGGAATCTCTTGTCTAGGGAAAGACATAGCTCTGCAGGCAAGATGCCCTGCTCAGAGTGTGTTACCTGGGCACATCACTGTTGAAAGAGGAGATTAATGCAATACTGGTTAAAAAGGAGATTAATGCAACAGGTAGGAAGGACATTAGCTTGCATGATGTGGAATATATATGGGTAGAGCTGCAGAACACCAAAGGGAAAAAAACGTTAAAATGGAAGTTGTGTACAGACCTTCAAACAGTAGTAGTGATGTTGAGGAGGGCATCAAACAGGAAATTAGGGGTGCATGCAATAAAGGTGCAGCAGTTATAATGGGTGACTTTAATATGCACATAGATTGGGTTAACCAAACTGGAAGCAATACGGTGGAGGAGGATTTCCTGGAGTGCATAAGGGATGGGTTTCTGGACCAATATGTCGAGGAACCAACTAGGGGGGAGGCCATCTTAGACTGGGTGTTGTGTAATGAGAGAGGATTAATTAGTAATCTCGTTGTGCGAGGCCCCTTGGGGAAGAGTGACCATAATATGGTGGAATTCTGCATTAGGATGGAGAATGAAACAGTTAATTCAGAGACCATGGTCCAGAACTTAAAGAAGGGTAACTTTGAAGGTATGAGGCGTGAATTGGCTCGGATAGATTGGCGAATGATACTTAAGGGGTTGACTGTGGATGGGCAATGGCAGACATTTAGAGACCGCATGGATGAACTACAACAATTGTACATTCCTGTCTGGCGTAAAAATAAAAAAGGGAAGGTGGCTCAACCGTGGCTATCAAGGGAAATCAGGGATACTATTAAAGCCAAGGAAGTGGCATACAAATTGGCCAGAAATAGCAGCGAACCCGGAGACTGGGAGAAATTTAGAACTCAGCAGAGGAGGACAAAGGGTTTGATTAGGGCAGGGAAAATGGAGTACGAGAAGAAGCTTGCAGGGAACATTAAGACGGATTGCAAAAGTTTCTATAGATATGTAAAGAGAAAAAGGTTAGTAAAGACAAACATCGGTCCCCTGCAGTCAGAATCAGGGGAAGTCATAACGGGGAACAAAGAAATGGCGGACCAATTGAACAAGTACTTTGGTCCGGTATTCACTAAGGAGGACACTAACAACCTTCCGGATATAAAAGGGGTCAGAGAGTCCAGTAAGGAGGAGGAACTGAGGGAAATCCTTATTAGTCGTGAAATTGTGTTGGGGAAATTGATGGGATTGAAGGCTGATAAATCCCCAGGGCCTGATGGACTGTATCCCAGAGTACTTAAGGAGGTGGCCTTGGAAATAGCGGATGCATTGACAGTCATTTTCCAACATTCCATTGACTCTGGATCAGTTCCTATCGCGTGGAGGGTAGCCAATGTAACCCCACTTTTTAAAAAAGAAGGGAGAAAGAAAACAGGGAATTATAGACCGGTCAGCCTGACATCGGTAGTGGGTAAAATGATGGAATCAATTATTAAGGATATCAGAGCAGCGCATTTGGAAAGAGGTGACATGATAGGTCCAAGTCAGCATGGATTTGTGAAAGGGAAATCATGCTTGACAAATCTTCTGGAATTTTTTGAGGATGTTTCCAGTAGAGTGGACAAGGGAGAACCAGTTGATGTGGTATATTTGGACTTTCAGAAGGCTTTCGACAAGGTCCCACACAAGAGATTAATGTGCAAAGTTAAAGCACATGGGATTGGGGGTAGTGTGCTGACATGGATTGAGAACTGGTTGTCAGACAGGAAGCAAAGAGTAGGAGTAAATGGGTACTTTTCAGAATGGCAGGCGGTGACTAGTGGGGTACCGCAAGGTTCTGTGCTGGGGCCCCAGCTGTTTACATTATACATTAATGATTTGGATGAGGGGATTAAATGTAGTATCTCCAAATTTGCAGATGACACTAAGTTGGGTGGCAGTGTGAGCTGTGAGGAGGATGCTATGAGGCTGCAGAGCGACTTGGATAGGTTAGGTGAGTGGGCAAATGCATGGCAGATGAAGTATAATGTGGATAAATGTGAGGTTATTCACTTTGGTGGTAAAAACAGAGAGACAGACTATTATCTGAATGGTGACAGATTAGGAAAAGGGGAGGTGCAACGAAACCTGGGTGTCATGGTACATCAGTCATTGAAGGTTGGCATGCAGGTACAGCAGGCGGTTAAGAAAGTAAATGGCATGTTGGCCTTCATAGCGAGGGGATTTGAGTACAGGGGCAGGGAGGTGTTACGACAGTTGTACAGGGCCTTGGTGAGGCCACACCTGGAGTATTGTGTACAGTTTTGGTCTCCTAACCTGAGGAAGGACATTCTTGCTATTGAGGGAGTGCAGCGAAGGTTCACCAGACTGATTCCCGGGATGGCGGGACTGACATATCAAGAAAGACTGGATCAACTGGGCTTGTATTCACTGGAGTTCAGAAGAATGAGAGGGGCCTCATAGAAACGTTTAAAATTCTGACGGGTTTAGACAGGTTAGATGCAGGAAGAATGTTCCCAATGTTGGGGGAAATCCAGAACCAGGGGTCACAGTCTAAGGATAAGGGGTAAGCCATTTAGGACCGAGATGAGGAGAAACTTCTTCACCCAGAGAGTGGTGAACCTGTGGAATTCTCTACCACAGAAAGTTGTTGAGGCCAATTCACTAAATATATTCAAAAAGGAGTTAGATGAAGTCCTTACTACTAGGGGAATCAAGGGGTATGGCGAGAAAGCAGGAAGGCGGTACTGAAGTTGCATGTTCAGCCATGAACTCATTGAACGGCGGTGCAGGCTAGAAGGGCCGAATGGCCTACTCCTGCACCTATTTTCTATGTTTCTATGAAACACAAGCCGGGGACCCCCCCCCAATCCTTTCCCCCCTCCCCTAATCATTGCATCATCTTCTGTGCCACCCATTCCCTCTTTTGTGGTTTCCTGCTCCGCGGCCTTGGCCTTTCACGTGGGGTTGTTATTGGAAGATAAAATAAAATGCACGTAGAAATAATGGTGAACGTTGGTTGGCTTCAGCAACGTACTTGTGGAGCCACTCGATGATTTTGTCCTTGGTCCGCAGGTGCGGTAGCGTCCACTTCTCCTCTGTATTCTCGAAGTACTTGAGTGTTGGGAAGCCCGTGATTTGATACCTCTCGCCCAAGTTCTTGTTGGCTGTGACGTCAACGGCTGCCAGTACACCCGGGCTCTAGGATGACAATGCAAAACAGTAACTGGAGGCGGGGTGGAAGGGGCGGGAGGACGTGGAAAAAAGGCGGTGAAATTTTTTTTTTTTTTAAAAAGATACATTAAAATTTTGAAAGCGAGATAAAAGTAACGGGGCCGTTATTGCTCCTCCCCAGGGCGTACCAACCCCATTAACTCTGCTTAAACAGCGGCAGTCTTAGGAAAGAAGGGCACAAACATTTCCTCACATCACTGTCATTGTTGAGCAACTCAGCAGCTTCTTCGTAGTCCGGCTTCATCTTTTTACAATGGCCACACCCTGCATGGGAAACAGAACCACAATAAGATGCGCTAACTGCATCCGGCTGAGAAAGGAGCAGTAAGCTTTGTAGCTACAACTCCATGTCATATGGCACCAGTCAACTCCTGTGCCATGCAAGCTGACCTAAGAGAGGCCTTCACCATAGAATCATAGAATAGTACAGCACAGAAGGAGGCCATTCGGCCCATCGAGTCTGCTCCGGCTCTGTCGAAGAGCAATCCAGTTAATCCCACTCCCTCCCCGCCCTTTCCCCATATCCCTGCCATTTTTTTTCCCCTTCAAGTATTTATCCAATCCCCTTTTGAAAGCTCCGACTCAATACCCTATCAGGCAGTGCACAGTCCAGATCCTAAACACTCGTTGCGTAACATAGTTTTTCATGTCGTCTCTGGTTCCTTTACCAATCACCTTAAATCTGTGCCCTCTCATTCAGCCACTGGAAACAGTGTCTCTTTATGTACTCTATCTAAACCCTTCATGATTTTAAAACCCCTCCGTCAAATTTCCTCTTGGCCTTCTCTGCTCCGTCTCGCAGCAGCCAGAAATTTAACAGGTCAAAAGGTATTACTGAGCTATGAACAAAAAAAGTGGACTGTCGCAGACTTGACCTGAAGGAGGAATGCAGAGCAGGGCTGAACAGCAGAGGTGTGAGGACTGAGGAATATTCTAGGACTAATCAATATTCTAGGACTAATCATCATTGGCAACTAGAAAATATTTATACAGAACTTACCTTCTGGAGATTAAATAGGTGGAGTAGAGGCCACAACAAGGTGAATTGTACATGGGCGATGGAAGGAGATTAGAAACATAGAAAATAGGGCCAGGAGTAGGCCATTCGGCCTTTCGAGCCTGCACCACCATTCAATAAGATCATGGCTGATCATGCAAATTCAGTACCCCATTCCTGCTTTCTCTCCATACCCCTTGATCCCTTTAGCTGTAAGGGCCACATCTAACTCCCTTTTGAATATATCTAACGAACTGGCCTCAACAACTTTCTGTGGTAGAGAATTCCACAGGTTCACCACTCTCTGAGTGAAGACGTTTCTCCTCATCTCGGTCCTAAATGGCTTACCCCTTATCCTTAGACTGTGACTCCTGGTTCTGGACTTCCCCAACATCGGGAACATTCTTCCTGCATCTAACCTGTCCAAGCCCGTCAGAATTTTATGTTTCTATGAGATCCCCTCTAAATAGTCGACTAAATTCCAGTGAATATAAGTCGAGTCGATCCAGTCTTTCTTCATATGTCAGTCCTGCCATCCCGGGAATCAGTCTGGTGAACCTTCGCTGCACTCCCTCAATAAAGAATGTCCTTCCACAGATTAGGAGACCAATGAGGTGTGATCGCATTGAAACATAAGATTCTGAGGGGATTGACAGGACAGATGCCGAGAGGTTGTTTCCCCTGGCTGGAGAGTCTAGAACTAGGGGGGACAGTCTCAGGATAAAGGGTCTGCCAATTAAGACTAAGATGAGGAGGAATTTCTTCACTCAGAGGGTTGTGAACCTTTGGAATTCTCTACCTCAGAAGGCTGTGGATGCTGAATCTCTGAATATATTCAAGGTGGAGATAAATAGATTTTTGGACTCTAGGGGAAATCAAGGGATTGGGCGGGAAGGTATTGAGGGATCAGCCATGATCTTATTGAATGGTGGAGCAGACATGAGGGGCTGTCTGGTCTACTCCTACTATTTCTTATGTTCTTAAATAGGTGGGATAGAGTCCAGGACAGGGTGGATTGCACATGGGCGATGCAAGGCGATTTAGTCGGTGGGGTAGGGTCCAGGATAAAGTACATACATGGATGGTGATAGGAATGAAGTTGATTGGCAAAATTACCTTCACTCAGTCTAAAGTTCCCTCTGGTCATTTAAACAAAATGTGAAAACAGATACTTGACGTAATGTTTTTCCTTCTCTTTCAATATTATATCCCCCTCCCAAAGAAAATCCTCCCGTAAAATTTCAAATATCCAAATCATTTTTGGTACAAGAAATAAAAACTGAAAAGATTTTCATCTATTTAGCGCCTTTCACCACCTCAGGACATCCAAAAGTGCTTTAAAGCCAATGAAGTACTGTTGTAATTGTAGGAAACGCGGCCAATCGACAGGCAGAGAGGTCGACCAACCACCAGATGTACACACAGAGAGGCAGGCAAGGGATAGAGAGAGACTGGACAGAGAGGGGCAGGCAAGGAATAGAGAGAGACTGGACAGACAGAGGCAGGCAGGGAATAGAGAGAGACTGGACAGACAGAGGCAGGCAGGGGATAGAGAGAGACTGGACAGACAGAGGCAGGCAGGGGATAGAGAGAGACTGGACAGAGAGGGGCAGGCAGGGGATAGAGAGAGACTGGACAGACAGAGGCAGGCAGGGAAGAGAGAGAGACTGGGCAGACAGGCAGGCAAGGGAGAGAGAGAGAGACTGGACAGACAGAGGCAGGCAGGGGAGAGAGAGAGACTGGACAGACAGAGGCAGGCAGGGGAGAGAGAGAGACTGGACAGAGGCAGGCAGGGGAGAGAGAGAGACTGGACAGACAGAGGCAGGCAGGGGATAGAGAGAGACTGGACAGAGAGGGGCAGGGGATAGAGAGAGACTGGACAGAGAGGCAGGCAGAGGATAGAGAGAGACTGGACAACAGTGATGCACTGCTATATGTCAGTTTTGCCAACAAACCAGAGTCAGCCACTAACAATGCTGTTAATCAACACAGCACTCATTATTGACCCTCTATAATTGACACTGCATGAATTAAGGGCAGTAGGTAACTAAACAGCAACACAATTTGTGGCTTAATCTCACTTCAACAATAAATGGTATCAAACCTGGCCAATCCAACTCTGCCTCAGCGATAAGCAGATAGGACATGACAGGATTAGTCCTCAGATATTATTTCCATGTTTAATAACTTCCTGTCACTGTGACTACTATCAGCTGCCGCCTCAGCAGTGCGTACAGCCTTACAAACACACACCTGTCAGCTCTTCAAATGCAGCCGAGAGAATCTGGATTCAGCATTTCGTTGGCGGTGTTATTGTCTCGGTTTAACAGACGGCGCCTCAGTGTTTCTAAAATATTGTATTCATCCAACTAGTTGGCAAATTGGAAAAAACTCCATTACATATTAAAATCATAGAATCACACAGCACAGGAGGCGATCCAAGACGGATCTCTGAAAGAGCTACCTGTTAGTCCCACTCCCCTGCTCTTTCCCCGGGGCCCTGAAAATTTTCTCTTTTCAAGTATATATCCAGTTCCTATTTGAAAGTACAACTGAATTGGTTTCCAACAGCCTTTCAGGTCTTTCCCCTCATCTCCCCCTTGGCTTTTACTGCCAATTATCTTAAATTAATTCCTCTGGTTACCGACCCTCACTTCAGCGGAAACAGTTTCTCCCTAGCTACTCTATCAAAACCCCTCATAATTTTGAATGACTTATTAAATCTCCCCATAACCTTCTTTGTTCAAAAGAGAACAATCCCAACTTCTCCAATCTCGCCACACAACTGAATTATATTTAATAATGTATTCATGACACGCTGGGCTAGATTTTCGACAGGTTTACGACCAGGTTTTCTGCCTGGGCGGGGCGCAAAAACTACTTTTATTGGCGCTAAATGAGTCGCACAACACTTTACGTCCGGGCAGAAACTTCGGCAGTGGTTTTACGGCGGCACTAAAAGTTAGCGCCCGTCCGATGTTTTCAGCATTTGAATGACGTCAATCGGCTGCGCTATCGCCCGGCGGAAAATTCAGCGATATCGCCCGATTTACCGTCCGCCCGGGAACCCGCCAAAAAAAAAATCAGTCGAACCGAAGGCCTCACCCGGTGATACATAAGAACATAAGAATTAGGAACAGGAGTAGGCCATCTAGCCCCTCGAGCCTGCTCCACCATTCAACAAGATCATGGCTGATCTGGCCGTGGATTCAGCTCCACTTACCCGCCCGCTCCCCGTAACCCTTAATTCCCTTATTAGTTAAAAATCTATCTGTGACTTGAATACATTCAATGAGCTAGCCTCAACTGCTTCCTTGGGCAGAGAATTCCACAGATTCACAACCCTCTGGGAGAAGAAAGTCCTTCTCAACTCGGTTTTAAATTGGCTCCCCCGTATTTTGAGGCTGTGCCCCCTAGTTCCAGTCTCCCCGACCAGTGGAAACAACCTCTCTGTCTCTATCTTGTCTATCCATTTCATTATTTTAAATGTTTCTATAAGATCACCCCTCATCCTTCTGAACTCCAACGAGTAAAGACCCAGTCTACTCAATCTTGATAACGGCACCAACTTGAAAATGGAGAAGTTCAGTGCATAAAAGGATTTGAAGAAAGCTGTGTTTTACAATGAAGTTTTATGGTGAGTTTATTTAAGGACATTTTGTCAGCCATTATTCCTGGCTGCTTTTTCGAGCTGGAAGACGGCTTATTGATGAGCATTTTGAGCGTAATCGAAGAGGTCGCAGACATATGGAGAGGAGGTCTTAACCCCCCCCATGAGTTTACAGGCATCAGCATTCATATAGCTGCAGCTCTCTGAGGCACAGTGCATTAGAAGGCTGCACTTTCGAAGAGGTCACAGAGATATGCCAGCTCATAAAGGCAGACCTACAGCCTACCAGAAGAAAAAAAATTGGCAAAAATATAAATAAATAAACAAATTCCCGCATGTGTAGAAGGACCAATTTTTTTTTTCGGTCGCAAATTTCGGCTCTGGCGCAAAAATTTAGTTGTGCAATGCCGGATTTAATCACTAACGATCTTCACCATTTGACGAATTTTCCGAGCTCTGCCGGTAAAAGTACCCCAGGGGTAAAAAAAAATAATGTTTTCGCTGTGGTTATTGCCCAAAAACGGGCAAAATTGCTAAAACCCAAAATTCTAGCCTGCTACATTTTTATGTGGAACCAACTGCCAGCTTTTTAAAGAGACTCACTGCCTCACTTCCGATGAGCAAGGATCGCCACCCCAAGTTGTTGTCATTTCTCTGTAGGTTAGCTGTTGTGGCCAATAGATTAATTTCTTCACTCAAGAGGGTGGTGAATCTTTGGAATTCCCTACACCAGAGGGCTGTGGATGCTCAGTCGTTGAGTATATTCAGGATCGAGATCGGTTGATTTTTGGACTCTAGGATAAAATCAAGGGATCGGGTGGGAAAGTGGAGTTGAGGTCGAAGATCATCCCTCGAGGGGCCGTAGGGCTGACTCCTGCTCCTAATTTTTATGTCAACAGGCAAGAACAAAAGCACTGAGGGCTTCGCTTGGTGGCTCAGTGAATTTGTCCAGTGACTGACCGAACCACACAGACCTGGGTGGATGTTGGGCGAGGACCAGGATTTGCTGAGACACCCGCCCCACCCACCCAATTAAGTGGTCAGTCAGCCCGCAGACAATCACAGTCATGGATGGCATGTGAATAGTGTCCACTTGGATGCTACTAGTGTACTCGATGCTGCTTGTGTCTGAAACAAGCAGTCAATGCCTTCAGTAAGGAGGAGAGGGGAGAAAATTCGTAAGGAAAAATAAAAATTTAAACCTGCTAGGAAAGGCTGAACATGCTGGGGCACTTTTCTCCCACGAAGAGGGGTGACCTGATCGAGGTCTTTAAGATTATGTAAGGGTTTGATAGGGTAGATGTAGAGATGTTTCCAATTGAAGGTAAAACAATAACTACAAGATAGTCACTAATAAATCCGATAGGGAATTCAGGAGACAGAACTTTACTCAGAGTGGTGAGAATGTGGAACTCACTGCCACATGAAGTGATTGTGGCGCATAGCATAGATGCATTTAAGGGGAAGCTAGTTTAGCAAATGAGGGAGAAAGGAATAGAAGGATATGTTGATGGGATTAGATAAAGAAGAGTGGGAGGAAGCTCGTGTGGAGCATAAAACCAGCATGGACCTGTTGGGCTGAATGGCCTGGTTCTTTGCTGTAAATTCTATGTAAATGTCCTGCAGTCTTAAGCAGGCCCAATATTGGAATTATCGCATGGAGGTCATAAGGCTTGACGTAGAGATGATGTTTCCATTTGTGGGGAGACTAAAACTGTGGGTCAGAAATATAAGATAATCACTAATAAAACCAATAGGGAATTCAGGAGAAACTTCTTTGCCCAGAGAGTGGTGAGAATGTGGAACATAGGGAACATGAGGAGGTCATTGAGCTCCTCGAGCCTGTTCCGCCATTTAATGAGATCATGGCTGATCTGCGACCTAACTCCATGTACCCGCCTTTGGCCCATATCCCTTATGCCTTTGGTTAACAAAAAGCTATCAATCGCATTTAAAATGAGCAATTAATCTAGCATCAATTGCCATTTGCGGGAGAGAGCTCCAAATTTCTACCACCTTTGGCCCCAAGTTTCCACATGATTTGCTCCTGATTTTTCGGAGCAACTGGTGTAGAACGGAGTATCTTAGAAATCGGAATTCTCGTCATTTAGTTTGCTCCAGTTCTAGTCAGTTAGAACAATTTCACTTTGGAACAGAATTTTTTTTTCAAAAGGGGGCATGTCCGGCCACTTACGCCTGATTTCAAAGTTTCGTGAGTGAAAACTTACTCCAAACTAACTTAGAATGTTGTAAGTGAAGATTTTTGTACGATCTACACTTTAGAAAATCAGGCGTTGGTTACAAATCAGGCGTAGGGAATGGTTGGGGGGGGGGGGGGTGATTAAAGGGAAGTTTACAAACATTAAACACTTCAGTTTTACAAATAAAGAGCCATCATCAAAAATAAATGATAAATACATTAATAAATCAACCAATAAATCAATCAAAAAAAATTAATAAGAATTTTTTTTTTTTAAATCAATAAATAAAACATTTTCTACTTACCGACTGCGGCACCGGGAGCCCTCCAACAGCGTGCTGGGATGCCCCCCTCAGTGTGTCTCTGTCAGTGTCTCCATCTCTCTGTCTGTCTGTGTGTCTCTCATTCTCTGTCTGTCAGTGTCTGTGTGTTTCTGACAGCGAGGGGAGGGGGAGGAGGGGGGTAGAGGGAGAGAGGGAGGTAGCATAGGGGGGGGGAAGGGGGAGGGGAAGGGGGGAGGGATGGGGAGGGATGGGGGAGAAGGGGGAGAAGGGGGAGAAGGGGGAGGGATGGGGGAGAAGGGGGAGGGATGGGGGAGAAGGGGGAGGGATGGGGGAGAAGGGGGAGGGATGGGGGAGAAGGGGGAGGGATGGGGGAGAAGGGGGAGGGATGGGGGAGAAGGGGGAGGGATGGGGGAGAAGGGGGAGGGATGGGGGAGAAGGGGGAGGGATGGGGGAGAAGGGGGAGGGATGGGGGAGAAGGGGGAGGGATGGGGGAGAAGGGGGAGGGATGGGGGAGAAGGGGGAGGGATGGGGGAGAGGGGAGGGATGGGGGAGAAGGGGGAGGGATGGGGGAGAAGGGGGAGGGATGGGGAGAAGGGGGAGGGATGGGGAGAAGGGGGGAGGGATGGGGGAGAAGGGGGGAAAGGAGATTGGGGGGGGAGGAAATTGGGGGGGGGAAATTGGGGGGGGGAGGAGATTGGGGGGGGGAGGAGATTGGGGGGGGGAAGGAGATTGGGGGGGGGAAGGAGATTGGGGGGGGAAGGAGATTGGGGGGGGGAAGGAGATTTGGGGGGGGGAAGGAGATTGGGGGGGGGAAGGAGATTGGGGGGGGGAAGGAGATTGGGGGGGGGAAGGAGATTGGGGGGGGGAAGGAGATTGGGGGGGGGAAGGAGATTGGGGGGGGGAAGGAGATTGGGGGGGGGGAAGGAGATTGGGGGGGGGAAGGAGATTGGGGGGGGGAAGGAGATTGGGGGGGGGAAGGAGATTGGGGGGGGGAAGGAGATTGGGGGGGGGAAGGAGATTGGGGGGGGGAAGGAGATTGGGGGGGGGAAGGAGATTGGGGGGGGGAAGGAGATTGGGGGGGGGAAGGAGATTGGGGGGGGGAAGGAGATTGGGGGGGGGAAGGAGATTGGGGGGGGGGAAGGAGATTGGGGGGGGGAAGGAGATTGGGGGGGGGAAGGAGATTGGGGGGGGGAAGGAGATTGGGGGGGGGAAGGAGATTGGGGGGGGGAAGGAGATTGGGGGGGGGGGTGGGGGGGGAAGGAGATTGGGGGGGGAAGGAGATTGGGGGGGGAAGGAGATTGGGGGGGGGAAGGAGATTGGGGGGGGGAAGGAGATTGGGGGGGGAAGGAGATTGGGGGGGAAGGAGATTGGGGGGGGAAGGAGATTGGGGGGGGAAGGAGATTGGGGGGGAAGGAGATTAGAGGGGGGGAAGGAGATTAGGGGGGAAGGAGATTAGGGGGGGAAGGAGATTAGGGGGGGAAGGAGATTAGGGGGGGAAGGAGATTAGGGAGGGGAAAGGAGATGGGGGGGAAGGAAAGAGATTGGGGGGGAAGGAAGGAGATTGGGGGGGTGGGGAAGGAAGGAGATTGGGGGGGGGAAGGAAGGAGATTGGGGGGGGGGGGAGGAAGGAGATTGGAGGGGGGGAAGGAAGGAAGGAGATTGGAGGTGGGGAAGGAGATTGGGATGGGGGGGGGGGAAGGAGAAGGGGGAGGGAGGCTGAACAGGCCGGGCCCGAGACTTCGGGCAGGGCCCCGTCCCCAGCACCTGATTTACAGGTAGGTGGCGTTGGGTCGGGTCGGGTCGGGGGGGTGGTGGGAGGGAGGTCGGTTCGGTTCGGAGGGAGAGAAAGGGAGGTCAGTTCGGAGACGGGGGAGGGGAGTGGGTGTCGGGTCCGGTGCAGGAGGTGGGGGGGTGTCGGGTCCGGTCGGCGGGGGGGGTGAGCGAGTGTCGGGTCCGGTGCGGGGGCGGGGGGGGGGGGCGGGAAGCGGGAGTCGGGTCGGGAGGAAGCAGGAGCTGGCCGTGGGAGGAGCCTTATTCACGCAGCCCCAGTGAGGCCATTCGGCCAGGGCTCGGGGCTGCGTGCTTCAGCCCCTCCCACACAGTTTCGGGCGCCTGGAGCTACTGCACTTGCGTGCCCACTGTAGCGCGCATGTGCAGAGGTCCCGGCACCGTTTTCAGCGCAGGGACCTGGCTCCGCCCCCTACAGCTCCTGCTGCGCTGCGCCGAGGGCCAGAGGACCTGCAGGGAGGTGGAGAATACGGAGCGTTTTTTTAGGCGCACTTTGTGGCGCGAAAAACGGGACTGCGCCGTTCTAGACGTGGCTCGAAACTTGGGACCTTTGTGTGTAGAAGTGTTTCTTAATTCAATCTGGCTCTAATTTTGAGACTATGCCCCCTAGTCCTAGGCTCCCCAGCCAGCAGAAATAGTTTCTCTCTATCTAGCACTTGCTGTCACTTAAGAGTAGTTGAGGCAGATAACAGATGCATTTAAGGGGAAGCTAGATAAGTACATGAGGGAGAAAGGAATAGAAGGATATGTCGATAGAGTTTGATGAATTAGGGTGGCAGGAGGCTCCTGAGAAGCATAAACACCAATTGATTTGTTGGTGCAGGTGACCTGTTTCTGTGCTGTAAATTGTGTAATTCAGCGTAAAGCTTGTATTTTTCTTTCCAATTTTTCCTCCCCTTGCTTGCTTTCCATTATATAAAATCAGTACCTGTAGCACAAATGGGCAGTGAAAACTGAAATTGATCGGCAGGGCACAGCGGCCAAATTCTTCTTTGGATTTTCACTGCCACAGTTGCGATTGAGGAAGGGGTTTTGTGTAATGGCCCCACATCGACTGGGCGCTTCTTCGAGAACAGCCAAAAACTTAGTTCACTTGGCAACAGCAACGGCCAGAAGTTAGCAAACTCTGAAATAATAGCTGGTGAGGTGAACTATCTGCTTATTGCCAAGCCAGAGTCGACTTGGCCAGGCCTGATGCCCATGTATTGCTGAAATGAGATTAATCCACAAATGGTGTTGCTGTTTAGTTACCAACTGTCATTAATTCATATAACTGCCAATTATAGAGGGTCACTATTGAACGCTGTGTTGATTAACAGTATTTCAGTGGCTGACTGTCTGATTTGTTGGAAAAGCTGACACGAAGAAGTGCATCACTGTGGTCTCTCTCCCTTATTGCGGAAATGAGATTCAAACCACAATATCTCAGGGATTCATGCAAGCCAAGATACCAAAGGCATTAATGGCAGCAGTCATAGTGGTCCCCTGGAGCATGCTTGCTCATTTATGGGGTCGCAGAGGAAATTCCCAGAATTATTTTTCCTAAATTGGCCGATAAAGATGTTTCCCTCTCCAGCAGAGTGCATGACTGGGGTGGAGTGGAGAGGGGTAGTGGGATGGGTTTAATGATATGGGCAGAGGCCAGCAGGTCTTTTACTGCCCGTTCATATATAAAGCAGGGCATTGTACCACCAAACCCAGGATCTCCCTTCCAGTTTTATAAAAGGAGCAATTAAAAACAAAATCAGCAATTGCTTTAAAACCTCCATTCTTTCTCGAACAGCTTCGGTCAAAGTTAGAATTTAAGAACAACTTGAACTTATACAGTGCCTTTAAAGTAGTAAAACATCCCAAGGCGCTTCTCACAGGAGCATTACCAAACAAAATCTGACCGAGCCACACAAGGTGATATGAGGGTAGATGACCAAAATGAGTTGTCAATGAGTTGAGTTTTAAGGAGGAGGAGGAGGAGAAAAGTTATAGGGAGGGAATTCCAGAGCTTAGGGAAAGTAGAATTCTCAGTTAACTATCAGCATTGAAACCCACTGCATTCCAGTTTGGTACGAACCCTTGTAATTCAGTGTCCAGGGAGATAATTCTGGCGCAACATAGAAAATAAGTGCAGGAGTAGGCTATTCGGCCCTTCGACCTGCACCACCATTCAATATGATTATGGCTGATCATGCAACTTCAGTACCCCATTCCTGCTTTCTCTCCATACCCCTTCATCCCTTTAGCCGTAAGGGCCACATCTAACTCCCTTTTGAATATATCTAACGAACTGGCCTCAACAACTTTCTGTGGTAGAGAATGCCACATGCTCACAACTCTGAGTGAAGAAGTTTCTCCTCATCTTGGTCCTAAATGGCTTACCCCTTATCTTTAGACTGTGACCCCTGGTTCTGGACTTCCCCAACATTGGAAACAGTCTTCCTGCCTCCAACCTGTCCAATCCCATCAGAATTTTATATGTTTCTATGAGATCCCCTCTCATTCTTCTAAATTCCATTGAATATAAGCCTAGTCGATCCAGTCTTTCTTCATATGTCAGTCCAGTCATCCCGGGAATCAGTCTGGTGAAACTTTGCTACAATCCCTCGATAGCAAGAATGTTCTCCCTCAGATTAGACCACCAAAACTGTACACAATATTCAAGGTGTGGCCTCACCAAGGCCCTGGACAATTGTAGTAAGACCTCCCTGCTCCTATACTCAAATCCTCTCACTAAGAAGGCCAACATGCCATTTGCCTTCTTCACCGCCTGCTGTAACTGTATGCCAACTTTCAATGACTGATGTACCATGACACCCAGGTCTCGTTGCACTTCCCCTTTTACTAATCTGTCACCATTCAGATAATAATCTGCCTTCCTGTTTTTACCATCAAAGTGGATAACCTCACATTTATCTACATTATACTGCATCTGCCATGTATTTGCCCAATTACCTAACCTGTCCAAGTCACCCTGCAGCCTCTTAGCATCCTCCTCACAGCTCACACTGCCACCCAGCTTAGTGTCATCTGAAAACTTGGAGATATTACATTTAATTCCTTCGTCTAAATCATTAATGTATATTGTAAATAGCTGGGGTCCCAGCACTGAACCTTGCGGTACCCCACTAGTCACTACCTGCCATTCTGAAAAGGACCCATTTATTCCCACTCTTTGCTTCATGTCTGCCAACTATTTCTCTATCCACGTCAATACATTACCCCCAATACCATGTGCTTTAATTTTGCACACTAATCTCTTGTGTGGGACCTTGTCAAAAGTCTTTTGAAAGTCTAAATACACCACATCCACTGGCTCTCCCTTGTCCACTCTACTAGTTACATCCTCAAAAAATTCCAGAAGATCTGTCAAGCATGATTTCCCTTTCATAAATCCATGCTGACTTGGACCGATCCTATCACTGTTTTCCAAATGCGCTGCTATTACATCTTTAATAATTGATTCCAACAATTTCCCCACCACCGGTGTCAGGTTGACCGGTCTATAATTCTCTGTTTTCTCTCTCCCTCTTTTTTTAAAAAATGGGGTTACATTAGCTACCCTCCAGTCCATAGGAACTGATCCAGAGTCTATAGAATGTTGGAAAATAACCACCAATGCATCCACTATTTCTAGGGCCACTTCCTGAAGTACTCTGGGATGCAGACGACCAGGCCCTGGGGATTTATCTGCCTTCAATCCCATCAATTTTCCTAACACAATTTGCTGACCAATAAGGATTTTCTTTAGATCCTCCTTCTCGCTAGACCCTCGGTCTCCGAGTATTTCCGGAAGGTTATTTGTGTCTTCCTTAGTGAAGACAGACCCAAAGGGCCACATCTAACTCCCTTTTGAATATATCTAACAAACTGGCCTCAACAACTTTCTATGGTAGAGAATTCCACAGGTTCACAATTCTCTGAGTGAAGAAGACAGTCCCAGAGCGAACGTGCAATTAATAAAAGCGAGGGGCTGAGTGCTCAGTTTCCGTGACTCTTACAGAACAAGCGCATGGCGACGGACCAAGGACCTCTTGAACTTGGGCGTTAACTTACACGGGGCGTAGAACATAACGAGCACCGACGGATGTTCCTTCACGAACCCATCAAAGCTGTCGTCGGTCAAATGGGACACTGCGGACTCTTGCTCTGCCCACGAGACCTCTGGAGCCTTCTGCTGTGGAGCCTGTGGGCTGGTGGCAAAGGTAAACGCAGTGGTATTACGCAGAGCACCTCGAGTCTCGTCGCCGAGTGCATGCAGAGACCAAGCGCAGGCAGCGGAAGGAGCGTGCGGCAAACCAGACTCCCCGCCCACCCTTTCCTTCAACCATTATCTGTCCCACCTGTGACAGAGACTGTAATTCCTGTATTGGACTGTTCAGTCACATGAGAACTCACTTTTAGAGTGGGAGCAAGTCTTCCGCGATTTCGAGGGACTGCCTATGATGATGCAGATAAATACACCAGATGGATCAGTGCCCAAACTGTCCCTCCGAGACCTGATCCTGTTCGACATTGTTTTCCGCCCGCATAACACACGTCTTTGACGAGCAGATTAAGAGCAACTCTTCTTGTGGTAAAGAGCATGCAGCTTGGCCAGATCGAAGTTTATGTGGCCAAAATAGATAAAATGTCAAGTGCAACACAAAGAATGTGGTTGTAAAAACTTTTGTTATTAAGCAGCAATTTTTTTTTGTTATTGTTGGCTCTTTAGTATAATGCAGAGTATCCTCTTGATAAATGATCCCTCAGATGCAGGACCAGTGCAAAATACTTTCACAGGCAATAAGCGATCACTAAACATTTGTTTAGATCAACGAAAGGGCCATTAACGATAGTAATGTATTTAAACAGCCGTACTCTGAATATAATTAGACTGACAGCAAGGTTTAAGAGGATTTGTAATCTCAACGCAGTGAAGCATTTATGTTCACAATGTATAAAAATAGCCTTCGAGGGGGAAAAAAACATCGTCCTTTGTACCCATGCCAGTAGCCTCAGCAAGATAAGGCACATGTAATTTTCTTTGCTCACACAACTGGTTATCTTACTCACTTTTGCATCCACTCCACAAAATCTTGGGCAGTCGCTCCATAGTTTTCAAAATTAAATAGAAATTTCCCCTTCCTTTTGAAAGAAGCCAGAGAAAAAGAAAACTCAATTATCATGTGGACCATGCAACCCGCAGCATCGCCAAAGAACTTGAGAGCGCTTCCTAATGAACAACAAGTCTGAAGTTACAGGATCAAATGGGCTGAAGGGCCTTGTTCACACAAAGCCATGTAGTGCAGAAATGGGAGCTGCAATTATATGTTGGGTTCTAGTGCAAAATCCAGACCCTCTTTATAACGGCTCCTCAAAATGTTGTTTTACTGGCACTAAATATATATAATAGAAAAAAATTAAAACATTGTACACAGATTAAGTCCTGAACAAGTTCCCAGAATTTTATTAAGGAACAAATGCTATGGAGTTTTTTTTTTAAAATAGAGGCCTTTTGGAGACTTCATCACCTTTTCTTCGAGGGGTGCCGACTCATATTGGGGTACAGTTCCAAGAGCATGGCAGCCCCTCAGTACCTCCGGCAAGGTACTTGGTGACAGCTGTGGCTCAGTTGGTGGCAATCTCGCCTCGGAGTCAGAAGGTTATGGGTTCACAGTCCCACGCCAAAGACTTGTGCGCAAACAAATCTAAGCTGGCACTCCCCGTGCAGTTCCGAGGGAGTGCTGCACTGTCGGAGCTGCCGTCTTTTGGATGGAGACGTTAAACCGAGGCCCCGTCTGCTCCCTCAATTGGATGTAAAAGATCCCATGGAATTACTCAAGAGCAGCGGGGGATTTTTCCCAGGTATCCTGGCCAATCAACATCACAAAAACAGATTATCTGGTCATTTAGCACATTTCTTTTGTGGGAGCTTGCTGTGCGCAAACTGACTGCCGCTTTTGACAAGGTCCCACACAAGAGATTAGTGTGCAAAATTAAGGCACATGGTATTGGGGGTAATGTATTGACGTGGATAGAGAAATGGTTGGCAGACAGGAAGCAAACAGCAGGAATAAATGGGTCCTTTTCAGAATGGCAGGCAGTGACTAGTGGGGTGCCGCAGGGTTCAGTGCTGGGACTCCAGCTATTTACAATATACATTAATGATTTAAACAAAGGAATTGAATGCAATATCTCCAAGTTTGCAGATGACACTAAGCTGGGTGGCAGTGCGAGCTGTGAGGAGGATGCTAAGAGGCTGCAGGGGGACTTGGACAAGTTCGGTGAATGGGCAAATGCATGGCAGATGCAGTATAATGTGGATAAATGTGAGGTTATCCACTTTGGTGGCAAAAACAGGAAGGCAGATTATTATATGGATGGTGACAGATTAGTAAAAGGGGAGGTGCAACGATCCTGGGTGTCATGGTACATCAGTCATTGAAAGTAGGCATGCAGGTACAGCAGGCAGTAAAGAAAGCAATTGGCATGCTGGCCTTCATAGCGAGGGGATTTGAGTATAGGAGTAGGTAGGTCTTGCTGCAGTTGTACAGGGCCTTGGTGAGACCACATCTTGAATATTGTGTGCAGTTTTGGTCTCCTAAGGCACTGTACAACTGCAGTAAGACCTCCCTGCTCCTATACTCAAATCCTCTTGCTATGAAGGCCAACATTCCATTTGCCTTCTTCACCGCCTGCTGTACCTGCATGCCAACTTTCAATAACTGATGTACCATGACACCCAGGTCTCGTTGCACCTCCCCCTTTTCCTAATCTATCACCATTCAGATAATATTCTGCCTTCCTGTTTTTGCCACCAAAGTGGATAACCTCGCATTTATCTACATTATACTGTATCTGCCATGCATTTGCTCACTCACCTAACCTGTCCAAGTTGCTCTGCAGCCTCTTAGCATCCTCCTCACAGCTCACACTGCCACCCAGCTTAGTGTCATCTGCAAACTTGGAGCTATTACATTCAATTTCTTTGTCTAAATCATCAATGTATTTTGTAAATAGCGGGGTCCCAGCTATGAACCTTGCGGTACCCCACTAGACACTGCCTGCCATTCTGAGAAGGACCCGTTTATTCCTACTCTTTGCTTCTTGTCTGCCAACCAGTTCTCTATCCATGTCAATACATTACCCCCAATACCACGTGCTTTAATTTCGCACACTAATCTCTTGCGTGGGACCTTGTCAAAAGCCTTTTGAAAGTCCAAATACACCACATCCACTGGTTCTCCCTTGTCCACTTTATTAGATACATCCTCAAAAAATTCCAGAAGATTTGTCAAGGGACTGACCTATCAAGAAAGACTGGATCAACTGGGCTTGTATTCACTGGAGTTCAGAAGAATGAGAGGGGACCTCATAGAAACATATAAAATTCTGACAGGGTTAGACAGGTTAGATGCAGGAAGAATGTTCCCAATGTTGGGGAAGTCCAGAACCAGGGGTCACAGTCTAAGGATAAGGGGTAAGCCATTTAGGACCGAGATGCGGAGGAACTTCTTCACCCAGAGAGTGGTGAACCTGTGGAATTCTCTACCACAGAAAGTTGTTGAGGCCAATTCACTAAATATATTCAAAAAGGAGTTAGATGAGGTCCTTACTGCTAGGGGGATCAAGGGGTATGGCGAGAAAGCAGGAATGGGGTACTGAAGTTGAATGTTCAGCCATGAACTCATTGAATGGCGGTGCAGGCTAGAAGGGCCGAATGGCCTACTCCTGCACCTATTTTCTATGTTTCTATGATTTCCCTTTCATAAATCCATGCTGACTTGGACTGATCCTGTCACTGCTTTCCAAATGCGCTGTTATTATATCTTTAATAATTGATTCCAACATTTTCCCCACTACCGCTGTCAGGCTAACCGGTCTATAATTCCGTTTTCTCTCTCCATCCTTTTTTTTTTAAAAAGTGGGGTTACATTAGCTACCCTCCACTTCAGAGGAACTGATCCAGAGTCTACAGAATGTTAGAAAATGATCGCCAATGCATCCATTATTTCTAGGGCCACTTCCTTAAGTACTCTGGATGCAGACAATCAGGCCCTGGGGATTTATCGGCCTTCAGTCCCATCAATTTCCCGAACAAAATTTCCTGACTAATAAGGATTTCCTTCAGTTCTTCCTTCTCGCTCGACCCTCAGTCCCCTAGTATTTCCGGAAGGTTATTTGTGTCTTCCTTAGTGAAGACAGAACCAAAGTATTTGTTCAATTGGTCTGCCATTTCTTTGTTCCCATTATAAATTTACCTGATTCTAACTGTAGGGGACCTACATTTGTCTTCACTAATCTTTTTCTCTTCACATATCGATAAGAAGCTTTTGCAGTAATTTTTTATGTTTCTGACAAGCTTACTCTCAAAATCTGTTTTCCCCCTCCTAATTAAATCTTTTGTCATCCTCTGCTGAATTCTAAATTTCTCCCAGTCCTCAGGTTTGCTGCTTTTTCTGGCCAATTTATATGCCTCTTCCTTGGATTTAACACTATCCCTAATTTCCCTTGTTAGCCACGGTTGAGCCACCTTCCCAGTTTTATTTTTACGCCAGACAGGAATGTACAATTGTTGAAGTTCATCCATGTGATCTTTAAATGTCTGCCATTGCCTATCTACCATCAACCCTTCAAGTATCATTCGCCAGTCTATTCTAGCCAATTCATGTCTCATACCATCGAAGTTACCTTTCTTTAAATTCAGGACCATAGGCCCCAAGTTTCCACATGATTTGTTCCTGATTTTTATGAGCAACTGGTGTAGAACAGAGTATCTTAGAAATCGGAATTCTCGTCATTTAGTTTGCTCCAGTTCTAGTCAGTTAGAACAGTTTCACTTTGGAACAGAATTTTTTTTTCAAAAGGGGGCGTGTCCGGCCACTTACGCCTGATTTCAAAGTTTCGTGAGTGAAAACTTACTCCAAAATAACTTAGAATGGAGTAAGTGAAGATTTTTGTATGTTCGAAAAAACCTTGTCTACACTTTAGAAAATCAGGCGTAGGTTACAAATCAGGCGTAGGGAATGGTGGGGTGGGGGGGGGGTGTTTAAAGGGAAGTTTACAAACATTAAACACTTCAGTTTTACAAATAAAGAGCCATCATCAATAATAAATGATAAATACATCAATAAATCAACCAATAAATCAATCAAAAAAAATTAAGAAGAAATAATTTTTTTTAAAAATCAATAAATAAAACATTTTCTACTTACCGACTGCAGCACCGGGAGCCCTCCAACAGCGTGCTGGGATGCCCCCCTCAGTGTGTCTCTGTCAGTGTCTCTATCTCTCTGTCTGTCTGTGTGTGTCTCATTCTCTGTCTGTCAGTGTCGGTGTTTCTGACAGCGAGGGGAGGGGGAGGAGGGGGGTAGAGGGAGAGGGGGGGGAGCAGGGGGAGGGGGTGGGAAGGAGATTGGGGGGGGAGGAGATGGGGGGGGGAGGAGATGGGGGGGGGGAGGAGATGGGGAGGGGGGGGAGGAGATGGGGAGGGGGGGGAGGAGATGGGGAGGGGGGGGAGGAGATGGGGAGGGGGGGGGAAGGAGATGGGGGGGGAAGGGAGGTGGGGGGAAGGAGATGGGGGGGAAAGGAGATGGGGGGGAAGGAGATGGGGGGGAAGGAGATGGGGGGGAAGGAGATGGGGGGGAAGGAGATGGGGGGGGAAGGAGATGGGGGGGGAAGGAGATGGGGGGGGAAGGAGATGGGGGGGGAAGGAGATGGGGGGGGGAAGGAGATGGGGGGGGGGAAGGAGATGGGGGGGAAGGAGATGGGGGGGAAGGAGATGGGGGGGGGAAGGAGATGGGGGGGGGAAGGAGATGGGGGGGGGAAGGAGATGGGGGGGGGGAAGGAGATGGGGGGGGGGAAGGAGATGGGGGGGGGAAGGAGATGGGGGGGGGAAGGAGATGGGGGGGGGAAGGAGATGGGGGGGGGGAAGGAGATGGGGGGGGGGAAGGAGATGGGGGGGGGAAGGAGATGGGGGGGGGAAGGAGATGGGGGGGGGAAGGAGATGGGGGGGGGGAAGGAGATGGGGGGGGGGAAGGAGATGGGGGGGGGAAGGAGATGGGGGGGAAGGAGATGGGGGGGAAGGAGATGGGGGGGGGAAGGAGATGGGGGGGGGAAGGAGATGGGGGGGGAAGGAGATGGGGGGGGGGGGAAGGAGATGGGGGGAGAAGGAGATGGGGGGAGAAGGAGATGGGGGGGGGAATAGAGATCGTGGGGAAGAGAGATGGGGGGGGAAAGAGATGGGGGGGGAAAGAGATGGGGGGGGGGAGAAGGAGATTGGGGGGGGAGAAGGAGATTGGGGGGGGAAGGAGATTGGGGGGGGGAAGGAGATTGGGGGGGGGAAGGAGATTGGGGGGGGAAGGAGATTGGGGGGGGAAGGAGATTGGGGGGGGGAAGGAGATTGGGGGGGGGGAAGGAGATTGGGGGGGGGAAGGAGATTTGGGGGGGGGGAAGGAGATTGGGGGGGGGAGAAGGAGATTGGGGGGGGAGAAGGAGATTGGGGGGGGAGAAGGAGATTGGGGGGGGAGAAGGAGATTGGGGGGGGAGAAGGAGATTGGGGGGGGGAAGGAGATTGGGGGGGGGAAGGAGAAGGAGATTGGGGGGGGGGAAGGAGAAGGAGATTGGGGGGGGGGAAGGAGAAGGAGATTGGGGGGGGGGGGGGAGGAGAAGGAGATTGGGGGGGGGGGGGAGGAGAAGGAGATTGGGGGGGGGGGAAGGAGAAGGAGATTGGGGGGGGGGAAGGAGAAGGAGATTGGGGGGGGGGGAAGGAGAAGGAGATTGGGGGGGGGGGAAGGAGAAGGGGGAGGGAGGGAGGCTGAACGGGCCGGGCCCGTCCTCAGCAACAGATTTACAGGTAGGTGGCGTTGGGTCAGGTCGGGGGGCTGGTGGGAGGGAGGGAGGTCGGTTCGGTTCGGGGGGCGGGAGAGGGAGAGGGAGAGGGAGGTCAGATCCATTCCGGGGGCGGGGGGGGAAAGAGTGGGTGTCGGGTCCGGTCTGGGGGCGGGGAGTGGGTTTCGGGTCGGGTCCGGGGGAGTGGGTGTCGGGTCCGGTCCGGGGGCAGGGGGCGCGGGTGTCAGGTCCGGTGCGGGGGCGGGAAGCAGGAGTCGAGTCGGGTCGGGAGGAAGCAGGAGCTGGCCGTGGGAGGAGCCTTATTCACGCAGCCCCAGTGAGGCCATTCGGCCAGGGCTAGGGGCTGCGTGCTTCGGGCCCCTCCCACACAGTTTCGGGCGCCTGGAGCTACTGCACGTGCGTGCCCACTGTAGCGCGCCTGTGCAGAGGTCCCGGCACTGTTTTCAGCGCAGGGACCTGGCTCCGCCCCTTACAGCTCCTGCTGCGCTGCGCCGAGGGCCAGAGGACCTGCAGGGAGGTGGAGAATACGGAGGTTTTTTTTCGGCGCACTTTGTGGCGCGAAAAACGGGCGTCCAGGTCGGGACTGCGCCGTTCTAGGCGCGGCTCGAAACTTGGCCCCTTTGTCTCTGAATTAACTGTGTCACTCTCCAGCTTAATGAAGAATTCTACCATATTATGGTCACTCTTCCCCAAGGGGCCTCGCACAACAAGATTGCTAATTAATCCTCTCTCATTACACAACACCCAGTCTAGCATGGCCAGCTCTCTAGTTGGTTCCTCGACGTGTTGGTCTAGAAAACCATCCCCCAATACACTCCAGGAAATCCTCCTCCACCGTATTGCGACTAGTTTGTTTAGCCCAATCTATATGTAGATTAAAGTCACCCATGATAACCTTTATTGCACGCTTGCCTAATTTCCTGTTTGATGCCATCCCCAACCTCACTACTACTGTTTGGTGGTCTGTACACAACTCCCACTAGTATTTTCTGCCCTTTGGTGTTCCACAGCTCTACCCATACCGATTCCACATCATCCAAGCTAATGTCCTTCCTTACACTATTGCATTAATCTCCTCTTTAACCAGCAACACTACCCCACCTCCTTTTCCTTTCCGCCTATCCTTCCTGAATATTGAATACCCCTGGATGTTGCGTTCCGAGCCTTGTTCACCCTGGAGCCACGTCTCCATAATCCCAATTAAATCATATTCGTTAACAGCTATCTGCGCAGTTAATTCATCCACCTTATTACGAATGCTCCTCCCATTGAGACAGAGAGCCTTCAGGCTTGTTTTTTTAACACTCTTTGCCCCTTTAGAATTACGTTGTAACGTGGCCCTTTTTGAGTTTTGCCTTTGATTTCTCTGCCCTCCACTGTTCCTTATCTCCTGTCTACCTTTTGCTTCTGCTCCCATTTTAACATGCAAGTGGGAATTTGCACCATTTTGCAGAGGTGAGATTGACTTAGAAATCACATCCTTTTGATTTGGGGTTATGGGGAGCGGGCAGGGAAGTGGAGTTGAGGCCAGGATCAGAGCAGCCATGATCTTATTGAATGGCGGAGCAGGCTCGAGGGGCCAAATGCTCTACTCCTGCTCCTATTTCTTATGTTCTTATCCAGACACGATAGCACAATTAAATTGCGCACCTGCTTCTAGTTAGCACAGAATCAGAAAAGATTGCCCCCTCACCAGCAGTAATCGGAGGCATGCTACATTAAAAACAAATTATTTGACAATTCTTTTAAAAAGTAAACACTATGTGGTCTTGAACACTGGAGACAGAGAAGGAAGTCAGGTGTTTATGAAAAAAAAACATTTAAATTTATAATTTGACAGTCTGGATGAACTGGTCCTTGGAGTACTTTCCAAAAACAGAATTTTTAAGAAGTGCCTCAGGAAGCCATTTTAATTTTATAACAGCTTTTATAGCCATCAATTTGAAGCAGAACACTGCCAACATCATTTTATAAATATACTTTATAAACTTTCTAATTTTCTCAAATTAACAAACTGCAATCAGTCCGAGCAAAATTCCAATTAAAGTTTATCGACATTCCCCCAAAGGGTCTGATTTCGCAACAGTAATTACCATTTTTTACTTTGAAAAATCTCTATTTTTCCCAGCCAAATAGTCATATGCAAATCATTTCTATTCCCAGTCTCGGGTTTTAGACTGGGAATAGCTTCAGGAATCCAGCGCGACTTCGTGTCAGAAAATAAACACTGATCGCTTGGATTGAGCAGGTTCTTCTCCACTGCATTCCTATCTGTCTTTCAAACTAAAACGTCTGCAAAAATTATTACCTGCCAATGATAATTGTTACTCTCTTTCTTAATTTTTCTTCACAAAAGCCTTTGGGCTTTATAAATAGAGGCACTGAGCACAAAAGTAAGGAAGTCATGCTAAACCTTTATAAAACACTGGTTCGGTCTCAGCCGGCATATTGTGTCCAATTTTGCGCACCACATTTTAGGAAGAATGCGAAGGCCTTGGAGTGATTCCAGAGGAGATTTACTAGAATTATTCCAGGGATGAGGGAGTTTAGTTATGTGGAGAGAATGGAGAAGCTGGACTGTTTCCCTTAGAGCAGAGAAAGTTCAGGGGAGATTTAATAGAAGTGTTCAAAATTATGAGGGGTTTTGATAGAACAAAATGAGGATAAACAGTTTCCTTTGACAGGATGGTCGTTAACAAGATGACACATATTTAAGATAAAGCCAGGAAGGGGATGGAGGACGATGGAGAGTTGCTTTTACACAGCGAGTTGCTATGATGTGCAATGCATTGCCTGAAAGGGTGGTAGAAGCAGATGCAATCGGAACTTTCAAAAAGGAATTGGATGAACACTTGAAAAGGAAACATTTACAGGGCTATGAAAATTGCAGGGGGGGTGGGGGGGGGGGGAACTAATTGGTTCGCTCTTTCAAAGAGCCGGCAGAGACACAATGGGCCGAGTGGCCATCCGTATGGTTCTATAAAATAAGAGGTAATTAAGACCTTATTACTTCAGGCTTTATTTTGAGGTGCTACAATTGCCTTGAACACTCCTAGATTTGTAGGGAGGGAGTCAAAGTTTCCATTTGTGACTGCAGTTCAGTCGACACTCCCACCTTTACTGGCAGCGGAAAGAACGTGCGGCAAACCTGTCCCACCCACCCCTTCCCTCAACGACTATCTGTCCCACCTGTGACAGGGACTGTGGTTCTCGTATTAGACTGTTCAGCCACCTACGAACTCATTTTAAAGGCGAAAGCAAGTCTTCCTCGATTCCGAGGGACTGCCTATGATGATGATACTGGAAAATGCATGTTTGTGAATGTGGCGGAGGGATAGGATCAAGATTAGCTGTGATGCCACACACAGTCAAATTGCCCGCCGACTCTTAATGACTCAGCTAACAAGAAGAACGACTACTAGGGTAAGATACAAGAGCTTGGCCAAATCCCGCGCAATTGTACCCCAATGTAGGCCCAGTTCTTTCAGCTGAGGGAGGGGAAAAGAATATAACTTACATTTACATAGAGGCTTTCACAACCCCAGGACATCCCAAAGCACTTTACAGCTGATGAAGTACTTTTTGAAGTGTAGTAACTGTTATAATGTAGGAAACGCAGCAGACAATGTGTACACATCAAGCTCCCACATGCAGCAATGTGATAATGACCAGATAATCTGTTTTAGTGATGTTGATTGAGGGATAAATGTTGGCCCAGGACATAGGGAGAACTCCCCTGCTCTTCTTCCAAATAACACCACAGGATGTTTCACGCCACCCAGGGCCTCAGTTTGACGTCTGATCCGAAAGACGGCACTTCCGACAGTGCAGCACTCCCTCAGTACTGGCAGTGAAGTGTCAGCTGAATTTTTTGTGCTCAGGAAAAAAAAAAAAATCGGATAGGAAAAGTACACTAACATTCTTCAGCTCTTTGTTTTATTCCCACTCCAGTGATTGTTTAATATTTGTTCTGTTCTGTCAGAGAACAGATTGGGGCACATTACGAGGCAGTAAATACACCAAGAAGCCGAGATGACTGTACAGACCCATAAGGTCTTGCATCCACTGAAATCCCTTATGTTCTTGAAACCTACTCCAACCTGGGTAATGCTACATTCTTCGCCAGTAGCGTACTTTTCAGTGGTTGGGTGGGTTTGCAACAATTCCCACGTTGTTACCCTTCCCACATTAAAAAAATGAACGACGTGCTCCAAAATACAGACAATTCTCCTCATCAGTGACATCATCGGATCGAGCTCGAGGGAAGGCAACATAAAATGGGGCTGGAAGTTTCACTGCTAGAAGCACCTGATGTTGTCAAACTGTTTGAAACCACTTTACACAATTATTTTTTTTAAACTAAGAGTGCAATGACTATTTCTCAGATTATACTATGTTCATCATGTGTCTTATTTCTTGGCTTCATTTTTTGCATCTTCAGAGTGACACATTTTGTACAGCAACCATCTCCACAGTCTGTGCCAATATCAATCTGTGAATAGTCTGAAGGGAAAAATAATTGTCAAACCCTTGTAGAATCCAGCAATGGCTTCTGCTCCTGCCCTATTCAGCAATACCTCTGAAGTTAAGCATCCTTCCTCTTCGACAGCTGCCCCTTTGGCAACAGCATCTGACGAATTGGGGTCAGGTGCCGCATGTATGTTGACAACACCCATTTCTACCTCTCCACCATCTCGCTCGACCATCTCCACTGCCTTGGTGTTGTCAGACTGCCCGTCCAACATCACGTCTTGGATGAGCTGCAAATTACTCCAGTTAAACATTGGGAAGATTCAAGTCATCATCTTCGCTCCACATCACAAACTCCACACTGTGCCATCGATTACAAACCCCTCTCCGGCCACTATCTCAAGTTTAAACCAGACTGCTCATATTGGACGCCGCCAAGAGTGACTGACCAGGTTCCATCCATCACAAAGACTGCCAACTTCCCTCCACCGTAACATCGCCCACCGCGACCTATCTGCTGCTGAAACCGTCATCCATACTCAAACACGTAGGAAGTGCATCCGGGAGGGCGCTAAGCTCCTCGAGTCTCGTTGCCAAGAGCATGCAGAAATTAAGCGCAGACAGTGGAAGGAGCGTGTGGCAAACCAGACTCCCTGCCCACCCTTTCCTTCAACCACTGTCTGTCCCACCTGTGACAGAGACTGTGGTTCTTGTATTGGACTGTACAACCACCTAAGAACTCATGCTAAGAGTGGAAGCAAGTCTTCCTCGATCCCGAGGGACTGCCTATGAGGATGATGACGACTCAACCACATACCGGATACAAGACTCCCGAAACAAGCACTCTACTCCGAACTCCGTCACGGCAGGCCGGTCCCAGGAGGGCAGAGAAAATGCTTCAAGAATGTAACATCGCCACTGGCTCTTGGGAATCCCTGGCTCATGACTGCTCAAAGTGGAGAAGACGCATTCGGGAAGATGCCGAACACTTTGAGTCTCTTTGTCGGGAGCACGGGGAAGCCAAGTATAAACAGTGGAAGGAGCGTACGACAAACCAAGCACCCCACCCACCCGTCCCTGCAACCACTGCCTGCCCCACCTGTGACAGAGACTGTAGGTCCCGCATTGGAGTCATCAGCCACCTTAGAACTTATGTTAGTGTGGAAGCAAGTCATCCTCGAGTCCGAGGGACTGCCGAAGAAGAACTCAACCACCTCCAGGCTCAACTATTCACAATGCCCTCCCATCCTGCACACCCTCCATAGCCTCACCACATCCGAAACTCTGCTGCCCAAATCCTATTACACGCCAAGTCCAGGCCTCGCTGATCTAAACTGGCTCCCAATGCCTCAAATGTAAAATTCTCATCTCGGCCTTGCTCCTCCACATTTCCATAAATTCTTCCAGCCTTACAACACACAGACTCCATTCTCCCCAATGACAGCCATGCTTTTAGTCATGTAGTTCCTATGCTTCACAATGCTCTCATCAAACCTCTCCGCGTCTCTTCCTTTCAAGACCCACCTCGTGCATTACAACAGTGACTACACTTCAAAAAGTACTTCATTGGCTGTAAAATGCTTTGGGACATCCTGAGCTAGTGAAAGGCGTTTCAGAAATTCAAGTCTTTCTTTCTTTATACCCAATTTTGTGACCAATATTTTAGTGACCCCCCCCCCCAATAGGTCCTGCTTTGTCAGAGCCCAGATTTGTCTGATTATGCTTTTGTTAAGTGTCTGGGATGATTATCTACATTGAAGGTACTATATAGATGCAAACTGGTGATGTTACTAATTTGTGTCCATTACCTTTATTTTTGGCATACTTTCTTTTGAGGGGGGGGGAAAAAAAAAAGAGGGAAAGCCTCAGTACAAAAGCCATCCAAGAGAGTATCAGAAGCCAATCTGTTGCACCAATTGAGCCACCCAATCTTGCAGCTTTATTGTTATGTTGTTTAAGATAGCAAAACCACAAAGTTACACAAGATTGCTTGTGCTGATTGGTTAACCTCAAAATGTGCCTTGCCGATGTATCAAGAGCAACTTACTCAAAGTAACAGAAGGTCGGGTATCCTTTAACATTAAATTCCTGTTTGATTTCATCAAATTCAGATGGATGTACATTCATTCCGGCCATTACCTGCTCAGAAAACAGTTTATGTTAGATTTGAAAAATCACTTATGCAAAAAAATGACTAAGTGTTCAATAAAAACGAGATTAATTTATTGTCTTAAAGTGCTGTTCACTATTTCAGCCGAGGCCCTATTCCTGAATAATATTCCAACAACTGGCATTGGCCTTAATATCTAATGCCACTGATAGTTAGCAGACCAGTGGAGCAGGAGGTTGTTCCTTCTCAGTCCCAGAGCCGTTCCTTCACTTGAGAAAGGATGGCTTCTGTTCGGTCTCAGTTATAAACCAACAATTGAAACTCCCAATTGTTGATTTTACTTCAATCACTGAACAGACAGGGTGATGCAACAAGTCCCAGCTGGGAAGACCAGATAGAAGGCTAAAGCTGAGATAATAGAGCGGTGTACGGGAAGTCGTGAATAAAACAGCGACAAGAGTCAGCTGTGGGATCTGGCAGAAGTAAGTTTGCATCGGGTGGGCAAGGTCATGTGGTGTTTACCGGTGGTTTCCTTTTGACTACTGATAGCACTATCCTTCATCACAATAGGAGGGAGAGAAGGAGGGGGGGGTAGCCGATTTAAACCACCACGACTCTGACCTACACAATGCAAGAGTCCACTCATCGCATTTTCACGTCACTCTTGTCTGTGATTCCAACCTATGTCTACATTGCCCAGGATTAGAAATGTATCCACCTTTGCTTTGAATGCATCAAACCAGTATGCATTCAACGTGCCAGATTGCAGTCTATTTATTAAATCTTTTTTTAAAGAATTAATTCTTGGGATGTGGGCATTGCCGGCAAGGCCAGCATTTATTGCCCGTCCCGAGTTTCCCTTGAGAAGGTGGTGGTCGTGGGCCTCCTTCTGGAACTGCTGCTGAAGGCGTTTGCAGGGTTGTTAGGTAGGGAGTTCCAGCAACGATGAAAAAACGCAATTATATATCCAAGTGAGGATGGTGCGTGACCTTAGGGGAACCTGGAGCTGATAGTGTTCTCATGCACCCACGCTGCCCTTATCCTTCTAGGTGATGGAGGTCACTGGTTTGGGAGGTAATGCCAAAAAAAGCATTGGCAAATTGCTGCACTGCATCCTGTAGATAGTGCACACTGCAACCACAGTACAGGTAGAATGTTTAGGCCAGTGGATGAGGTGTGCATCAAGCCAACATCTTTGTCCTTGTTGGTGTTAAGCTCGAGTGTTATTGCAGATGCACCCAAATGTAGAGTAATTCCATCACACTTCTGACTTGTGCTTTGTAGGTGGTGGAGAAGCGTTGGGGAGTCAGGAGGTGAGCCACTTGCAGCAGAATAGCTACGCTCTGACCTGCCATGGCATTTATGTGGCTTGTCCAGTTGAGTTTCTGGTCAATGGTGATGCCTGAGAATGTTGATGGTGGGGCGGGCGGGGCAAAAGGTGCTATTGAATGTCAATGGCAGGCGGTTTGGCTCTCTGCCGTTGGAGATGGTCAATGCCTGGTACTTTTGTGAGATGCGAATGCTACATATTAGTGGGATGCTGCCCAGATATTGCTGCATGTGGCCACGGAGAAATTGATGCTGTGGTGGAGGGGGAGGGTGTAGGAATGCTGTTTGAAAGTGCGAGGAAGCATTTGCTGGTTGATCTGAACTGGGCTATGCCTGACTTGGGAGTTCTTTACTTTGCCACAATCTGTGCATGTGGCTCCAAGGGTGTGGGAAGAGAGAGAGTGAGAAACAGAATATGGTTATTTCACCCTCTTTGAATTAACGGATAGAAATGGAATAACGAAACCAGAATGGCAAAAAGAAAATCAATTTTTGTGATTTTTTTTTTTTGGTTTAAAATCAGTGGGTAAGTTCACGTGAAGCAACACGCTGAGCTACAGACACCAGGAAGACCAGTTAGATGTTCAGTTTGCGCTACATTAGCTGATCTTGACCCAGGTAGCAGTGAGAGTGCGACAGTGGCTAGGGACTGGAAAAAAATGTAATTGGTCAGGGAACCCTGCCCCCGATCCCTGTCCAGAACTAGCTCCATTTGAAGAGCTCACACCATCACAGGCATGATGAGCTATTTTTAAAAATTCATTCAGATATGGGTGTCACTGGCACGATCGGCAAGATTAGCATCCCATAGTTAAATAGTTGACAACGCAAACTTTTCACACACGCACACACACACACACACACACACACACAGAATGGACACTTATGCGAGAGACAAATTGTATGAGACAAGAGGCCCAACAACACCCGTTAAACACTACCCCAACAGAAGTGAACACTTTAAAGAGGAAAGGGTTTGGGGCAGGACAAATAAAACTAGAGTGAGTTAACAAGGCTAGTTACATATCTGGCCTTGGAGGGGAATTGGTCCAATAATGCAAGCTTATAAATTGGGTTATATAGAGGAAACTAATTATATAGTACTCTCTTCCTGGGCTTCAAACTTTCTGGCATAATGGAGCAAGGCATTTCATTTCAATAAAAATTTCATTCCCGTAGCTTTCTATTAAAAGCCCAAGTGATTGAAAAAGCTGCACAGGGTTTAACAGAATCAGGATTGAATGTCCGGTTAAACCGATCTAGTTACAAAATAGGAAACCGAACGATCTGGCGTTTATGGTGCTGTTTAACAGGCCAGTGAAACGGTGATACTTACATAGTCGCCCTTTAAATCTGTGGCAGCTTGCTGAAAGGCTGGCATCATCCGCTTACACACCCCACACCCTGACCCACGGGTCAAAGGTCAGTTCAAAGGCGACAGCAGAACAACAAACAGAAGGAAAGAGGGAGACAAACATTGTACTAAACGAGTCAATGACAGCTTTAACAAAATCATTTCACCAGATGCCATTCCACAGCGAGTGCCAGCTCCTGAACAGAAGCTCTCCAAATCTAATCCCTTTTCTGAGACCTCTCTTCATATCGCCTTGTATTTCTTTTGCAGATACTTGCACAATTTCTATTTTAAATGCTGTTCTATGGCACTGTTACGTGTGTGTGTGTGGGGGGGAGGGAGGGCGAGGGAATTCTGTTGGAGCAGAGAAGGTTAAGGGGCAATCTGATAGAAACATTCAAAATTATGAGAAGTTTTGATAGAGCAAGTTGGGAGAAACGGTTTCCATCAGCTGGAGGGTCCGTAGCCAGCCAGACTGTACTGGAGGAGAAATGTTTTCACACACAAACAGAAAATGCTGGCAATCTCAGCGGGTCAGGCAGCATCTGCGGAGAGAGAAACTGAGTTAACATTTCGGGTCGACGACCCTTCGTCGGAACTGGCGAATGTTCGAAATGAACAAATTCTTAAGGAGCACTGAAAGGGGGAATGGAGGAAAGAACAAAAGGGAAGGTTTGTGATAGGGTGGAAGGCAGGAGAGATTTGAGATGGTAATGGCAGATTAGAAAAAGATTAGTTTAGATAGGGTGTGAATGGCGGAATAATTACCAGCTGCCATGGGAAAGAGAGAGAAAAAAATACATCAGAGCAAAATGTGGGCAGAGGTCTGAAATTGTTGAACTCGATATTAACTCGATATTAAGTCCAGAAGGCTGTAAAGTGCCTAAACAAAATATAAGGTGCTGTTCCTCGAGCTTGCATTGGAACAGTGCAGGAGGCCGAGGACGGAGATATCAGAGTGGGAGTGGAGTGGAGAATTAAAGTGGTTCTGATCTGGAGCGCACTACCTGAAAGAGCAGCAGAAGCAGATTCCATAGGAACTTTTAAAGGCAATTGGACATGCACTTGGAGAGCTCATTTTCAGGGTTATGGGGGGAAAAGCTGGGGTGTGGGATTTAATTGGACAGCTCTTTCAAAGGCACGATGGGTCGACTGGCCTCGCTCTGTGCCATAAGATGCTATGATTTGCTCGTCTAGTGATATTACTCAATTTAAACCCCCTTGTTAGTGATTAGTCAATATTTCATCATTGTGAAAACCTTAGATGATTCCCTTCCTCCCTTATCCTTCTCAACTCCAATGAAAAAAAGTCCCAAATTTTCATGCCTTTCTTCATAATCAGAGCCTCCCATTCATAGAATTGCACATCATTTAATTTAATTTCAGCTATTCCTTTTTCACACTAACATCCTTCTTCACCAATGTCTTGTAGAAATCCAACATTGCTCTATATTCAATGCCCTTGTGTATTAAGCTCAGGACCCCATTTGCCTTTTTACACCCTCTTATACCTGCACTTCCACTTTTAAAGATTTATACATCCGAGATTTCTTCGTTTCTCCACTCGATTACCGTTTAGGGTAGATGTCCTTTTACTATTCCTTTCCTAAAAACGTACTGCTCCCTATTTCTCTGCACTGATCTGCATCTGCCACCTACCTGCCCACTCTGCCAACCTGCCTTTGTCCTGCTGTCGGCCAATTCCTGAACGATAAACTCCACTTCTCTCCCCAAATACTGTGCCTGACTTGCTGAGTGTTTCCAATATTATCTGTTTTTAGATTTCCAGCATCGTTGCTTTTTTTTTTGTCCTCCTGCAAACCTTCCCCACATTTAGTCCTGCCTTTCCTCTCTCAGAGGCTGAGCAATTCAAGTCTTTTCGGCTTTTATTTTAGGTTTCCAGAATTTGTCTCGTTATACATTGCAGGAAAAGGGCTTGAAAGGAATAGTGAAAGGACGTCTCCCCTAAACGGGTATTGGGGTGTATCCATAGGACAACTGAGTACTAAATGAGGCGTACTCTTTTGTCGTTGTACAAGACCTTAGTCAGGCCGCACTTGGAATACTGTGTCCAGTTTTGGTCTCCTCACATGGTTGGTGATATTGAGGCTCTGGAAAGGATGCAGAAGAGGGCCATGAGACTAATTCCAAGTCTAAAGCATCTTAGTTATCAAGATAGGCTGAAAGAGTATGGACTCTACACCTTAAAGCAGCATAGACTTATTTGCACTGGAAAAATGCTCTCATTGATTCTCCGTGATCACATGACCCTTGTGTAATTCGAGCCATTCTGTCTTTGCACTGCGCGTCCGCGATCGAATCGAGAGCCGACGCTCAAAAAGAGGGCGGAGTCCAGTGAGCGTGCATGCGTAGAAGGACACACAAAAAGCTTAGTGCAAAAAGTCACTCCAATTTTGGTATGTACCTGTTCTGCTCGTTCAATAGGAACATGGCCGCCGGAAAACATTAAGCGCCCCTTTAAACCAATGCAGAACAACAGATGCTCGGTGGACTGTTAATCGCTATTTCTCGCATGATTTCTTTCAACTTTAGGCAGCCGTGGAATACAGATTATAAAAATGCATTGCGGAGTTGTGGATGCAGATTGATACTCATGCTCCTCCGCATGGAGAGTTCTCAACCAGAATGTGACAGGAACACAATAAGCAGATAGAGGCCCCTTCCTTCTCGGGAGGGGCGGAGAAGGGTGGAGTGCGGGAGGGGGAAAGAAGAGAGCAAAAATCAATCCCCAATTGTATAACGACCAGGAGTTAGAAAGGCATCCTGCACATCACAGAATTACCATTACAAAAAAAAAATGATCCCAATACGTCAAGGCCTGGCAGCACTCACTTTATTCAATAGATGTACAAACTGTACAGGTTCTATGTTTGAAGAAAAAAAAACAAGACACACAAAAGAACTAGCAGCTGTTCCAAATCGAAAATAAGTCACAAAGCAACAAAACACTAACTGAGTAACAGAAGGCGGAGAAGAATCTTGCTCCTTCATTACCATCAGGGGTTGCAGCAGAGAAAACAGTGTAAAAAAGTATTCTTTGCAAAAATAGCAAGGAGTGTTTTTCTAATCTGATTGAACGAGGAATGCTATCATTTCCTTCCTGTCTAATTTTTCTCTCCTGTACTTTGGTACCGATCCACAGCTGGTGGGAGGAGAAGCCTCTTGCAACCCACCGAACACAAGAAATAGGCCATACCCCTCAAGCCTGCTCCGCCAATCAATAAGATCACGGCTGGTCTTCGACCTCAACGCCACTTTCCTGCCCGCTCCACATATCCCTCGATTGGCTTCTGCCCAAGAATCTATCGATCTCAGCCTTGAATATGCTCAACGACTGAGCATCCACAGCCCTCTTGGGTAGAGAATTCCAAAAATTCACCACCGTCTTGAGTGAAGAAATTCTTTCTCATCTCAGTCCTAAATGGCCAACCCCTTATCCCGAAACTGTGACCCCTGGAGATCGACTCTCCAGCAAGGAGAAACATGCTCTCAGCATCTATCCGGTCAAGCCCTTTTAAATGGGATCACCTCTCATTCTTCTAAACTCTAGAGAATATAGACCCATTCCACTCAATCTCTTCTCATAGGGCAGCCCTCTCATCCCAGGAATAAACCGAAGTGGTTACTCTTCCTTCACGATACTTGACAGGGAGAGGAACATAGGATCAGGAGTAGGCCATTCAGCCCCTCGAGCCTGTTCCACTATTCAATGAGATTATGACTGATCTGTGTCTTAACTCCATCTACCCCTGCTTTGGCTCCGTAACCCTTAATACTTTTGCCTAACAAAAATCTATCAATCTCAATTTTTGAAATTTTCAATTCGAGCCTCAATAGCTTTTTACGGGAAAGGGAGTTCCAAATTTCTACTACCTTTTGTGGGCTGACAAGATATTTGACAATAAGTGCGAGCGCGGGGGGTTTGCGGGGGGAAAAGGAAAACAACCAAGCCAAATTCAATCCTTACCCAACATCTGCAATTTTCACCCCACAGCGATCAGGAGGAGGAATCCTGACCGATTCTCTCTCCACCCACCACAAAACGCCCCCACCTCCCCTCCCTTTGTAGTCCGCATAGCTCGACATTTTTTTTAATAAAAAGGTGCTGAAAAGGAGTTTCTGGTTAGTTATGTCGCTTGCTTCCAGAAACCCAGTGTCCTCTCACCCACTGACAAAGCAGTTGGAACAGGTCAATCACTCGCCAGCTCAGTTGCGGATGGTACACAGAGGGGAAGAAAGCCTGCAGTACCACTGCCGACTGGCCAAGAATGAGCATGCATATACGGATGCAAACTTACATGGTGCGTAGAAAATCAGGAGAATCGCTCGCTCCTCCTTCTTAATTAATTTTCTGAATTCCTAAGGAGACAGGATGACCAAACAAAGCAGGTTAATACTTGTTACAATTCAGCCCGGGGCTCAGTGGGCAGCACTCTCGCCTCCCGAGTCAGAAGCTTGTGGGTTCAAATCCAACTCCAGAGTTTTGAGCACAAAAGTCTAGGCTGACACACCAGTGCAGTGCTGAGGGAGCGCTGCGCTGGCAGAGGTGCTGCCTTTCGGATGGGCCGTTAAACCGAGGCTCCTTTTGCTCTCTCAGGTGGATGTAAAAGATCCCATGGAACTACTTCGAAGAAGAGCAGGGGAGTTATCCCCGTTGTCCTGGCCAATATTTATCCTTCAATCAACTTCACTAAAACAGATTATCTGATCATTATCACGTTGCTGTTTGCGAGACCTTACTGTGTGCGAATTGGCTGCCGCGTTTCCCATATTACAACAGTGACTACACTTCAAAAAGTACCCAACTGGCAGTAAAGCGCTTTGGGACGTCCGGTGGTCGTGAAAGGTGCTATATAAATGCAAGTCTTTCTTTTCACAATGCAAAGCAGTGCATTAGAAGTGGCAGAAAAGACAAGACCCCTACTGTTTCCTGAAGAAACCTAGTACAAAAACGGGACACTTCGGTGCAGTACCGAGGGAGTGCTGCACGGTCAAGAGCTGTCGTCGTTTGGTTAAGACAATAAACAGAGCTGCTTGCTGAGGTGGACGTGAAAGATCCCACGGTATTATCTGAAGAACAGCAGGAGACTCCTGGCCATCGCCACTTATCCAATACCACTGAAGCAGATTATACGGTTATTTACTACACTGCTGTTTGTGGGACCATGCTGGGCGCAAATTGGCTGCCACATTTGCCTGCAGTGACTAAAAGTAATTCGATTGGCTGTGAGCCACTTTGGAATGTCCTGAGGAGGTGAAAGGCGCGCTATAAAAAGAAATGCAAATTCTTTATTTAGAAAAATAAACTTTGCATTTCAAAATTTTTCCACATTTTTTTTTAAAAAATAAAACATATTTCTTCACTCTGTAATCAGAAAGATTTACCAGGAGAGAAAAAGGCACTGTCAACATCATTGGCTATTTTTCCCTGAATGACTCAGTGGATGCCCTCTGTTCGAAATGAACAGCTGCATTCTTTTTAAACTCTTTTTGTATACGTTTGCATGGGCTGTTCGAAATTATTCCCCCTTTCATTTTAAAATTTTAAAATCCTTACAGAATCCCCCCTCCTGCCCTTAAAATTGCTTACATCTTTCCTGGGCGTAACGCGCGGGGGAAGAATGTTAATTTTGTCTTGTACACGTGAGGTTGACTGCGTGCAGCTATGATCTTTTGGACAACTTTGGTGCGTTGGGGAAGGGGGGGGGAGGGGGGGTGGAGGGGCGGGGGGGAGGGGGAAGGGGGAGGGAGAAATGGGGCCGAGAGTCAACCACAAAAGGAATAAAGCACGAGACCAACAATGGAGCTGTCCCATCTCAGAAGCAGAAACGCTGTGCATTCTGTCCTATTCAACCGTTCCTTTGTCCCTGGCTCTGCGACCATCGCGAAGGAGGAGCAAAGGGTAAAGCCGGTGTTCGCTGCACCGTCGCCAACGTTCCAGCAAAACGGGCAATTTGACCGGCAGAACAGAATCTCTGGAATATGAAGCCCGTGTGCTGGAAAGGCAAATTCTAGAGAGCCGTCTTGTCTTTATATTCAACGTGACAAATGAAAAACAAAAAGAGTAGGTGTGCAGCCTTGGGAAAGATTCAGCTGGATTTGCTTGGAAATTTAATGGGCAAATATTGAAATATTGATATTTTTAGAAATGTATGTGGGCCGCTCCTTTGCATTACTGTAGCTGTGCCACTTTGGCTTCTATAAGCCTTAAGCCTGCATCCTACTTTTCCTGAGGTGCTTTTAACACTGCCTTGGGTCACGCACGCTAGTTACTCCAATTTGCCGTGAAATTTGTGCACGCAAGCTCAGGGAATCTGCATGCAACGTTGCATATGCTCGGTGATGTTCTGCGTTTTGGAGGGAACGTGGTTATGGTAAACCAGTTAAATCAAACGGTGCGAGGCTACCATCGTGAGAGGCCACCATTGTGAGATGCCAAGAGTTGCGTCAGGGAGTCCCAAGTACAGAGGATTCTGGGGCCCCAGGTCACACCCAGCTATTACATGTTCGCCTCAACTATTAAAATCTAGAGTTCCCCAAATATTACTTTGCATTACTGTGCCACTTATGGAATCAGAAACGCACTGAAGATTTCATTAATGGGGGAGCATCACTCTTGCGGAGGGGAGGGGAGAGGTGGTGAAAAGCAAGACTTCCATTCTAATAGCACCTCGTCACATCTCTCCAAAATACCCCAAAGCAAGTCACATCTAATTAATAACTTTGAAATGCAATTATTTTTGTTACCTCGACAAGCCAAGGCAACCATTTTTTCCACACAGCAAGATCCCACCAACAGCAATGGGATGAATGACCAGTTAAGGGGCTAGAAATTGACCAGCCTTACGCCTGTTTTTTTGGTGATATTTTGCCTTTTTTGATGGTAAACAGTACTCATCTAAATTGGTCAAAGTTGTGCGCCGGCGGTTTTGAAATACCGCTGAAAAGCGGACCGCCGGCGTGCAACACTTAAAAAAAAAAAATGCGACCGCTTAAAATTGGCCGTTCGGCGCACCCGTAGTTAGGGGGGAAAACGCCAGAGAAAAGCCTGCGTTGCAGCCCCAGAAACAGCGGTAAGTATGAAAAGCTGCAAAGAAAGTTAAAGTTTTTATTTTTTAAATTCTTTTTCAGCGTTTCGCTAGATAAGTGTCGTGTTTTGTGATTTAACATTTTTTTTTGTGTGTGTGTGTTTTTTCCCTCCTCCCAGGGCCTGTCTTTTTAGCGGTAATCGGCCTCGGGCTAAAGTTGACGAGGACCACGGGTTTTCACTGCGAATCCTCGTGCAACGCTGATTTTTATCGTCGGGTGCATTTTGTGCCAATTTGACCCCTTTAAAAAATAGCGGTGTTTTGAAACTGGTATTTTTGCCGAAAAATAATCCACCATCACCAAAAGACCAATTTCTAGCCCAATCTGTTTTTGATAGTGTTGGAAGAAGTGTCATCAAACATGCCTCCTCCCAAAGAGGTGAGCATCTTCCAACGGATGTGTGGTTTCCCTGTTGGCGTCGGGCCAGAATAAAATCAGGGCAACCATCACCTCAGAATTCCAGACCGGAAAAGACCTGCTCAGTGAGATGGCCGTCAATCCCTCAATCAGGGATCAGCATCCTTCCTGCTCCTGGATGCCAAATCCGGCCTTCAAACCCAGGTCGAATGGGATGAAAGAGAGAAAAAATCAGCCAATGCTGGAAATTTGACAATAAAAGCTCAGCCCTATTGAAGTGGGGTGGCCGGGGCTGGGGGCTTGACATCCGGGGGTGTTCGGCATTTGGGAAGGGTTCTGACGGGACAGGGCGGGTTGGGTGCGGGGGGGGGGGGGTGGGGGGTGTTCCCGGTGTTGCATGGGTCCAGAGCGGGGGGCGGGCACGGTCTTGGGATGGGGGTGGGCTGTTTGGGGCTGAGATGGGGAATGACTTCTTCACTCAGGGAGTTGTTCGCATGTGGGGTTCCCTGCCGCGGAGAGTTGTTGATGCCAGTTCATTGGATGTGTTCGGGAGGGAGTTGGATGTGGTCCTTGTGGCTGGTGGGGTCGGGGGGTGCGGAGGGGGCGGTGCTGGGGTGGGTGATCAGCCATGATCTTGTTGAATGGCGGTGCAGGCTCGAAGGGCCGAATGGTCTACTCCTGCACCTATTTTCTATGTTTCTATGAAGGACTACACTCGAAAACGCACCTCTTTTCTCTTTCAACCGCTGACCAACCTGCTGTGCAATTCCAGCACTGTCTATTTTTATTTCAAAGAAAAGCTTTGCATACTTCCCTGTGGAGCTCTCTCCCACACCACGCTGCCTTTGGAACTCTGCCCCTTATATATAGCAGCTGGAATGATGAGAACATGCAGATGAGAATAACCAGAGTTATTGCGGCGTGCACTGATCAATGAGAAATCTGTGACTTGCTCCTTGATGTGCCAAACAAGTTTCTCCAGTAGTTTGCGCTCCCAATAACCGGCAGGGTCAAGTCTTCAGGACAGTGTTCCTCATTATCGCTGCCTCCGCTTCCACGTGGTTAGAAATAAAGAACTTGCCCATATATAGCACCTTTCACGACCATAGGGCGTACCAAAGTGCTTTACAGCAAACAAAATACATTTGAAACGTAGTCACGGTTGTAATGTAGGAAACGCGACAGCCAATTTGCACAGAGCAAGGTCCCACAAACAGTAATGAGGTAATTGACCAGATAATCTGTTTTTTAGGTGTTGGTTGAGGGATAGATATCGGCCAGGGCACCAGGGCTCCTCAGCTGCTCTTTCAATAATGCCATGGGACCTTTATGTCCACCTGAGAGAGCAAACAGGACCTCGTTTTAACGTCTCATCTCTGACAGTGCAATGCTTCTTCAGTACCACACTGGGAGCGTCATCCTAGATTGTGGGCTCAAGTCTCAGGATTGGGTCTTGAAGCCAAAACCTTCTGACACAGAGGAGTGTGCGCTACCCACTGAGCCAACGTGGACACCTAAAACACAGCAGAATGTTGACGAAGACACCATCAAAACTCGTCTTTTTCAGCTGGGTCTCCAAAACATCCTTATGGCCATCATCCCTCCATAAACTTGATTTCATCCAAAGCTGTGTTGCCCCGTGTCCTAACTTGCACAAGTCCCATTAACACATCGTCCCTGCGCTCGGTGACCTACATCGGCTCCCGGTATGGCAACACCACAAATTTAAAATGTACGAGCTTGTGTTCAAATCTCTCCATGGCCTCACCCACTCCCTACCTCTAACATCCACCAACCCTCCACGATCTCTGCTTTCCACCATTTCAGGTCTTTTGCGCACTCCCCCTCTTCCTTTGACCCACCACTGGTGACCGTGCCTTCAGCTGCCGAGCCCCTTAGCTCTGGAATTCCCTCCCTAAACCTCTCCACTCCCCTTACGATCTTCCTCAAAACCTACCTCTTTGGCTAAGCCTTTGGTCACCTATCATGATGTCATCTTCTTTAGCTCGGTGATAATTTTTGTCTGATTGCACACCCGACCCTTGACGTGCCTGGGGATGTTATATTACATTGAAGGTGCTGTATACATGCATGCTGTTGTTGTGGGATTAGCTGATCTCTGTCAGGCTGCTGTTGGTTCACTAGGTTAAAGGCGTTATATAAATGAAAGCTGTTGTTAACACCAACAGATACGTTCAATCTCGGGTAGAATATATACATTTTCTATGTATTTATTAAAAGTATTCCTTCTTCTCTCCCCATGCCAGTCCCTGTGAAGACTGCATGAGGAAACAAGCTATTTCCACATCAAAGGGGAACTCAAAATAAACCATACAACGTGTAGCTTTAAACAGGATGTGTTGTGGTCAGCAGAGCAATATCTGTGTCTCCAGGTCTGTGGCTTCTCAGATTTTACGCATCGAGATATTTATCATGCCTTCCCGCTGCTCTCGGTATGCTCTGTGGTTGGGTTTTGAGAAGAGAGCATTTTTGTATTTCTGTTCCAGACCCAAGAAAGCCAAAAGGAAATTGCCTGCTAAGGTCATTTTGGGAATCAATAAAGTTTTTACTCTCAATAGTATCCCGCCATAGAACTGAAAACACTGGAAGCAAGTCGATCACCATCTAAAAGTCGAAGATTCATTGAAGGGGTGGAGGAGGCTGGTGTGGAGCATAAACATCGGCATAGACCAGTTGGGCCGAATGGCCTGATCCTGTGCTGTGGACTCTTGGGTTAACTTTCAGATGTAACCCTGTTCTGATGAAGGGGTCACGTCTGAAATGTTAATCCATCTTTTTCCAGATGCTGATGATTGGGGGGGGCGGGGGGAGGTTTAAGAGACATTTCTTTAAGCAGAGTGCTGTCGGAGCACATAATGCTTTACCACGGGGAGTATTTGCCATCATTTAGGGGAAAGTGTGGATAAACATTTGAAAGAGGGGAAGGATACAGGGCTATGGGGGGAGAGAGGGCACGGTAGTGTAATCAGATAAAAACTGACATCGAGCAAAAAAAAACATTAAGACAGGTGACCAAAAGCTTGGCCAAAGAGGTAGGTTTTAAGGAACGTCAAGGGAGTAGAGAGACAGAGAGGTTTAGGGAGGGAACTCCCAAGCTTTGGGCCTAGTCAGCTGAATGCATGGCCACCGATGGTGGGGCGAAGGAAGAAGGAGGAATGCACAAAGGGCCTGAATTGGAGAAACGCAGAGATCTCGGGGAGTTGTGGGGCTGGAGGAGGTTACAGAGATAGGGAGGGGCGAGGCCATGGAGGGGATTTGAACACAAGGTTCAAGACTGCTCTGGCAAGGAGCCGGCAGACAGGAAGGGCTGAACGGCCTGCTCCTGTGCTGTGAACCTCCGCGGTTCTGTGATCGTCTTGTCGTGAGTTCCAGCAGCTTTGAGCTTTTATTTCAAATTCCCAGCACTCAGGGTTTTCCTTTAAATACCGTAGCAGTATTACGTTAATATACATTTGCATTCATTTTATTTTAAAAAAAATCCACACAGACAAGTAAACCTTTACAAGACCAATCTTTAAAATATATAAAATGCTCCAAAGAGATAATGCAAGGTCACACTGTGATGCACGCATTACATGTCCTTTATGCTACGAGCTAAAACATTTGACAGCATTCGTATTCTTGTATGCACAAACAAAATGAAGCAGCATTGTCATCACCATTGAGTACCCTATTTCCCAGCTAAGTCCATTATCAGGAATAGTGTCAAACCTTCTCACTGTCAATGTGAACCACATCCTTTGCCTCGGGATTCTCTTCCCACAATGGAGCGCCCTCCGGATCCCTCATAAATGCCACCATTGACTGCGGACAATCAGAAAACAGTGCAGAGTTCATGAATTTCTAAGCTCAGGAGCACAATCTCTCAGTTTTTGAATACACAAACGATTTGCGGTGGTGCGGGGGGGATTAAAAGGAAATGAAAAGACTATTTGCATCTAAAACCTCCTGGGCTAATCAGTGGCATTGTACCTATTCCACCCTGGTCCCAAAGAGGTTTCTCACAGACCTGCGGGGATGGGGAGGGGATTACATCAACCGTTACCACATTAACCACTGGACGAGGCCGACAGATAAGACTCCAACAAGAAATGCATGCACCAGAGTCTGTCTCCCAATCCACCCCCACCATTGAACAGAGGAGATTATGATTAAGGCTCAGTTCACAAGTGAAGGGTTAAAGCCACATGTAAAAAGAAAAAAAAAACCGATGGCCTCTTCCACAAGAGGGATCAAATATTTTCAGCATGAAGACAAAGTGTTGGATTTTTTCCTCCAGTTGCTAGTTTGAGCCAGAAAGCTGGTATCGAGGCAAGGATTACTGGTCTGCAGCGGGCCGTCAAGGCGCCCCCCCACCTCCGCCAGAACCTGAATACCATCACTGTCACGGGGCATTAGTACACTGACGAGCTGGACCACCGGGGATCTCCACACATCGATCCTCAAAAAGAGCCAGAGAGCGGGATCATTCGGCATCGAACCGCTCGGTTCATGAGGAACAACTTAAAAAACTTCGGCTTGGGAGGAGACAGAAATTGTTCAAAGATTGTAAACTGTTTAGGAAAAAATGCTGGGGGTGGGGAGGGGGGAGGGGGGGTTACGGCCGCAGGTCCGAACTGCCGAACGACAAATTTAGGTGGATAGAGAACAGGAGCGATGGCAGGAAGCCCTTCACGCAATGAGTATGTGAAAAAGACCGGGGCAACTTTGGAAATCATTCAAGAATAAAAATCGGATGTTATCGGGTGGGGGGGGGGGGGGGTGGGGTGGAGATGAGGGGCCCCACAGATTTTGGATGGGCCAAATTTGAGAGTTTTATCTGTGCAAACACTAGGTGTTCGGTTGCGCACGGACAAATCTGAAGCACTTTCGTCATTTGAAGAGATTTCCCCCCCAAAAAATGCGCATCTGTGTTTCTCTCAATTTGTAAGTCCAGTTTAGCTCAAACACTGTCGCACCATTACCGCCACGGAAGTTATACATCTTACACAAGCATCCGTATACAGAGTCAGGTTAACCAAATGACTCCCGCTCGTATGGTCTTCAACCACAAAATGGGATGTAATTTTAACATTTCCTGCCTTTGGATCGTTACATCAAGCTCCTCATAGTCCTTTTTACATAGAAGCACTGTTATATCTTACTACTGGGCAAGGCTAGCTGCATTAACTCTCTGGTGACTGGATCACCGTGGCAGTGATTTTTCCGCTCCATGGATGTAACTAGTAGAGTGGACAAGGGAGAACCAGTGGATGTGGTGTATTTGGACTTTCAAAAGGCTTTTGACAAGGTCCCACACAAGAGATTGATGTGCAAAATTAAAGCACATGGTATTGGGGGTAGTGTACTGACGTAGATAGAGAACTGGTTGGCAGACAGGAAGCAGAGAGACGGGATAAACAGATCCTTTTCAGAATGGCAGGCAGTGACTAGTGGGTTTCCGCAGGGCTCAGTGCTGGGACCCCAGCTATTTACATTATACATTAATGATTTGTATGAGGGAATTGAGTCTAATATCTCCAAGTTTGCAGATGACACTAAGCTGGATGGCGGTGTGAGCTGTGAGGAGGATGCTAAAAGGCTGCAGGGTGACTTGGACAGGTTAGGTGAGCGGGCAAATGCATGGCAGATGCAGTATAATGTGGATAAATGTGAGGTTATCCACTTTGGTGGCAAAAACACAAAGGCAGAATATTATCTGAATGGCAGCAGGTTATGAAAAGGGGAGGTGCAACAAGACCTGGGTGTCATAGTACATCAGTCATTGAAAGTTGGCATGCAGGTACAGCAGCCGGTGAAGAAGGCAAATGGTATGTTGGCCTTCATAGCTAGGAGATTTGAGTATAGGAGCAGGGAGGTCTTACTGCAGTTGTACAGGACCTTATTGAGGCCTCATCTGGAATATTGGGCCCAAGTTTCGGCCTGAGTTGCTCCTGATTTTTTGGAGCAACTGGTGTAGAACGGAGTATCGTAGAAATTCAAATTCTCGGCATTTAGTTTGCTCCAGTTCTAGTCAGTTAGAACAGTTTCACTTTGGAACAGAATTTTCTTTTCAAAAGGAGGCGTGTCTGGCCACTTACGCCTGTGTAGGGGGGGGGAGGGATGGAAGTGTGTGCGTGTGGGCGTGTGTGAATGGGTGTGGGCGCGTGTGTGTGGGGTGTGGGTAGTGTGCTAGTTTCGATAGCTGTGTGGGTCGGAGAGGAATTTCCCCAGATTTCTTTCTCCCTAAATTGGCCTGGGTTTTTAAGCTGGTTTTTGCCTCTCCCAGGCGATCTCATGGCTCCGGTTGGGGTGGAGTGTAGAATGTTTCAGTTGTGTGGGGCGGACTGGTTGGGCTGGGTGCTCTTTACCTTTCTGCCATTGTTCATAGGTTTATATGTAACCTTCAGGGCTGCTGACCGAGGGCCGTGTGGCTCTTTGTCGACTGGCGCGGACACGATGGGCCAGAATCACCCCCTTCTGTGCTGCAAATTTCTATGTTTCTATGAATGAGATTGTACATTTCCATGTACTGGGTTCAGTGCATTAGATGAGAAACGTCAGCCAAAGGTAGTTATTGTTCCTTGTCCTCTGCTGAAGATTTTATTGTGGGTAGAGCAAAGAAAAGGTGCGTGTGCGGAGGGCCAAGGAAACAGATCCCAAAGTAGACAGCTCACATAGTCTCCTTCGACAGGAAGCAGACGCACAGCCAAAGGAACCTCTTGGCTGCAGTCTTTGCTCGACTCTTTTACAGCAACGACAATGACATGCGAGCAAGGCTATACATTGGAGCCCCGTAAAACGAACTGAAATCAAACTACTTGCAACAGATGGAGCGGGCAAGCACTGGAGAGTTTCACTCTTCTTCGAGTGCAACCCACCAAGACCTGTAGCCGGGAATGCTGCAACGATAAAGACAATGCACCGCCCGAGTAATCACACAGAAACCAAGGAGTGTGCAGTTGGCCACGATTACACGGCACAAATATTTATTACCTTGAAGGTTTCAGGCCTGTCGTATTCGACATGGAAAGCCCCGTCCCTAGGGAGCCGGAAACAAGCAGATATCAGTATCTTTACAGTACAAGTACGAACATCCTTCCGTGCGCCCCCCCCCCCCCCCACCTTTCCTCAAAAATGTACCTCAAACACCAACGGAACCTCCCCTTCCACCTCCCCCTCCTCAAAACCGACAGGCCAGTTTAACCGACACGGGAACATCCGCCTGGCGTAGCTTCAGAATGGCACGAATTGATTCAAACGCTTTCCCCACAACAGCCAGCATAACGAGGCAGCCTGGATTTGGCGGCAAACATTTTTTGTTCTAAATTGAAGTTAAACACACCACGGTGCCAGTATCAGTTGGCTCGGAAGTAGAGGCATTACAGTGAACACGGCGTTCCTGGGCTTGGTAGGTGATAATAACACTAGGTACACCTGGTCTGGCTAGGGCTCGTAGTCCAGCAACCCCTGACTGCAAGTGCACACACATGTTGATGTTGGGTGGCGTCAGTCACTCAACCGTGATGGTTCCAATGGTTGAACACCTCACCAACATTCATCGGCTACGCTCATGTGTGACCACTAAGTAAGGGTCTGGGGGGGGGGGGGGTGGGGGGGGGAACCCCCAGTCCAGCATAAATTGCTACCTACAGGATAGAACAGGACGGAGAGAGAAAATAAAATGACAGAATTTTAAAAGCAATCTTTGAAGATTCCCGACACGAGCCAGTCTCAAATACATTTTGATTCGGGGTTCATAGGCAGGGCAAAGTAAGATTTGCTGAGAATTTCAGTTTTGCTTTTCTTGAGCATGTTGGTCAACTTTCCCCAATAACTGGTTGGGTGTTTTCCTCCACAAAAATAGACCGTAGCACACCTTGACATTACGGGACACACTGAGAAGGACTTCAAGCATGTACCCAGACTTGGTGATCAAGCAGGGGCTTCAAAAGCCATCACTTTCATATGTCTGTCACCCTCATTACCTTTTGGCACAGATAGTTTGTCACTGTCTGGTTACATTTCTTCAAAGGTAGACTGGTGCTGCAGCCACTGACACATTAATCTCTACTGAGCGCTAAGGCGTGTGTGAGATTCCTTGCATTTAATGGACAAATGCGGCACCCAGTTCTGGAGCGACACAGAGCTGGGAGGTCCCAGATCAGTCCCCTGCTCTCTTCAAAACTAGCTGATCTCAGCCAAGGTGGCGATAAAACCTTTTTAATTAGCATCATTTGGCCGTGGAGAGATAAAATAACCAGCCAACATTTATGCTCCTGATCATTATCTAGTGGCCACGACCAACGCTCCCGTAAATTTTTTTGGGCCCATTTTTGAGGTGTTTTTGCATCGAAAAGCCAGCTGCACGGGATCCTTGGAGCGAAAGGAACATTGGCCATGACCAGACCGTGCATGTTTGGACTGGGTCAGGGGCAGTTGTGATGTTTTGCTACAGTCGAAGGTCCTGCTGGCACTCATCGTCTAGTGTCTCACCTGAAGAACGCTACTCGACAAATTACCCAAAAGTGCCAGCCCTGGCTCAGTGGTAGCACTCTCACCTGAGTCAGCAGATTGCGAGTTCAAGTCCCACTCCAGAGACTTGAACACACAAACTAATCTGGCATTTCAGTGCAGTGCTGAGGGAGTGCTGCATTGTCGGATGTGCCGTCTTTTGGATGAAGCGCTAAACCGAAGCCCCATCTGCTCGCTCAGGTGGATGCAAACGATCCCAGGACATTATTAAAGAAGAGCATGGGGAATTATCCCTGGAGTCCTGGCCAACATTTATCCTTCAACCAACACCTACATCCAATGATCTGGTCATTTAATTCCTTGCTGTATGTGGGACTTTGCTGTGTGCAAATTGGCTGCCGCGTTTTCTAACTTTCCACAATGATTGCACTTAAAAAAAGACACGCATTTATATAGCGCCTTTCACGACCACTGGACATCTCAAAGCGCTTTACAGAGAATGAAGTACTTTTGGCGTGTTGTCACTGTTGTAACGTGGGAAACGCAGCAGCCAATTTGCGCAAAGCAACTCCCACAAACAGCAATGTGATAATGACCAAACGTTACAGACCCAATCCACATCTGGACCGGGGTCAAACAGGGCTGCCTCATCGCCCCAACCCTCTTTGCAATCTTCCACAATGCCATGCTCCACCTCACAGTCAACAAGCTTCCCGCTGGAGTGGAACTAAACTACAGAACCAGTGGGAAGCTGTTTAACCGTCGCCGCCTACAGGCCAGGTCCAAGATCACCCCACCCTCTGTTGTTGAGCTACAGTATGTGGACGACGCCTGCGTCTTCTGCGCACATTCTGAGGCTGAACCCCCGAACATATTCGATGTATTTACTGAGGCGTACGAAAGCATGGGCCTTACGCTAAAACATCCATAAGACAAAGTTCCTTCACCACCCTGTCCTCGCCACAAAGCACTGTCCCCAGTCATCAAGATCCACGGCGCGGCCCTCGACAACGTGGACCATTTCCCATACCTCGGGAGCCTCTTATCAACAAAAGCAGACATTGATGAGGAGATTTAACAACGCCTCCAGTGCGCCAGTGCAGCCTTCAGCTGCCTGAAGAAAAGAGTGTTCGAAGACCAGACTCTCAAATCTACCACCAAGCTCATGGTCTACAGGACTGTAGTAATACCTGCCCTCTTGTATGGCTCAGAGGCATGGACCATGTACAGTAGACAACTCAAGTCGCTGGAGAAATACCATCAACGATGTCTCCACAAGGTCCTACTAATCCCTTGGGAGGACAGACGCATCAACGTTAGCGTCCTCGTCCAGGCTAACATCCCCAGCATTGAAGCACTGACCACACTCGATCAGCTCCGCTGGGTAGGCCACATAGTTCACATGCCAGACACGAGACTCTCAAAGCAAGTGCTTTCGTCGGAACTCCTTCACGGCAAATGAGCCAAAGGTAGGCAGCGGAAACGTTACAAGGACACCTTCAAAGCCTCCTTGATAAAGTGCAACATCCCCACTGACACCTGAGAATCCCTGGCCACAGACAGCCCCTAAGTGGAGAAAGTGCATCCGGGAGGGCGCTGAGCACTTTGAGTCTCGACGCCGAAAGCGTGCAGAAATCAAGCGCAAGCAGCAGAAAGAGTGCGTGGCAAACCAGTCCCACCCACCCCTTTCCTCTACGACTATCTGTCCCACCTGTGACAGAGTCTGTGGCTCTCGTATTGGACTGTTCAGCCACCAAAGAACTCACTTCAGGAGTGGAAGCAAATCTTCCTGGATTCCGAGGGACTGCCTATGATGATGATAATCATTTTTTTTGTTATGTTGATTAAGGGACACCGGGGTTAACTCCCCTGCTCTTCTTCGAAATATTGCCATGGGATCTTTTACGTCCACGGCACCTCTGACAGTGCAGCACTCCCTCAGCACCGCACTGGGAATGTCAGCCAAATTTATGCGCTCAAGTCCCTGGAGTGGGATTTGAACTCTCAACCTTCTGACTCAGAGGTGAGTGTGCTACCCACTGAGCCACAGCTGGCACATTGATTGGCAAGTGCTTTAGGATGTCCTGTGGTCGTGAAAGGTGCTTATATAAATGCAAATCTTTCTTTTTATTCCCCTCCTTTTAAGGTCGCTCCCACCCAAGAACCATACTACAACTCAAGGTTGGTACAATTTTTTTTAAAAAGGAAAATGCATCGAGTCACAGGAGCATGATGGCACAGCGTGCTACAATCTCAGTGCGCTTGCTTCACGGCGCTGATACGGGGAAGTGCCAAGCAGGGAAGACGGGAGGGAAAAAAAAAAACCAGGAAGAGCAACTGCAGCCCAGCAGCAGCATCGTTTCAGAACAACACTTGCGGAAATCACGCAGCCAGGCATCCACCTGCTACTCTCAGCCAGAGGATGATTCGTGGCCCGGGGATAAAACTGCATGCAACAGTCACGTAGGCACCAGAAAAGTGGCCTCACTGGAAATACTAAACCTCCGCGCTGAATGGACTTCATTCCCGCTTACTTGTAATGCAGCAGCTCAGCGCCATTTTTCTTTGAGGCCGGTTCCACTTTCATCTTCTTGCACAGCTTCCTGCTTTCACTGTTCCTGTAAGAAGACAGCAGCGTGACATGACTGCAAATGGGAGACACTCACTCTAGTCTATAGTCTCTGCGAAGGCAGCACTTGAAATTCCTCCTTCACAGAGACTTGTCCATTTTAAAAGCCAAAAATTTCTGATGGAGCAGGGTTGTCTGCCAAGAACCCCTCATTCATTCAGTTGTAATGGATGAAAGTGTTATCTGGGTTTAGTGCATCTCGAGTCGCCGGCAGGTAGCAATCGTAAGCGCCCCCGGAGAGGCTCCGCCGACATGACTGAAACGCTTCGATTTCAAAATTCTCATCTTTTTTTGGAATCCTTTCATGGCCTCGCCCCCTCCCTATCTCTGTAATCTTCCCCAGCACCACAATCATCCTCCGCCCCCCTCCCACCTAATTCTGCCCTCTTGAGCATCCCTGATTATAATCGCTCAACCATCGGTGGCCGTGCCTTCTGCTGCTTAGACCCCCAAGCTCTGGAACTCCCTGCCTAAACCCCTCCGCCTCTCATTCCCCCATTCAAAACGCTCCTTAAAACCTACCTCTTTGATCAAGCTTTTAGTCAGCTACCCTAATTTCTCCTTATGCGGCTCAGTGTCAAATTCTTTGTCGCATAATACTCCTTGGGACGTTTCATTATGTTAAAGGCGCTATATAAATACAAGTTGTTGCTGTTGCATGATAGCTATCATTTCCCTGGTAATCAAGGGCAGGAAATGCAAATGTGAGGCACAGACGCACCAGTAGGCCTATCTGTGGGAAACAATTTGGACAAGGCTATTTATCAGCAGATAGAACTTGCACCTTCTGTGCATCGCAACAGTTATTTTTAATTTTTTAAGTAGCACGACACAAGCTCCTCTGAGGGTTCAGTTTGTAAACGCACCTGCTCAGAATAGGGTTGGAAGAAGGAGGGCAGGAAGAGGCTCGTGAGGAGCATTAATGATGGCGTGGACCAGTTGGGCCGAATGGCCTGTTTCTTTGCTGCAAATTCTACGTAAATAATCAAGGGCATTGGCAGGGTAGGTATGGAATGACGCTTCCGCTGGAAAACCAAGAAAAAGGGATACGATCTTAAAAATGTGCACGCACTGCCCCTGAAGCTCACAGGTGCAGTCAACCGAGGTGTTTAGCAGGAGATAGATACTTGCTTGGGGAGGAGAGATATTAAGGGATATGGAGAAAGGTGGCGAATTAGGATTAAAACGTCGAACCGTTGACAGCGTTTCATGAGCAAATGGCTTACTTCTGTTCCTAAATACACTGTCCAAAAGTGACACCGAGTCATAAAAGCCTTGAAGCTCAATCCCTGATACCGTGGCACCAAGGGGGCTACAAATGACTTTATTGCACCTGATCCAAGAAGCGAGGGATAAAATGTCCAGTTCGCATTCCTGATCATTACATCCCGGCCTCTGCTGGGCCTTGTCCACCGTGACCAAATATCCTGCCAACATTCACCCGCGAAGCTCACGCATTACTTGGCTTAAGAAATTAATGACTTTGGCATGAAGAAGACTGCTAAACAAAAGAACCAATTTGCATGACAAATTAAGTACTGCTCCCCGCTGTGCTGTACGAAGAAATGAACAAATTATCCTCTGTACAAGCTTAACGTGCTTCTGTGGAATATGATTATCCCCACCCACCACCAACCTCCTCCCCTCCCACCACCACACCACCTACAGATGCGTGTTAAATCTTTGCTGTGATACGTTACCACTGATACTAATATTGCAGTGAAGTTGCAGAAATCAAGCAGAAAGAGAGGGTGGCAAACCAGTCCCACCCACCCTTTCCCACAACGACTGTCCGTCCCACCTGTGACAGCGACTGTGCTCTTGTATTGGACTGTTCAGCCACCGAAGGACTCTTTTTTTTTTTAAAGAGTGGAAGCAAGTCTTCCTCGATTCCGAGGAACTGCCTATGACGATGATGAAGTTGCCCTTATTCATCAATGGATCTGGACAGTTACCGTTGGCAGGCTACAACCAGGAGGACGGGGGGTGGGGGGAAGCACAGCATCAGTGCCTTTGACCCGGCACCCACGTGTGCATTTCTAGCAGAGGTCGCTGAATAGCGATCAGAAGCAGGAACCAGGACTTCCCGCCCCCATGAAGAGACACCGAGGCCACATTTATCACCCTTACAGCTGCTCTGAGCGAGGTCATCAAACTCACCACGGCCCGAGGATTGAACCCGGGACCCCTCAGCTCCAAGTGGCTCAGCTCCTCACCGAATAAACTCACTGAGGCAGTTTCTTAACCAATAAGGGAATAAGGAGTTATGGGGAGCAGGCAGGGAAGTGGACCTGAGTCTATGATCGGAGTGGCCATGATCGTATTGAATGCCGGAGCAAGTTCGAGGGGCCGTATGACCTACTCCTGCTCCTATTTCTTATGTTCTTATTAGGAGGGGGGATAAAAATACCACTTTCACTTTATATTAACTTGTATTTATATAGCGCCTTTAACTTAGTGAAACGTCCCAAGGCGCTACATAGGCGTATTATGAGATTAAAAATTTGACACCGAGCTGCATAAGTAGAAATTAGGGCAGGTGACCAAAAGCTCGGTCAAAGAGGCTGGTTTTAAGGAGCGTCTTGAAGGAGGAAAGAGAGGTAGAGAGGCGGAAAGGCTTAGGCAGGGAGTTCCAGAGCTTGGGGCCGAGGCAGCAGAAGGCATGGCCACCAATGGTGGAGCGATTACAATCAGGGATGCTCAAGAGGGCAGAATTAGAGGAGCGCAGACATCTCGGGGGGTTGTGGGGCTGGAGGAGATTACAGAGATAGGGAGGGGCGAGGCCATGGAGGGGTTTGAAAATAAGGATGAGAGTTTTGAAATCGAAGCGTTACTTAACCAGAAGCCAATGTAGGTCAGCAAGCACAGGGGTGATGGGTGAGTGGGACTCGTTGCGTCTTTAGTCACGAGTGGAATAAAAAACAGCAGTTCAGTTACTCTGGTGACCTGAAACATTAACTCTGTTTCTCTCTCCACAGATGCTGCCTGACCCGCTGAGTGTTTCCAGCACTTTCTGTTTTTACTTCAGATTTCCAGCATCCGCAGAGTTTTGCTTTTGCTTCAGTTACTGATCAGGTCATTAGGAGTTAAACACCAATTTCATGAGAATTAAACACTATAAATAATAAGTGAGAACAAGAGAGTCAGGAGATGTATTTGAATGTATGTCATCACCGCCAGTCAATGTGCTACAGGAACTCTTGTCTCATCATCAATCAAAACCAATCAGATTTTATGCATTGTGCACATGCTGTTAAATAACCTAATCACCTAAATAAAAAGGAAACCAGTTATATTGCACATTGAAGATAATAAATGGAACAGGAAATGTCAATCCAGACCACTATGTTAAGTAGGGAAAGGGGGTGCAAGTTCAAAACAGTCGAAGACAAATTTAGAACAAAGATCGATTAACATGGGTGGGGTAGTGGAGGAAAATACCCTGGAATTATTTAAAATACATTGGATGCTGTGGTGGGAGGGCTGTAGGTATGTTGTGGGTGGGTAAATGGACTGATTGGATCACAAGATGAATACAGTCAGTGAACAGCGAATCACGAAAACTGATTCCTGGAATGGCGGGGGTGGGGGGATTATCCTATGAGGAGAGATTGAGTAGCCTCGGCCTATATTCTCGAGTTTAGAAGAATGAGAGGTGATCTCATTGAAACATACAAAATTCTTACATGGCTTGACAGGGTAGATGCAGGGAGGATGTTTCCTCTGGCTGAGGAGTCTAGAACCAGGGGTCACAGTCTCAGAATAAGGGGTCGGCCATTTAGGACTGAGATGAGGAGAAACCTCTTCACTCAGAGGATGGTGAATCTTTGGAATTCTCTACCCCAGAGGGCTGTGGAGGCTTAGTCTTTGAGTATATTCAAGACAGAGATCGATAAATTTTTGGATATTAAGGGAATCAAGGGATATAGGGATAGTGCAGGAAAGTGGAGTTGAGGTAGATCAGCCATGATCTTATTGAATGGCGGAGCAGGCTCGAGGGGCCGAATGGCTTATTCCTGCTCCTAATTCTTATGTTCTTGTGTAACTTCAAGACTATGGAACTCTTCACCTCCCTCGTCCTGCTCCTCCTACAATCTCGTCTTTCAAAACCCTGGCTTGACATCACCCATCCGCAACGTTTTGATTTTCTCGCCTTCTCTCCTACCATCTTCTCACACCCTGGTAATGTTCTGTTCTATGGGCCTTCAGCTAAACTTCTCAGTGATATAATAAATCTGGTGCGCAGGTTGAATGTTTGAATTGGTGAACTTAGTGCATTGACGCAAACTTCAACACACTCACAGAATGTACTCGAAGAAAACAAGAGCACCCATCTTTTACTGACGGGCAAAAATAACTGAAGTCATTGTCGTAGAATCACTGAACCTTACAGCACAGAAAGACCCGTCGAGCCCGTGCCGGCTCTTTGAAAGAGCTGCCGTGCTTTAGTTCCACATCTCCGCTTTTTGTCCGGAACCCTTTAAGTTCCTCATCCTCAAGAATCTGTCCAACTCCCTTTTAAAATCATTTATGGAATCAGTTTCCACCTTTTCAGGTTGAACATTCCAGATCCCGACAACTCGGAGTGAAAACATTTCTCCTTATCTACCCTCGGGACCTTTTGACAATCTAAGACCTCTGGTTACTGACCCACTCGCCAGAGGGAATAGTTATCCTCGATCAAAACCCCTCAGCTTCTTGAAACCCTCTATTAGGTCACCTCTTAACCTTCTCTGTTCCAAGGAGCATACTGATAACTTTTCCAACCTCGCCTCATAGAGGAGTCCCTCATTCCTGATAACGTTCTGGTAAACCTTCTCTGCACCCTCAGAGAAGAAATTTCTCTTCATCTCAGTTTTAAATGGGTGGCCCCTTATTCTAAGATTATGCCCTCTAGTTCTAGTCTCCCCTATCAGATGTAAGGCCTTTACATCTTTGTGTGGTGCCCAGAACTGTCCACAATACTCCAGCATAGGCCTGACCAGTGATTTATAAAGTTCGAGTGTGATCCCTTTGCTTTTATATTCTATGCCTCTATTTATAAATTGCAAGTAACCCAAATGTTGTTTTAACCACATTATCAACTTTCACTAGCACCTTTAAGGATGTGTGTAAATGGACACCGAGGTGTCTTCTGCTCATCTTTTCAAAATCGTGCCACTGTCAAAGCAAGGACACATAGGCAAGATGATCCACAAAGTACTCCTCTAACAAAGGGAACTAACAAATAAACACAAAAACAGGCGCACCAGAGGGAACAGAAAAAACAAAATTCTTTGCAGCATCCACCAGAAAGTAGTGCGTGCACCAAGATCATCCACAAATCACCAACAGCCACACTAACCAGCCTCCTCTATGACATGCCACACCACCACATACACTGCATAAAGACAAAGCATTGCGAGGTATAACCAGATTATAATTTACCACAAAGTATCAACCGCACTGGGAAAACTAAAATTTAAGGCAGGCAAGCCTGCAATACATATAATAATCTGGATACACAACAACAACTTGCATTTATATAGTGCCTACAACGTAGTAAAACGTCCCAAGGAGCTTCACAGGAGCGTTATCAGACAACAACAAAAAAAAAAGGACCAAAAACAAAACACCACTGAGTTGTGAAGATCTGCTTTGCTTTGCCACAGGAAGGCCAATGGAATCTTGGCCTTTGTTGCAAAGGGGATGGAGTATAAAAGCAGGGAAGTCTTGCTACAGCTATATAAGGTATTGGTGAGGCCACACCTGGAATACTGCCTGCAGTTTTGGTTTCCATATTTACGAAAGGATATACTTGTTTTGGAGGCAGTTCAGAGAAGGTTCACTAGGTTGTTCCGGGGATGAGGGTGTTGACCTATGAGGAAAGGTTGAGTAGGTTGGGCCTCTACTCATTGGAATTCAGAAGAATGAGAGGTGATCTTATCGAAACATATAAGATTATGAGGGGGCTTGACAGGGTGGATGTAGAGAGGATGTTTCCACTGATGTGGGAGACTAGAACTAGAGGGGAAATTTCTTCTGAAGGTTGTAAATCTGTGGAATTCGCTGCCTCAGAGCTGTGGAAACTAGGACATTGAATAAATTTATAGATAGACAGTTTCTTAAACGATAAGGGGTTATGGGGAGCAGGCAGGGAAGTGGACCCGAGTCCATGATCCATTTTCTATGTCCTCCTCACGCATTGCTTTTCCTCCCATCTTTGTATCGTCAGCAAACTTGGCTACGTTATACTCAGTCCCTTCTTCCAAAGTCATTAATATAGATTGTAAATAGTTGTGGTTCCAACACTGATCCCTGCGGCACCCCACTAATTACTGGTTGTCAACCAGAGAATGAACCATTTATTCCGACTCTCTGTTTTCTGTTCGTTAGTACTTGGATATGCACATGGAAGTTTCGTAACCGACAGGGCTACGGACCAAGAGCTGGAAAGTGGGATTCGGCTGGAGAACTCTTTTTCTGCTGGCAGACATATTGGGCCAAATGGCCTCCTTCTGTGCCAGCTCTTTGAAAGAGCTATCAAATTAGTCCCCCTATTTTGCCCTTTCCCCATAATCCTGCACATTACTCCTTGTTAAGTTTATATCCAATTCCCTTTTGAAAGTTATGACTGAATCTGCTTCTATCACCCTTTCAGGCAGTGCATTCCAGATCACAACCACTCGCTGCGCTGAAAACATGTTTTCCTCATGTTGGCTCTGGGTTCTTTTGCCAATTTCCTTAATCCTGTGTTCTCTGATTACCAATCCTCCTGCCAGCACAAACAGTTTCTCCTTATTTACTCTCAGTCACCTTCTCTTTCCACGTAGCATCTGTAGTTTTTTTTTGCTTTTTGTTTTCTGAGTTGTAACAAACAGCCATTTGTCTTTTTAATCACAATATATAGAAACATAGAAAATAGGTGCAGGAGTAGGCCATTCAGCCCTTCGAGCCTGCACTGCCATTCAATATGATCATGCAACTTCAGTACCCCACTCCTGCTTTCTCTCCATACCCTTTGATCCCTTCAGCAGTAAGGGCCACATCTAACTCCCTTTTGAATATATCTAACGAACTGGCCTCAACAACTTTCTGTGGGGAGAGAACTCCACAGGTTCACAATTCTCTGGGTGAAGAAGTTTCTCCTCATCTCGGTCCTAAATGACTTACCCCTTATCCTTAAACTGTGACCCCTGGTTCTGGACTTCCCCAACATCGGGTACATTCTTCCTGCATCTAACCTGTCCAATCCCGTCAGAATTTTAGATGTTTCGATGAAATCTCCTCTCATTCTTCTAAATTCCAGTGAATATAAGCCTAAACTGAATTTCTAGACATTTCTTAGAGTATGTTATTTCCTGAGGATGCGTCGAAATACAGCAGAAGCAAGCGTGCTAAAATTTACAAAATTAATGTGATTTAAATTTGTTGTACTCATCTGCCAGTCAAGCCAGGACGTAGGCAAACCTCTGCAAGCTTCTGCAGAAACACAACTGCAAAAGCCTGGACCTTGGATCAGTAGCATGGCCAATGGAGAAGTTCTTGTGTGTGGAATCAGGGGATATGCGTATAAGGTGGCCAAGGTTAGGGGGAAACTAGAAGATTGGGAAAATTTTAAACAACAGCAAAGAATGACTAAGAAAGTAATAAAGAAAGGAAAGATAAGATTATGAAAGTAAACCCCTTCCGCTGTCGCTTCCTGACCCAGCACCGCTTTTAAAAGAGCCCAGTGGGGACTCCTCTGCCGACGATCCTGGGGGTGGGATCGGGGGCAGAGCCAGGGTCGGATGGAGCGGCCGGGCCGTTTGCCGTACCTCGTGCGGTCGACGGGCCGGCTGCTGGCGGCGACCTCCCGGAGGGGGACAGGGACTCGGTGGGGGACGAGGGAGAAGATCTAGAGTCCATCGCCAGTGAGGCGGTGGATCTCCTCGCGCCCGACGCTGAGTCCCCCCTCATTCCTGTAAAGGAACTCCGGGACTTTTTGGTCCAGAGCCAGGGTCGCTACAACCGAGCCCATCTGGCCCTGGAAAAATGGTCCGATCCATCCAAAGGGAGAGGAGGAGAGCAGAAAATTCAACAACTTTATTGCTTCTACAGAGAGTTGGAGAGAGGGGGAAAGAACAACAACCTGTGTGGAAGGAGGGAGACTCTACAACATTCTACAGGTGGGTGCACTGGTGCATTCCCCTAAAGACATTGTTTTATTGGTGGGGGGAGAAAAGAAGATTTCTTCTTACAGCTAGGCCCCACACACAACTGAAGCACCCCTCCCCCATTGCCTAGCCTGGGATAGCTGGAGCTACCTGGCTGAAAAATTAGTAATCACCCTAATAAACATCATTGGGAGTGTGTGCCTGGGTGGCTCCAGCTGCCCCAGGTGAAGACATCTTCTCCCCCCACCCGAAGACCATCCTATAAGACTGTGTCTTGTTTTTTTTCCATCATCTGGGGAGTGCACCCCAGAAAACACCCACCCATCGCTGTGAGGGGAGACCTGCCCTCACAGCTTCCCTCTTTCCCACCACCCCCCTCTCTCTCTGTCTCTCCCCTCTCTCTCTGAGAGCCCCTTTCCTCCTTAATCAAAATTAAATTAAGACAACTGAGCAAGGCCCCTCTCCAATCGTTAACTAGGGGAGAGGTGTGCCCCACTAAGAGCTCCCTCTGCTCAAACACCAACGAGGCCAATTTAAGACCATTAAGGTCTGTGACTTTGGGGTGGGTGTAGCCCTTAAAGGGACCCCGTCATGGCGACCCCATCCACGCCGGTGGCAGGGCCAGCTAAGACGTACGCGCAGGCGGCTTCCACATCCCCTGCGCCTCCTGCTGCCCTGCCACCATTTAAACTAATTATGAAAAAACACGGGGTCAAGAGCTACACTCACCCCACAATGAGCATCGAGGAGTGCGTGCGGATGATGGCTGGGGTAGTCGACCCCTCGGCCATTGTCGCGGCCTCCAAAATGTCTGGGAAGGCGGTGTTCTTCCTGGGGTCGGAGCGGGCGGTGTCCCTGGCCCTTGAAAAGGGGCTCACGGTGGGCAGGACGTTCATGCCGGTGGACCCTCTCGAGGCCACCGCGCAGAGGGTCATCCTTTTCTAACGTCCCGCCCTTTGTTCCCGCTGAGCTCCTCCTCCCTCACCTACACCAACTGGGGGAGGTAAGGTCAGGGATCAACCCCATACCGCTCGGCCTCAGGGAGAGCAGCGTGCGCCACGTGTTCTCCTTCCGCCGCCAGCTCTTTGTCCGGCTGGCGCGGGAGGAGACGACAGAGGGCAGTTTTAATGTGGCGCACGAGGGGACTGCCTACCGCATCTTTTGGACGTCGGACGGCATGCGGTGCCATGCCTGCAGGGAGGTGGGGCACGTTCGCAAGAACTGCCCCGCCTCCAAGGCCGCCAAACCACCAAAGGCGGCCAAGGCTTGCGCCGCCGCCACCCCTCCCCCTAGTTGCGTCCGCGTACCGGGAGCCGTAGGTGCGCGGGCATCGTTGGAGGCCTTTGTTTCACGGCCTTCGGCGGGGGGGAGGGAGAGCGTCCGGTCGGAAAGAAGGCGCGGAGGAAGGCGAAACATCTCGAGGCGGGTCCCCTCAGTGCGCCAGGCAGTTTGATCACCGCGCTCAGCCCAACCCTGTCACCGGCGAGCGCGGGGTGCCCTGAGCCCGTGCCCTTGACCAATACCACAGAGGGGCTTGGACGCAGGCAAGAAAAGAAAAAGGGAGGAGTGGAGCGGGAGGCCTCGGCAGACATGGAGGTCTCCCTGATTCCGCGCCCACCCAGGAACAAAAGAAGGCGCCGCTCCAATGAGGCGGAGGGGGAACAACATCCCTCCGCGGAGGAGTCTGTGCCCGCCGTGTGTCCCGCGTCCCCCACCAGCGCCCCCAAACTGCGCCGTAGGCGAGAGGAATCTGTCCCCGGGGAGGGTGGGGCAGTCGAGGTTGCCCAGCCTCTGCCTCCCGGGGATGGCATGGAAGATCTGCCTGTTGTGGGGGCGTGGGGCCAGCGGAGGAATGCGTTGCCGCCGGGTCGAGCGTCCCGGGGACTGAGGCGGGCGGGGCCGAAAAGGCCGAACCCGAGCCCGCCCAGCTGTTAACCAACTTCCCCCGGGAGTCGCTCGACCCGGAAGAAATACAAAGTGTTAACAATTTTAATGATTCTGTACACGCTGGGCCGGGGGTTGGCGTTGGGGAGGGGGAAGAACACCAACCCTCGCCCCCTACTTTGGAGCTGGGGAACTTGGAGGACCTGGAGAATTTCTTAAACCAGGTCTCTCCATGTTCCCCGGTTCCTGGGGCGGAGGAGGAACCCCTTCCGCTGTCGCTTCCTGACCCAGCACCGCTTTTAAAGAGCCCAGTGGGGACTCCTCTGCCGACGATGCTGGGGGTGGGATCGGGGCAGAGCCAGAGTCGGATGGAGCGGCCGGGCCGTTTGCCGTACCTTGTGCGGTCGACGGGCCGGCTGCTGGCGGCCACCTCCCGGAGGGGGACAGGGACTCGGTGGAGGACGCGGGAGAAGATCTAGAGTCCATCGCCAGTGAGGCAGTGGATCTCCTCGCGCCCGACGCTGAGTCCCCCCTCATTCCTGTAAAGGAACTCCGGAACTTTTTGGTCCAGAGCCAGGGTCGCTACAACCGAGCCCATCTGGCCCTGGAAAAATGGTCCGAGCCGGTGCGGCTCATCACGTTCGTCCGCGCCGCCGCTAAAACCATGGCCGCTGGGGGGCCCTTACCAAAGGCGCAAAGCCTTGAGCTGCGCCGGCTCAAAAGGTTCCTCGCTGGGTTGCTGAGGGAGGTCAACAAACGACTCCACTCCCCCCCCCCACAATAGGTTAGGTAGAGGTTGCTTTTGTCATGAAGATAACCATAGCCAGCCTCAACATCAACGGCGCAGAGAGGCCCGCCGTAGATTTAACAATTTTTTGCTCCTGCGGGAGGGGAAATATGCGGTGTGCTTCCTGCAAGAAACCCACACCGTTCCGGGAGACGAAGCCACGTGGCTCCTGGAATGGCAAGGAGAGGTCCGCATGAGCCACCTCACTGCCACTTCTTGTGGGGTGTCCATCTTGCTGGCCCCGCATTTTCAGCCGGAGATCTTGGGGGTCGAGGAGCCCGTGCCAGGCTGCTTGCTGCACGTCACGGTTCGCTTGGGGGACGTGCTGCTCCATCTCGTGAACGTGTACGCCCCTCAGCCCGGCCCGCGGAAAACACACTTCTTCGAAGAAGTGTCCGCTCTTCTTGGCTCCGTCAACGTCAGCGACTGCATTGTCCTCGGGGGGGATTTTAACTGCATCCTCGAGGCGAGGGACCGCTCCGGTGCCCCGCAGAGCATGACGGCGATCGAGAAGTTGAGGGACCTGGTCGGGTCCTTCGACTTGGTGGACGTCTGCCGAAATCTCCACCCCGACTCCAGCGCCTTTACTTGGGTGAGGCCTGGAGTAGGATGGTCCAGAATCGACCGCCTTTACATGTCTCGGGCGTACGTTTCCTGCGTCCCGGCGGCCTCCATGCGGCCGGTGCCGTGTTCGGACCACCACCTGGTGTGGGCGGAGCTCGCTTCGCTCCGCGCGAGGACGGGGTCCGCGTACTGGCATTTTAACAACCAGCTGCTGGAGGACGTGCGGTTCCAGGACTCGTTCCGTCGTTTCTGGGCCGACTGGAGAAGGAAGCAGGGGGGTTTCCCCTTCTTGAGGCTATGGTGGGACGTGGGCAAGACTCACGTCCGCGTCTTCTGTCAAGAGTACGCGAGGGGGTCGACCAAGAGGTGGGCGGCCAGGGTCGGGCGCCTAGAAAAAGAGGTGCTCGACCTGGAGTCCCGTCTCGGTCAAGTCGTCGAGGACCCGGCCCTGCGGACGGTGTACGAAGCGAAGAAGGCCGCGCTGAAGGACCTGCAGTTCGTCGGGTCCCGAGGCGCGTTCGTGAGGTCGCGGATCCGGTTCCTGCGGGATCTGCACCGCGGCTCCCCCTTCTTCTACTCGCTGGAAAAAAGACAGAGTGTCCGTAAGCAGCTCTTGACGCTGCTGGCCGACGACGGCTCTCTCGTCTCGGATCCGGAGGGCGTCAACAACAGGGCCCGTGAATATTACGGGGCTCTGTTCTCTCCGGAGCCGTCCAGCGAGGAAGCGCGCAGAGTTTTGTGGGAGGACCTGCCGAAGGTCAGCCCGGAGGGCGCCGAAAATCTGGAAGCTCCACTAAGCCTGGCGTAGCTGACCGGCGCCCTCGACCAGCTCGCGAAGAGAAAAGCCCCGGGGCTGGACGGGCTGACCGTAGAGTTCCACAGGGCGTTCTGGGACGTCCTCGGGGGCGACTACGCGTGGGTCCTGGGGGAAAGTCTGGCGACCGGGGAGATGCCCCTCTCTTGGCGCAGGGCAGTCATCATCCTGCTGCCTGAGAAGGGCGATCTCCGCCTCCTTAAGAACTGGCGCCCGGTCTCCCTCCTCAGCACGGACTACAAAATCTTCGCCAGGGCGATGTCTGCTCGCCTTGGTGCCGTGCTGGACCACATGATCCACCCCGACCATTCCTACACGGTCCCGGGCCGGACAATCCACGATAACATCCATCTGGTCCGGGATCTCATCCATCATTCCCAGGAGGCTGGTCTGACGGTCGCCTTCCTATCTCTCGACCAAGAGAAGGCGTTCGACAGGGTGGATCACGACTATCTGTTCGGGACTCTGCGCACTTTCGGGTTTGGGACGCATTTCGTCGCCCAGATCCGACTTTTGTACGCCGCCGCGGAGTGTTTGATTAAGGTTAACGGGTCCTTGACGGCGCCCCTTCGCTTTGGGAGAGGGGTGCGCCAGGGATGCCCCATGTCCGGCCAGTGATATGCCATCTGCGTGGAGCCTTTCCTGCGCCTCCTGCGGACGAGGTTGACGGGACTGGCTCTGCAAGGGCCGGGCGTGGAGGTCGTCCTCTCGGCTTACGCCGATGACGTGCTCCTCGTGGTAGAGGATCCCGCTGACCTGCGAAGGATGCGTGAGTGCCAGGAGATTTACTCGGCCGCATCCTCCGCCAGGATCAACTGGGAGAAATGTTCCGGACACCTGGTGGGTCAGTGGTGGGTGGACTCCCTGCCGGAGGAGCTCAGGCCTTTTGCCTGTAGCACGACCCATCTCCTCTATCTGGGAGTCTACCTTAGCCCTGACGAGGAAGCCTGGCCGGCGAACTGGCAAGAGCTGGAGGCCAAGGTCGCCGCTCGCCTAGGGCGCTGGACAGGACTGCTCCGAGTGCTGTCCTACAGGGGTCGAGCGCTAGTCATAAACCAGCTGGTGGCCGCCATGCTGTGGTACCGGCTGGTCACTTTGACCCCTCCCCCTGCGTTTGTCACCAAGATACAGAAGAAGCTGGTGGACTTCTTCTGGAACAGGAAGCACTAGGTCTCTGCCGCGGTCTTGAGTCTCCCGCTTGGGGAGGGCGGTCAGTCGTTGGTGTGCGTCAGTGCCCAGCTCGCGACTTTCCGTCTTCAGACCCTGCAGAGATACCTTTACGTCGAGTCCCCTCCTAGGTGGCATGCTCTGGCGACGTATTTCTTCCGCCGGCAGCACGGCCTCAACTACAACACACAGCTCCTGTTTGTGAGCATGGGGGGCGTCAGGACCGCCTTCCAGGAGCTGCCTGTCTTTTACAAGGAACTCACCAGTGTCTGGAACAAAGTCTCCACCAAGCGCAGCTCTCCACCGGCTAGAGTGGCGGCTGTCCTGCAGGAGTCGCTGCTCGGGAATCCGTACCTCCACGACCGAGGTTTTAGGTGGCTGTGGCTGGTAAGGTGACCAGGGTCAGGGACCTGCTCGATGGCGGAGGAGCGGGCTGGATGGCGCCAGACATGCTGGCGCGGCGCCTGAATTCGGCCGACGTCCACCGCGCGGCCGATGCCATCGAGTCGCTAAAAACAGCTCTGGGCCCTGACTCCATTAGGTGCATCGAGGAGGCTCAAGCACGTGGGGAGATCCCGTCCGAACTGACCCCCGTCCGGACGGAATTCCTCATCGGCGCCAAACCCCGGAACCTCCCTCGGGAGCCGGCGCCTCACAACTTGAGCCGCCTCGGGGAAATCCCCTCCGTGCCTTTCAGTTCCGCGCGGAGGGATTTCCTGTACGGGCTGCTCCTGCACACTCTCAACTTTGCCATCCTCGTCTGCCGTCCGGACACGCCATGGCGTACCATCTTGCCGTCCGGAGGCGGGGGTCCCCGATGGAGGGCACTCCATGCGGGAGTCCTCCCACTATTTATCGGGGACTTGACCTGGAGGGTGGTGCACGGAGCAGTGCCGTGCAATAAATTTTTAAGCCGGTTCACGGGCTCCCAGGCCGCCTGCAATTTCTGCGGTCTGGAAGAGTCCGTGTTCCATGTTTTTATCGAATGCACGAGGTTGCAGCCCCTGTTTTATTATTTAAAGGAGCTGCTCCTGAAATTCTGGCTGCACTTCAGTCCCACACTCCTGATCTTTGGGCACCCTGTGCGGAGGGGAGCGGGTAGGTCCGAGGGCCTCCTCGTAGGATTGCTGCTGGGCACGGCCAAGGGTGCCATCAGCCGGTCCAGGCAGCGGGCGGTCGTTCAGCCTGACTGCCTGCCTCTCTTCCGCGCGTACATCCGCGCCAGGGTGTCCTTGGAGATGGAGCACGCGGTGTCCACCGGTACGCTCGCGGCCTTCCGCGAGAGGTGGGCGCCGGAGGGACTGGAGTGCATCGTTACCCCCGGCAACCAAATTTTAATTTGATTTTATTTATTTTACAGTTTGATTTGTTTTAATTGCCGGTTTTAGTGTCCCCCTCCCCTTTTATAGGGGGCACTTGTAGAATTAATGATTTTATGGCCCCAAATCTTTTTTTTTTTTTAAAAAGTCACCAAAAAAAAGTCAAAAAGAAAAGGCAGTTTGAAAAATGTTTGGAGTGTCCCCCAGATTGGGGGGCATTTGATTTAATGTTTATTTCGTTATCCAACCAAAAAGAGTTCTGTGGACAAGCACTCCAAGGTCCCTTTGTTCATCTACACTATTAAGTGAATACCCTTTCCTTATTAGCCCTCCCAAAGTGCATCACCTCACACTTCTCTGAATTAAATTCCATTTGTCACTGCTCTGCCCACCTGACCAGTAGATTGATATCTTCTTGCAGCCCATGACGTTTCTCTTCAATATCAACTACAAAGCCAATTGGAGCTTCTGAGAAGGAGAACGATAAATATTTGTTGGGTAAGGGTATCAAGGGATATGGAGCCAAGGCGGGTAAACGGAGTTGAGGAGCGTCTCAGTCATGATTTAACTGAATGATGGAACAGACTTGAGGGGCTGAATGGTCTATTTACGTTCCAATGTGCTCAGGAAACCCTAGGCTGGATAACATAACTACATGGAATAACTACTTCAGAGATGGAGCACCCTCAATTGGTTGAAGCATTCCTGGCTGAATGGGAAAGAGGCTCGAGAGCAGGTTTGGATGCACTCAATCAGCGAACAGTGTGTAGTGCAAAAGAGTTTTTAAGAGCGAAAATAACTATAAATGAGGCGTAGGCGGTGGCTAATATGCACATCATCGAATTCTCAATCATTGTTGTTACAAGATAAATAACTTACCCACAATCTACCCAGGCAATGGTGCCCTGCCCTTTCACTGCTTCTGCCACGTCAGAGAGCAGCTTAAGCGGTCGCTCAGCGGCAGAGGCTGTTACAGAGTAAGAGAGCAAACATGGGTGTTACTGAACATTGCTTATCACTATTGCACAACAGAGATTAGTGATCGGTCAATAGATTATCAAATTACAGTGAGATAACAACCAAATGCTTCATTAATATCGTAGTGCTTCGACATATAATCAACAGACTGCCAACAGCCTCACAAAATCAGTGGCAAACTCGTCAGCGTGAATGGCTGAGTTCAGCCCAACAGTATGCGAGGGGGGGGTGGGAAGAGCAAAGGACAAGCTTCTCCACCCCCTTCCATGCCCCGTACCCCACTCCATGCCCCGTAACCCCCCCTCTCCCGTGCCCCGTACCCACCTCCATGCCCCGTACCCCTCCTCTCCGATGCTCTGTACCCACCCCCTCTCCCCTGCCCCGTACCCCCCCTCTATGCCCCATAACTCTCCCTCCCATGCCCCATACACCCCTCTCCACTGTCCCATACCCCTCCTCTCCCATGCTCTGTAGCCTACCCCCTCTCCCCTGCCTATTCCCTGCCCCGTACCCACCCCCCCACACCCACCCACAGGAACTGTTTTTGTCTGACTTTTTAAATCAGTTACAGTGAACGCGAAGCTGTCGGCTCATTGTGAAAAGGAAAAGTTTCTATTTAATCTTTTTTAATGCAATGGCATTGCACAACAGTCAAATCACTTCACACACCTGGTTTAACAATTTTATCTTTCAGTATTTGTGCAAGTAGTTTCCATGTATGAGCACAAAGTGACTCACTCACATCATGGCTGGGTTATAATTAGAGTGCTTATATTACTGTAAAGTGCATTGCTTCAGATTTTGGCATTAAGTGTATTTTCTAAGACCATTCTTGGGATGCGGGCGTCTCTGGCAATGCCGAGATACTGAGTGGCTTGCTGGGCCTCTTCAGAGGGCAGTTAAAAGTCAACTACGTTGGGCCAGATTGCGCAAGGGTGGCAGGTTTCCTTCCCTGAAGGACATTCGTGACCCAGTTGACTTTCTGCAGCAATCCGACAGCTTTACGTCAGTGTTACTGATTTTTTTTTATTTTAAAAGCTTACTCGGCACGATTTCAGTCAGGAATATATACTTTTTGCATAGCATCACAAGCTAAGGAGGCTGTATTCTCACAAAACTTAGCTGCTGATTGAAATACAGTGGTTGGGAGTAGGATTTCAGTAAGGCGGAACGTGGGTGTGAAATTTTCAAGTCAAAAAAGACAAGCTATAGATTTGGGTTATGCCATGAAGAGACCACAGTGAGCTAGCAAGTGCTGGTGGTTACAGAAGGGTCACTGGTGGTGGTGGCAGGAGACAACTGAGGTGATAAATTAACATACTGAGATACTAGCGCATTAAAAAAAAAATCAAGAAAGTACTGTAACTGCACGGCATACTATGCAGATTAAGACTGGACATACTTGTATATTTTTTGGAGATGCATCTTTTAAAGGAGCCACCTTTTCATGTTTCTAATTTGACTAACAATTAAAGATAACCAGAGAAATTTATAGCACGGAAGGGGGCCATTCGGCCAATCATGTCTGCACCGGCTGACAAAGAGCTATCCAGCCTAATCCCACTTTCCAGCTCGAGGTCCATAGCCCTGTAGATTACGGCACTTCAAGTGCACATCTAAGTACTTTTTAAATGTGGTGAGGGTTTCTGCCTCTACCATCCTTTCAGGTAGTGAGTTCCAGACCCCCACTACCCTCGGTGAAAAAATGTCTCAGCTGCCCACTAAACCTCCTACCAATTATCTTAAATCTATGCCCCCTGGTTGTTGACCCCTCTGCTAAGAGAAATAGGTCCTTCCTATCTAGGTCCCTCAAAATTTTACACACCTCAATCAGGTCGCCCCTCAGGCTCCAAAGAAAACAACCCCAGCCTGTCCAATCTTTCCTCAAAGCCAAAATTCTCCAGTCCATGCAACATCCTCGTAAATCTATGCTCTTGGTCATGTTACACACTGTCCCAACTTTTTAAATTTCTGCTCGATTTTCCTTGAGTGTCTTCCGGGTCACTTTGCTCCCACACCTTCACCAGTGCCACTTGGGGGCATATGTGACTGCCCGGGAGCCGCACGCCCTTCTGCGTTCCACCTGGGACTCTGTTGGCGGAAAAGAGGTAGGGAGGGGCCTTCAATTAGCACCTCCAACAAAGGCTCGGCTCAGATCGGGAACTTACCACGTGGTAATCCCACAATCTAACGCCCAGTGTCACGATGCAGGACACTGTGCCACTGAGCAGCTGAAATGGAGTGCAGTCTTTAAACACGAAGAAGTTGCAGAATCTCCTCACCTGACTTGGAGTATAGGACCAGCACATTGTTTCTTGTCCGCGTGAGTTTCTTCAGCTCTTTTTGGTCATCGACTTTCTCAATCAGCGGAGACACTTTTGCTGCCATGAGGCACGTAGACAATACCGCCTTAGGGAGGAAGACAGGTGAATCAGGCCGCTGGAAAGAACTGTGCTCAAAGAGGACTGAAACATATCATTGAAACATATTAAATTTTTTACAGGGCTTGACAGGTAGTTGCTGAGAGATTGTTTCCCCTGGCTGGAGAGTCTAGAACTAGGGGGCACAATCTCAGGATAAGGGGTCGACCACTTCGGACTGAGATGAGGAGAAACTTCTTCACTCAAAGGGTTGTGAATCTTTGGAATTCTCTACTCGAGGGCTGTGGATGCTCAGTTATTGAATATATTCAAGACAGAGATCGATAGTTTTTTTGATATTAAGGGTATCAAGGGATATGGGGATAGTGCGGGAAGATGGAGTTGAGGTAGAAGATCAGCCATGATCGTATTGAATGGCGGAGTAGGCTCGATAGATCAGATGGCCTACTCCTGCTCCTACTTATTTTATGTTCTTATATTGCCTGCGAGGGCTCCATTGATTGCCTATTAATCTTACATCAGCAAATTTCAGACCTTAAGCAGAGTAGATTCACATCATTCTCACTAAAATTTTACCTGACTTGGCTGTATTTGTTTAGTACCTGTACTGAGAAATTTAGCTGAACAGCTAAGTGCTTTGCAGGAGAAACCGAATTGTGCAAGAGCAGTTAAGAACCGCTCTTTAAAATCAGGATAAAGTGGTTATGTAAAGTTAACTTGGTTTTTAAGTTAAGCTGTGGTGCCAGTTGGACTTTGGGGTGTTATAACACTGGACATTCGATTCAGTAAGTTGCATTTAAATCACACCTTTAACGTGGTAAAACGCCCCAAAGCGAATCAAATTATCAAACAAAATTTTACACCGAGCCACCAAGAGGAGATATTAGGACAAGCGACCAAAAGCTTTGTCAAAGAGGTAGGTTTTAAGAAGCGCCTTAAAGGAGGAGAGAGGCAGAGAGTGCAAACAGTCTGGGTCGGTGGCGAGGGAACGGAGTTTATGGCACAGACCCTACATAAATTTGAGCTCGTCCAAACTCTGCTGCCCGTGTCCTAACTCGCATCAAGTCCTGATCACCTATCACTCTGTGCTCGCTGACCGACATTGTCTCCCAGTTAAGCAACGCCTCGATTTTAAAATTCTCATCCTTGTTTTCAAATCCCTCCATGGCCTCGTCCCTCCCTATCTCTGTAATCTCCTCCAGCACCACAACCCTCAGTGATATCTGCGCTTCTCCAATTCTGGCCTCTTGAGCATCCCGATTTTAATCACCCCACCATTGGCGGCCGTGCCTTCAGCTGCCAAAGCCCTAAAGCTCTGGAATTCACTCCCTAAACTTCTCCGCCTCTCTCTCCCCCTTTAAGCCACTCCTTAAAATCTACCTCTTTGACCACGTTTCTGGTCATCTGCCCTATATCTCGGTGTCAAATTTTGCTTTCTAACGCTCCTGTGAAGCGCCTTGGGACGTTTTACTACGTTAAAGGTGGTATATTAATGTAAGTTGATGCAGTCAAGTCGAGTGGTAACAAAGACATGGATGAGGGCTTCCGCAGCAGATGAATTAGGCGATGTTATGGTGGAAGTAAGCGATTTTGGTATCGTCTTATGAATCAGGGGACGTCTTTACCTGTCCGATATCGAAGTAAATGATCCAGAGGTTGAACCGAGAACCTGTGCGACTGTGCTCCTGCTTACTGAAATATATCATGTGATTGCCTTGACCTCGGTTGGTGGATGAATATGTACTGCACCAGACCGAGGCTCAATCGACAAACCAACACCCAAATTTATTTGGTACTAAACAGGTACTTCAACAACATTCAGTACAAGCAGTCTTTTATTTTTCTTCAATTGTTGAAACAACAAAAATGCTTCCTCTGCGATAATTCAAACACAAACTTGACCCTGGAAACATTGTCATTGTCAGCTGTGGCTCAGTGGACAGCACACTCGCCTCTGAGTCAGAAGGTTGTGGGTTCAAGTCCCACTCCAGGAACTTGAGCACATAAACCTAGGCTAACACTCCCAGTGCAGTGCTGAGGGAGCGCTGCACTGTCAGAGGTGCCGTCTTTCGGATGAGACGTTAAACCGAGGCCCCATCTGCTCTCTCTCAAGTAGACGTAAAAGATCCCATCGCACTATTTCGAAGAGCAGGAGAGTTATCCCTAGTGTCCTGGACAATATTTATCCCTCAATCAAGATAACAAAAACAGATTATCTGGTCATTGCTGTTTGTGGGAGCTTGCTGTGTGCAAGTTGGCTGTCGCGGTTCCCACATTACAACAGTGACTGCACTCCAAAAGTACTTCATTGGCTGTAAGGAGCTTTGAGACGTCCGGTGGTCATGAAAGACGCTATATAAATCCAAGTATTTTTTTTTATTGCTCGTGACGCTGCCATGGAGCCACTGATTTAGCTCAATCTTTCTGCGGGCTTCAGACTGACAGCGGCTTACACAAAAGACAGGGATAGATCACGCAACATCTTCACGGCTTTTCAAGTATCCAAATGGTGGTCTTCACAAGTACATTTGCCAGTCGCAGCAAATTTCAAATAATATTGCTCACGTAGCTCATTCTGCATTGCACAAAAGGGTCAAGGTAACCAAATTGAACTGAATGAATGGCTTGGTCTGTGTCGAATACTTTGAATGCCCCGTTAGTAGGGTCCAATTCCAAGTATAATAACAATGAAAGTTCGCAGACCGAGGCCGTTCCAAATGGTCTGCCTGGTCCTGAAGTGTAAGAATGAGACAGACTGTAATGTGCGTTCCATAGGACAGACAGAGCAGCAAGCAGTGACTTACTTCAACCTCGTGTTCAGCAAGAAAGAATCTGACAGACAATTGAACGGATAAAGGTACTTATTTTTCAGTATCATCCATGGTGAAATAGCCTTCCTGATCAGGAACTAGAATCATAGAAACTTACAGCGCAGAAGGAGGCCATTCGGCCCATCGTGCCCAACAAAGCTACACAGCCTAATCCCGCTTTCCAGCTCTTGGTCCGTAGCCCTGTAGGTTACCGCACCTCAAGTGCATATCCAAATACTTCTTAAATGCGATGAGGGTTTCTGCCTCTACCATCTTTTCAGCCAGTGAGTTCCAGACCCCCAGCACCCTCTGGGTGAAGAAAGTTTTCAACTGTCCTCTAATCCTGCGACCCATCACTTTAAATCTATGCCACCTAGTTATTGACCTCCATGCTACGGGAAATGGGTCCTTCCTATCCATTCTATCTAGGCCCCTCATAATTCTATGCACCTCAAATGAATCTCCCCTTTGCCTCCTCTGTTCCAAAGAAAACAACTCCAGCCTATCCAATCTTGCCTCATTGCTAAAATTCTCCAGTTCTGGCAACATCCTCATAAATCCCCTCTGGACCCTCTCCAGTGCGATCACATCTTTCCTGTAATGTGGTGACTAGAACTCTGGCTGACTTCTCACTCCTTCCTCGCCCAGAAATACCGAAGCTGATTCTACCAGTCCTAGTGCAAGCAGGTCAGCTCACTCAGCACCGACACCAGATTTAACCCAGGAGCTCCTTTCTCTGTACAACTCAGTTATACATTGGGCAGCGCACATAATCCAGGCTGCCACTTCAAAGCAAGAAAGAATTGTATTTTATATCACGGCTTTCACAAGCTCAGGACGTGCCATAAGAACATAAGAATTTGGAACAGGAGTAGGCCATCTAGCCCCTCGAGCCTGCTCCGCCATTCAACAAGATCATGGTTGATCTGGCCGTGGACTCAGCTCCACTCACCCGCCCGTTCCCCATAACCCTTAATTCCCTTATTGGTTAAAAATCTATCGATCTGTGATTTGAATACATTCAATACAACTGCTTCCTTGGGCAGAGAATTCCACAGATTCACAACCCTCTGGGAGAAGAAATTCCTTCTCAACTCGGTTTTAAATTGGCTCCCCCGTATTTTGAGGCTGTGCCCCCTAGTTGTAGTCTCCCCGACCAGTGGAATCAATCTCTCTGCCTCTATCTTGTCTATCCATTTCATTATTTTAAATGTTTCTATAAGATCACCCCTCATCCTTCTGAACTCCAACGAGTAAAGACCCAGTCTACTCAATCTATCATCATAAGGTAACCCCCTCATCTCCGGAATCAGCCGAGTGAATCGTCTCTGTACCCCCTCCAAGGCTAGTATATCCTTCCTTAAGTAAGGTGACCAAAACTGCACGCAGTACTCCAGGTGCGGCCTCACCAATACCCTGTACAGTTGCAGCAGGACCTCCCTGCTTTTGTACTTCATCCCTCTCGCAATGAAGGCCAACATTCCATTCGCCTTCCTAGTTACCTGCTGCACCTGCAAACTAACTTTTTGGGATTCATGCACAAGGACCCCCAGGTCCCTCTGCACCGCAGCATGTTGTAATTTCTCCCCATTCAAATAATATTCCATTTTACTTTTTTCCCCCCCCCCCAAGGTGGATGACCTCACATTTTCCGACATTGTATTCCATCTGCCAAACCTTAGCCCATTCGCTTAACCTATCCAAATCTCTTTGCAGCCTCTCTGTGTCCTCTACACAATCCGCTTTCCCACTAATCTTTGTCTCTTCTGCAAATTTTGTTACACTACACTCTGTCCCCTCTTCCAGGTCATCTATGTATATTGTAAACAGTTGTGGTCCCAGCACCGATCCCTGTGGAACACCACTAACCACCGATTTCCAACCCGAAAAGGACCCATTTATCCCGACTCTCTGCTTTCTGTTAGCCAGCCAATTCTCGATCCATGCTAATACATTTCCTCTGACTCCGCGTACCTCTATCTTCTACAGTAACCTTTTGTGTGGCACCTTATCGAATGCCTTTTGGAAATCTAAATACACCACATCCATCGGTACATCTCTATCCACCATGCTCGTTATATCCTCAAAGAATTCCAGTAAATTAATTAAACATGATTTCCCCTTCATGAATCCATGTTGCGTCTGCTTGATTGCGCTACTCCTATCTAGATGTCTCGCTATTTATTCCTTAATAATAGCTTCAAGCATTTTCCCCACTACAGATATTAAACTAACCGGCCTATAGTTACCTGCCTTTTGTCTGCCCCCCTTTTTAAACAGAGGCATTACATTAGCTGCTTTCCAATCCGCTGGTACCTCCCCAGAGTCCAGAGAATTTTGGTAGGTTATTACGAATGCATCTGCTATAACTTCCGCCATCTCTTTTAATATCCTGGAATGCATTTCATCAGGACCAGAGAACTTGTCTACCTTGAGTCCCATTAGCCTGTCCAGCACTACCTCCCGAGTGATAGTGATTGTCTCAAGGTCCTCCCTTCCCACATTCCAGTGAACAGCAATCTTTGGCATGGTTTTTGTGTCTTCCACTGTGAAGACCGAAGCAAAATAATTGTTTAAGGTCTCAGCCATTTCCACATTTCCCATTATTAAATCCCCCTTCTCATCTTTTAAGGGACCAACATTTATTTTAGTCACTCTCTTCCGTTTTATATATCGGTAAAAGCTTTTACTATCTGTTTTTATGTTTTGTGCAAGTTTATTTTCGTAATCTATCTTTTCTTTCTTTATTGCTTTCTTAGTCATTCTTTGCTGTCGTTTAAAATGTTTCCAATCTTCTAGTTTCCCACTAACCTTGGCCACCTTATACGCATTGGTCTTTAATTTGATACTCTCCTTTATTTCCTTGATTATCCACGGCTGGTTATCCCTTCTCTTACCGCCCTTCTTTTTCACTGGAATATATTTTTGTTGAGCACTGTGAAAGAGCTCCTTAAAAGTCCTCCACTGTTCCTCAATTGTGCTACCATTTAGTCTGTGTTCCCAGTCTACTTTAGCCAACTCTGCCCTCATCCCACTGTAGTCCCCTTTGTTTAAGCATAGTACGCTCGTTTGAGACACTACTTCCTCGCCCTCAATCTGTATTACAAATTCAACCATACTGTGATCACTCATTCCGAGAGGATCTTTTACTAGGAGATCGTTTATTATTCCTGTCTCATTACACAGGACCAGATCTAAGATAGCTTGCTCCCTTGTAGGTTCTGTAACATACTGTTCTAAGAAACAATCCCATATGCATTCTATGAATTCCTTCTTTAGGCTACCCCGTGCGATTTGATCAATCGATATGTAGGTTAAAATCCCCCATAATTACTGCCATTCCTTTTTCACATGCCTCTATTATTCCCTTGATTATTGTCCGCCCCACCATGAAGTTATTATTTGGAGGCCTATAAACTACGCCCACCAGTGACTTTTTCCCCTTACTATCTCTAATCTCCACCCACAATGATTCAACATTTTGTTCATTAGAGCCAATATCATCTCTCACAACTGCCCTGATATCATCCTTTATTAACAGAGCTACCCCACCTCCTTTCCCTTCTTGTCTATCCTTCCGAATTGTCAGATACCCCTGTATGTTTAATACCCAGTCTTGGCCACCCTGCAACCACGTTTCTGTAATGGCCACCAGATCATACCCATTTGTATATGATTTGTGCCGTCAACTCATTTACTTTATTTCAAATGCTGCGTGTGTTTAGGTAGAGTGTTTTAATACTAGTTTTTAAACCATGATATTTAGTTTTGACCCCTCCTGCAGCCCCTTTATATTCATACATATTGTCCCTTCCTATCACCTTATGGTTTACACTTACCCCAGTGCTACTCTGCTCTATTGCCTCCTGCCTTTTGCATTCTTTCTTGGGGTCCTGTTCATCTGCGCTCTCACCCACTCTAACAAGCTCAGAGCCCTCTCCTGGGTTCCAAATACTCCTCGCATCGCCAAAGCGCTTGACAGCCAATTAGGTACTTTTTGAAGTGCAGTCGCTGTTGTAATGAAGGAAACACGGCAGTCAATTTGCGCACAGCAAGCTCCCACAAACAGCATCATCATCTTAGGCAGTCCCTCGGAATCGAAGAAGACTTGCTTCCACTCTTAAAATGAGTCCTTAGGTGGCTGAACAGTCCAATATGAGAACCACAGTCCCGGTCACAGGTGGGACAGATAGTCTTGTGGGAAAAGGTGGGTGGGACAGGTTTGCTGCACGCTCCTTCCGCTGCCTGCGCTTGATTTCTGCATGTTCTCGGCGACGAGACTCGAGGTGCTCAACGCCCTCCCGGATGTACTCACTCGACTTAGGGCGGTCTTTGGCCAGAGATTCCCAGATGTAAGTGGGGATGTTGCAATTTATCACTGAGGCTTTGAGGGTGTCCTTGTAAAGTTTCCGCTGCCCAACTTTGGCTCGTTTGCCGTGAAGGAGCTCTGCGTAGAGCGCTTGCTTTGGGAGTCTCGAATCTGGCATGTGAACTATGTGGCCTGCCCAGCGGAGCTGATTTGAGTGTGGTCAGTGCTTCAATATTGGGGATGTTAGCCTGGACAAGGACGCTGATGTTGGTGCGACTGTGACAAAACTCTCCCACAAACAGCAATGTGATAATGAACAGATGATCCTGTTTAGTGCTGTTGATTGAGAGATTGGCTAGGACACTTGGGTGAACTCCCCCCCACCTGTCTTCAAAATATGTTGTGGGATCATTTACATCCAAATGAGAGGGCAGACTCAGTTTAATGTCTCATCCCAAAGATGGCACATCTGACAGTGCAGCACTCCCTCAGCACTGCACTGGAGTGTCAACATAGATTTATGTGCTCAAGTCCATGGAGTGGGATCTTAACCCACAACCTTCTGACTCAAGAGGCGAGTGCACTACCCACTGAGCCACAGCTGACAGTGCAGCATTGAGGGAGTGCTGCATTGTTACAGGTGAGACGTTACACTGAATCAAATAGAGGTCTTCAGTATTTGAAGAGCAGGGAGATCTCCCAATATCCTGGCCAGGATTCATCCGTCAACCACCAGCAAAACACCTCAACCAGTCCTTCATCTCACTTTAAAAAAGCAAAGTATTATTTAAGCGGGGAGAGATTACAAAATGCTTCGGTACAGAGGGACCTATGGATCCCTGTACATGAAACACAAAAAGTTAGCATGCAGATACAGCAAGTAATTAGGAGGCGAATGGAATGTTGGCCTTTATTGCAAGGGGAACGGAGTATAAAAGCAGAGAAGTCCTGCTACAACTGTACAGGGTATTGGTGAGGCCACACCTAGAGGACTGCGTACAGTTTTGGTCTCCTTATTTGAGGAGGGGTATACTTGCATTGGAGGCAGCTCAGAGAAGGTTCACGAGGTTGATTCCTGAGATGAAGGGGTTGTCTTATGAAGAAAGGTTGAGCAGGTTGGGCCTGTACGCATTGGAGTTAAGAAGAATGAGAGGTGATCTTATTGAAACATAAGATTCTGAGGGGGCTCGACAGGGTAGATGCAAAGAGGATGTTTCCCCTCATGGGGGAATCTAGAACTATGGGGCATAGTTTCAGAATAAGGGGCCACCCATTTAAAACGGAGATGAGGAGGGAATTCTTCTCTGAGGGCCGTGAATCTGTGGAATTCGCTGCCCCAGAGAGCTGTGGAGGCTGGGCCATTGAATATATTTAAAGTGGAGATAAACTGATTTTTGAACGATAAGGGAGTCGAGGGTTATGGGGAGATGGCAGGGAAGTGGGGTTGAGGCCAAGATCAGATCAGCCATGATCGTATTGAATGGCGGAGCAGGTTTGAGGGGCCGAATGGCCTACTCCTGCTCCTATTTCTGATGTTCTTATATTATGTTCTTTGCGCAAATTGACTCAACGTTTGCCAACAGAGCGGCAGTGACAGCTTTTCAAAATTAATTAATTGATTATATGCTTTGCAACATCCCAAGAACACGAAAGGCCCTCGCTGCATAAATGGAAGTTGTCTTTCTTTTGCAGTTGCGATAAAGAGACAAGAGAAATGACCCTGGAGATGAAGTAAGTGTGCTGGGTTGGAAGGGAGCACCTTTCTGACTGATTCCCCAATTGAAAAAGTACGTAACAATACCTAGATTTATTGTTATTTTTTCTCTTAGACCAAGTACAATAAATACAAATAATAAATTCATGACAAGAGAAATAACTTTCACACTTACAAAGATCTGTCTTTAAATCCATCAGTGAATAAACCCATTAGCAAATTTTTTTTCCATTTGCTTGTCAAAAACTCAAAAGGAATTTTATGCTGGGCAACAAAGGTGGGTGTAAAAACACTAAAGACATGCAAAACGGTTCTTTAAAAAACAATGTATGCAGTTAACAGTTGCTGAATAGAAAGCCAGAACAACATTTTATAAAATCCACCCAATAAAACAGCGGCAATAAACGATTAGAGTTGGAACGAGTCCCAGACTGAAGTGTCCTATTGAAAAGTAGCCCTAAATGTCCTTTATGTTAAATTCAGGACTGCAGAACATAAACCCCAAACTGTATTTTATTCCTGTTCACTTAAACCTGATGAGCCACTTAGTGAACAAGAACAAATTGATGTGCAAAGTACAAAAGAGTTTGTCTGAACCTTGGTTCAGTATTGCATCTCATTTGCTATTTTTGCACTCCATTTTGCATATTCTCCACAAATAGATGGCAATATTTATAACCAGAAGGAAATGATAAGGTGCAGGAGAGATGCTGCTGTCAGCTTTAGCACTCCTGCATTAGGATGGGTGGCTGGGGGATGGGGCATGGGTGGGGGGGGGGAAAGAGAACAACTTGTATTTATATAGCGCCTTTGACATAATGAAATGTCCCAAGGCACTTCACAGGAGTATTATCAGACAAGAAATTTGACACCGAGCCGCATAAGTAGAAATTAGTGCAGGTGATCAAAAGCTTGGTCAAAGGGATAGGTTTTAAGGAGCAAAAGAGAAATATCCACCAAAATTCTTGCTATTGATTGTTATCCGATGATTTGCGAGGAGTTCAGCCGAGGAAAACGTCACGCCGAGAAAAACGTCACATCGAATAGCGGCAATTTGTCCACAGTATACCCCAGGGACATTAAACTGAAATCCAACTCCAACTCAACCGTTACCACGACATTTAAAGTGTCAGCTTGGATCAGTTGGTCAGCTCCGAGTCTGAAGGTAGAGTCCAAGCTCACTATAAAACCGAGCCCATCCAGTGCTATGGACGTGTTGAATTGTTAGCAGTGTCAGCCAGTGACTCAGTGCGTAGCACACTCGCCTCGGGGTCAGAAGGTTGAGGATCCAAGAGCCACTCCAGGAACTTGAGCACAGAAATACCAGCTGACACTCCCAGTGCAGCGCTAAGGGAGTCCTGCACTGTCTTTCGGATGAGACGTTAAACCGAGGCCCCATCTATTCTCTCAGGTGGATGGAAAAGATCCCATGAGCACTATTTCGAAGAGGAGCAGGGGAGTTATCCCCTGATATCTTGGCCAATATTTATTACTCAATCAATATCACTAAAACAGATGTCAGTATCACATTCTGTTTGTGGGAGCTTGCTGTGCGTAAATTAGCTGCCACGTTTCCCACAGTACAAGTGATTACACTTCAAAAAGTACTTTGTTGGCTGTAAAATGCTTTGAGACGTCCAGTGATCATGAAAGACGCTATATAAATGCAAGTCTTTTTTTCTCTCTGTTGAAGATGCTATCTTTTGAATGAGCAATGAAGGAGGAACAGGAGTATGCCATTCAGCCCCTCGTGCCTGTTCTGCCATTCAATTAGATCATAATCTGTCTCTTATTTCCATCTACCAGCCCTGGTTCCATAATCCTTAATACTCTTGCCTCACAAAAATCGATTACTCTCAGTTTTGAACATTTCAATTGACCCTCCGGCCTCAACAGCTTTCTTGACCAGAAGAGTTTGAGATTTCCATTACCCTGTGTGTGAATAAGTGCTTCCTGACATCACCCTGAACGGCCTAGCTCGAATTTTTACGGTTATGCCCCCTTGTTCTGGACTCCTTCCACCAGAGGAAATAGTTTTTCTCTATTGACCCTATCAAACCCTTTAATCATCTTATAAACATCTCAATTAGATCTTCTATACTCGAGGGGGAATGCAAGCATAGTCTTTGCAACCTGTCCTCGTAATTTAACCCTTTCAGCCCTGGTATCATTCCTTCGAATCTGTGCTGCATCCCTCCAAGGCCAATGTATCCTTCCTGAGGCGCGGTAGCCAGAACTGAACGCAGTGCTCCAGATGTGGTCGAACCAGCGAAACTGTAGACCTGTTCAGGCAGGTGTAAACGACCTTGTAGCATTATTTGGAGAGAAGCATGGAGTCCTCCCAGTGTCCTGGTCAACACTCCTCCTTCAGCCAACACCAACAAAAAAGATCATTCTGCCATTTTCATCTCGTATGCGGTTTGTGACACTCTGCAGTGTGTGTAAATGTGCTGTCACGTCTGCCTAGAAAACAACAGTGACTGCCCTTCAAAAAGTACTTCACTGGTTGTAAAATCACTTTGGGGCACCCTGAGGTTCACATAGTATTTACAGAACACCAATTGGTCCATGCCAGCATTTATGCTCCACACGAGCCTCCCCCCACCCCTCATGTGCCTACGCTATTCACCTCAACCACTCCCTGTGGTGGCGAGTTCCACCTTCTCACCACGCTCTGGGTAAAGAAATTTCTCCTGAATTCCCTATGGGGGCCATAAATATAAAATAGTCGCCTCCGCAAGTTGAAACATCTTCTCTACGTCTAACTTATCAATCCCTTTCATAATAAAGATCTCTATTAGGTCACCCCTCAGCCTTCTTGTTTTTTCTAGAGGAAAGAGCCGCAGCCTGTTCAGCCTTTGGATCTGAAAAGATATTGCAAGTAAGTGCTTGCGCCTGAGAGTGTGTCGCTGATTGCTGCATCCACTGGTCTGTCTCCTTTTTAAAAAAAAAGACAGCTTTATGCTTAGATATGTAGACATTTTTAGAATCATACAACACAGGAATGGGCTATTTGGCCCGTCGTGCCTGTGCCGGCTCTTTGAAAGAGCTGTCCAATTAGTCCCACTGCCCCTGCTCTTTCCCCATCAAACCCTTACATGATCTTAAAGACCTCTAGAAAAGAGACCTGTTGGTTTAATCTTTCCTGGGAAGTATAACCTCTCAGTGCTGGTATCAATTCAATAAATCTTTTCACCTTCTTCAGTGCAACATCCTTTTAATAATATGGAGACCAGAACCGTTCACAGTGCTCCAAGTGTGGTCTAACCAAGATTTGATTCAAGTTTAACATAAATTCTGTGCTTTTCAATTCAATCCCTCTAGAAATAAACTCCGGTATTTTGTTTGCTCTTGGCCTTATTAACCTGCGTCACTACTTTTAGTGATTTGTGTATCTGTACCCTCAGATTCCTCTGTTCCTCTACCATATATAGACTCTGATTTTCCATGGAGTACATGGCCTCCTTATTCTTACTAGCAAAATCTTTATTTTAATTCATTCACAGAAAGTGGGTGTCGCCAACAAGGCCGGCATTTATTGCCCATCCCTAATTTGGCCTCGAGAAGGTGGTGGTGAGCCGCCGCCTTGAATAAATAGCATTTCAGATGGCTAAGAGTCAACCATATTGCTGTAGGTCTGGAGTTACATATAGGCCAAACCGGGTAAGGATGGCAGATTTCCTTCCCTAAATACATTAGTAAACCAGACAAAGTTTTTACGACAATCTGGTAGCTTCATGGTCATTTTATTCCAGATTTATTTAATTAATTGAATTTAAATTCCACAGCTGTCGTGGTGGGAGTTTAACTTGTGTCTCTGGATACCCCTCCCCTTTTAGAGGGGGCACTTGGGAAAACATTTTTTTTTTGATTTTAGTGCCCCCAAAAAACAAAAAAAACAACAAAAAAAAGGAAAAAAGAGGGCAGTTATAAGTGTCTGGAGTGTCCCCCAGATCGGGGGGCACTTGATTTAACTGTTTAATTTTGTTCTCCAATCAAAAGAGTTGTGGAGCTGTTGAAAAAAGGGCCTTGAAAATGTTTGGTGTGTCCCCCAGATCGGGGGGCACGATTTAATGTTTAGTTTTTCCTCCCAAAGGGGTTGTAGAGCTTGAAAAATGTTTGGAGTGTCCCCCCATTTAATCAGGGGGGCACTTGATTTAATTGGTTAATTTGTTTACAACCAAAAGAGTTGTGTCTCTGGATAAGAACATAAGAACATAAGAATTAGGAACAGGAGTAGGCCATCTAGCCCCTCGAGCCTGCTCCGCCATTCAACAAGATCATGGCCGTGGACTCAGCTCCACTTACCCACCCGCTCCCCATAACCCTTAATTCCCTTATTGGTTAGAAATCTATCTATCTGTGACTTGAATACATTCAATGAGCTAGCCGCAACTGCTTCCTTGGGCAGAGAATTCCACAGATTCACAACCCTCTGGGAGAAGAAATTCCTTCTCAACTCGGTTTTAAATTGGCTCCCTCGTATTTTGAGGCCCCCTAGTTCTAGTCTCCCCGACCAGTGGAAACAACCTCTCTGCCTCTATCTTGTCTATCCCTTTCATTATTTTAAATGTTTCTATAAGATCACTCCTCATCCTTCAGAAATCCAACAAGTAAAGACCCAGTCTACTCAATCTATCATCATAAGGTAACCCCCTCATCTCCGGAATCAGCCTAGTGAATCGTCTCTGTAACCCCTCCAAACCTAGTATATCCTTCCTTAAGTAAGGTGACCAAAACTGTACGCAGTACTCCAGGTGCGGCCTCACCAATACCCTATACAGTTGCAGCAGGACCTCCCTACTTTTGTACTCCATCCCTCTCGCAATGAAGGGCAACATTCCATTCGCCTTCCTGATTACCTGCTGCAACTGCAAACTAACTTTTGGGGATTCATGCACAAGGACCCCCAGATCCCTCTGCACCGCAACATGTTGTAATTTCTCTCCATTCAAATAATATTCCCTTTTACTGTTTTTTTCCCCCCCCAAGGTGGATGACCTCACACTTTCCGACATTGTATTCCATCTGCCAAACCTTAGCCCATTCGCTTAACCTATCTAAATCTCTTTGCAGCCTCTCTGTGTCCTCTACACAACCCGCTTTCCCGCTAATCTTTGTGTCATTGATAATTAGTCTCGGCCTCTGCATTACTAGTCCAGTAACTTAACCACTATGCTACCATACCAGGATATGATATGGTGCTATATAAATAAAAGGCAGAAGGACTTGCATTTATAAAGAGCCTTTCACAACCACCGGACGTCTCAAAAGCGCTCTTCAGCCAATGAAGTACTTTGAGTGTAGTCATTTTTGTAATGTGGGAAATGCAGCAGCCAATTTGCACACAGCAAGCTCCCACAAACAGCTATGTGGTAATAGTCAGATAATCTGTTTTAGTGATGTTGGTTGAGGGATAAATATTGGCCAGGACACCAGGGATAACTCCCCTGTTGTTCTTCGAAATAGTGCCATGAGATCTTTTACGTCCACCTGAGAGAGCAGATGGGGCCTCTGTTTAACGTCTCATCCGACAGTGCAGCACTCCCTCAGCACTGCAATGGACTGTCAGCCGACAGTTATGTGCTCAAGTTCCTGGAATGGGACTTGAACCCACAACCTACTGACTCAGAGGCAATTGTGCTACCCACTGAGCCACACCTGACAAATGAAAGAACTTCCAGCTAAGATTCGCTAACTCAGAAAATTGTACTTGGAAACCAGACTACCGTGTAAATTCTGAAACGTCCCTTTGTACATGATCAGCGCTGTAGAAATTTAAGATGCTGTCATTGTTGAGACCTGTAAGGCTCAGTATCACACAAAGAATATAATGCGTAGAACAACTTAGCCAAAGATGCCAAAGCTAATTTTCTGTAATGTATATGCAAACTTAAAGTTTCACCTTTTCTCACAAATAAACTCCGGTTGTGCTGCTGGCTTCAAGATGCTCTTTGGTCTCAGAAATGCCAGAGCGAATCTAAGCAAAACTCGTTGTCACACTGGCAAAATGAAGACTGGATGCTTGGAAGATTGGCTGGTTCTAGACCCGAGCAGCATTAGTAGTTGGCATGCTAACTCGCCAAACAGTGAGATCTACAATCTTATTAGTGAGCTGGCATTACAGTCAATCAATTACTGTACACAAAGCAGCTATTCTTTTATTTACATAGTTCCAAACAGGCTAAAGTTCATTATTTTCAATTAGGTTGTGTATGTTATGTTGCAAACTAGTTTTTTTTTTTAAAAAGTGAAATTAAAATGCCAACAATGTTTTTTTTCAATTCACTCTCAGGTTATTGCCCATCCCTCGTTGTCCCGGATACAGTTGCGTGGCTTGCTCGGCCACTTCAAAGGGAAGTTAAGAGTCTGCCACGTTACACAAGACACAGGAGCAGGAGTAGGCCATTTGGCCCCTCGAGCCTGCTGCGCCATTCAATAAGATCATGGCTGATCTGACCTTGGACTCAGCTCCACTTCCCTGCCCGCTCCCCATCACCTTTGGCTCCCTTTATCTTTCAAAAATCTGTCTACCTCCACCTTAATATATTCAGTGACCCAGCCTCCACAGCTCTCTGGGACAGAGAATTCCACAGATTTACAACCCTCTCAGAGAAGAAATTCCTCCTCGACTCATGGCACGGTGGCGGAGCCACGTATATGCCAAACCCCGCTTGGGATGGTAACTTTTGAAAGTTCAAAAAATTAGCGCCAGGCTAAAAGTGAGCTGGTCCCCGACGGCAGCCGCGATCCGACCCGCTCAGCCCCATGTATTCCAGCAGAGTGCCGGGCTGGTCGCTCGTGGCTGAAGAGAAATCAAAAAAATTGAACAGCATCATTGAAAAAAAATTTGTATTTACCTCGGCCACCTCCCCTTTAATATTCGCCCCCTGAAGCGCCCGACCTCCCGATCCACGCCTCCTGCAGCTGACAGTGTTTTCGCCCAGCGATGCTGCAGGGGGCGGAACCGAAGTCACGGCAATGACGGCACGATCTCCGGGCGAAGGAGATCGGGGGCAACGTCCTACCGCCGCCGCCGCAAACCTCTTGCCAAAGTCATTCACCGTTCGGTCAGTCGTTATCGCCCCCTGCAGGCGGGAGGCGCTAAGAAGGCCAATTTCTACGTCTTTATTTTCATTTCACTGCTTTCCAAAAATTTCACACACATTCATAATAAAATGGAAATAAAATTGCCCGTGAAAACTTTTGTAGGTCAAAGAAATCTACTTTTTTTAACAACTTAAAAAGTGATTTTACACATTCAACAGTTGGAATTTTAACCTCTTATGAGAGAGCTGGAAAATTAAAACTTCTTTTGGTTAACAGTATTCTGTATTTAATTCAGTTCTGAGGTTTTCGGTTCACATGCTCAGCCACACAGGCTAATGACTAAAACCTGACATTTTTCTCCTGAGTCATTTGTGGCTGCAAGACAGCACCATCATCATTGATATTCTGATCCTGTCACATGCCAAGCCACAAATCTTTTTTGGTTACATGCCACTGTAAATCAAAATATTTTACGAATGTGGAAGTCTTCTCATTACAAATGATTGTCTCAGTGAGGGTGGCATAAGCAATTTAGGCAGGATTTCTAAAAGTTTTTGCAACCTATGGGTAATTCGGGAAATTCGGTAACGACCAGTTTGGGGGCAGTAACCGAGGTGAGGCGGGACTCCCGCCCCGGCCGCGAAATTGGAGTTACCGACCCCCCCCCCCCCGAGAGGAAGTGAAACGCAATATCGGGAGCTCCACTTCCTTTCGGGGGAGGCGGTAAGCAGCAAATTTTTCAAAGCTACGCGGGGCACTGGCGCGATCACAGGACTCTCCCCTTCCATTAAAGGGGAGGGCGAGTAAGGACGGTATGTTTCTTTCTCTAAAAGGAAATGAATGTACCAACTGAGTGTTTATGACAATCTGACAGCTTCATGGGCACTTATACCGATACCATTTTTTATTTCCAGATTTAAAAAAAAAACTAATTTCTATTCTGTGACTGTCATAGTGAGATCTGAACTTGTGTTTTCTGGATCACCAGCCAGCAGTGGTTGCAGTATCCACAAGCACTAAGTACCAACAGCTCCCAGGCCACCCAGGACCTCACCACCAACATCGCCTCACACAACCACAATTTGTGCATCAGCCAGTGGCCTTGGAGTCAGAAGGTTGTGGGTTGAAGATCCCACTCCCAGCGACTCGAGCACAAAAATCCAGGCTGACAATCCCAGTGCAGTACTGAGGGAATACGGAGCTGCCGTCTTTTGGATGAACCGAGACCCCACGTCATGATCACATTGCGGTTCATGGGATCTTGCTGTGCGCAGTTTGGCTGCTGCATTTCCCTACATTAAAAGAATGACTTGCATGTCACGACCACCAGATGTCTCAAAGCACTTTACAGCCAATGAAGTACTTTTGGAGTGTAGTCACTGCTGTAATGTAAGAAACGTGGCAGCCAATCTGCGCACAGCAAGCTCCCACAAACATCAATGTGATAATGACTAGATAATCTATTTTTGTTATGCTGATTCAGGGATAAATATTGGTACCCAGGACACCGCTCTTCTTCGCAATAGTGCCTGTGGGATCTTTTACATCCACCCGAGAGAGCAGTCGCTTTGACGTCTCATCCGAAAGACGGCACCTGCGACAGTGCAGAGCTCCCTCAGCACCGCACTGGGAGCGTCAGCCTAGATGTATGTGCTCACATCTCCGGAATGGGACTTAAACCCCCACCCACCCACCCCCCACAACCTTCTGACTCAAGAGGCAAGAGTGTGCTGCCCACCGAGCCACACTGGCTGACACGTAAGTCCTCAAGTCCCAGGGACTCGAGCACAAATTGTCGGCTGGCGTTCCCAGTGCAGTGCTGAGGGAGCGCTGCACTGCCGGAGGCGCCCCGTCTTTCAGATGAGGCGTTAAACCGAGGACCCCGTCTGCCCCTCTCAGGTGGACGGTGGTAAAAAGATCCCCTCGGGCACTATTGCGAAAAGCAGGGGGTCTTGCCCCCGCCCGTCATGATCACATTGCTGTTTGTGGGATCTTGCTGTTTGAGATTGGCTGCCTCGTTCCCCGACGTTACAACGGCGACTACCATACCCTTCAAGAAAAAAAGTACTTCATTGGCCTGTAAAGCGCGGCGGGTCGTGGTGAGAGGCGCTATATAAATGCAAAGTCCTTTATTTCAATAAATCACTTCAGATAGAACTACAATATATCATTTTATACCACTCCCCTCCCCTCCCCTCTCTTCCCTCCTCCTTTTATTTTATATCAAATGTTTTATTGCCCCCCCCACCCACCTCAGGAGAGGGAAAGGGGAGGCGGCCAACTCACCAACAGCAGCAGGGAGAGGGCCCGCCGAGCCGGGCGCAGGCAGCGCGGCGCCATGTTGCCACGGTGTTCTGTCGGCACATGCGCAGTGCCGCCCGAGAGAAGGGTGGTGGGGGGGGGCGGGGCCGGGGAGGGAGGATGGGAGGGGTGGGGGCGCAATGCACATTGGGAGTTGTAGTCGCCAGTTCTCGGCGGCTGCTGACAAGGGGCGCCAGGGTGCGAACTACAAATCCCGGCGTGCCTCGCATCCCGAAAAGCGCATGCGCAGTCCTCTCAGCCACTCGATCAATCCAAGGATGCCTTCTGGCTCGTCCAACTAAGCAGGAGGAGAGAGGGGGGGGGAGCAGATTTCATAATTATTAAAAGAAGTTGAGTGATGAATAAGATTGAGCGTGAACGTTATCACATCAAGGTGGAATTAATTTACACTTTTCAGTGGTGTTATTTTTCAGTGCATTGGATAGTGAATGTAAATTTATGTATTGTGCTTTATTTATCAACCCCCCCCTCGCTTGGCAGCGGGTAATCGCGATGGCCCTGTAAATGGTTCAGGCTGCCCTGTGGGAACATGATTTCGGTGAGAGAGCCGTCACTTTGCAGATTAGTGCTTGTGGATACTGTAACCACCGCGGGCTGGAGATCCACTACTTAAATGCAATTACACAGATCGGGATTAAAGAGAGACAGAAGGAGGAAAAATTTTAATTTATTGGACAACCATTTTCATGGTAAGCCTCAACCACTTTTACAACAGAAAAAAAAATCTTGTTTTGCAACTTTTGTGTGTTTCCCCCCCCCCCCAAAAAAAAAAAGTTTTGGGAAAGTTTTCAGAAACTTTTATCGTAACTTTTAATTGGTGCATATTAAGCTTCAATAGCAGGCGACCTCTGATCAGAACAGCTCACCTTTGCCTGCAGATGGAGATTGCATTTTATCTGAAATGCAACAAAAAAAGGAGCCACTGTATTAACATAATAGATGCGGATAATCTTTTTTGGGGGAAAAGGGAGGCTTCTGCACGAAATAGCTTCGCTGTGTCTATCAACATTTGCCATCGAGGCACTGAAGTTTACTGTTGTGGGATTGCAAAATTGGAACCTGAAGGTTCGTGTTCGCTTTAATCAACCTCAGCGTGTGTGTGTGTGGCTTTTTTTCCCCTTAAACTGATGCTGTGTTGTTTTAAAAAAAATTAAAAGCCCGCGTTGCTAATGCTGCACGGTTTTCGCAGTGTTGTGATTTGAGTTGGTGCAGCAGGCTCGGACCAAGTGGGCTGGAGTTAGTCGCGTAATATCCAAATCCTCTTTCCAATGCATGCTCGCTCTGTTCAAATAACCCATTGAAAGTTGTAAGATTTGCTGGTGAAAGCCTCCTTTTTTGAAGGAGATTGAGACTGGGGGAGAGAGAGAGAGCGAGAGAGAGGGGAGCATATTGTATACAAGCAGCCGGTGAGATCGGATAATCGCACCAGTTTATGAATTGCAATTCTATTTTTTTTTCAAGTGAACACGTTGAAAAATGTTTTTGATGAGGTACTATAAATGTAAAATCTGGGGGTGGGGGGGGGGGGGCGATTACAGATGTTTTTAGGGGAGGGCGGTCAAAAGTACTGAGGTGCCCCCCGAGCAGCTTAAAGTTCCGAACTGGGCAGTCCGCTCGTTTTCTCTCTTGTTGTGTTCTGTCGGGAGGTCCCTCGGCTGAATTCTCTCTCTTGTCTAATCCTCTGTGTTTTTGAGTCACGTTCCGCTTGACTATCCAACGCTAAGCTTTGCGCAGGCAGACAGAGATTTTTGTTTTATTTTTAATTTTTTTTTAAAAAAAAGCATTTCAATCTGTGCATCATTCTCACTGGGTGGAGGCGTATCTTCACTGACTGAGGCGATTTAAACTTCAACCCCGCCGACATAAAAAAAGCCCACGCTTTCCAGGTGTTTTGACGGAGGCGCCGCGAGGCTGGTTTCTGGCGGGTTCTCTGTGTGTTGGTGACCGGGAGAGGGGAAGGCGATGTGTTGGCTAGTCTTGGCGTGCTCCAGCCTTACCTGTGTGTGTACCTTGTACATTCGGCAATAAAAGTGGAGCAATACCGATGCCCCCACCCCAAAATGCAGCTGTTTAAATAATCTTTTTGATTGCTCTTGTACAATAATTCAAAGTTTTATGACCTGAATCATAGTTGACCCTTTCATGGCCATATGTGAGTCCAAACTTGACAACCATTAAGTCTCTCTCTTTCGATAAATATATCCATCTATCTTAAATCTGTAAATAAATAATCGGCATGTACTACGTGCATTATCACATCCCTTGTGTATATGTGTGTGCCCTTTTGTTGATGGGGAGATGGTAAAGGGATGAGAATGGGGGTGGTTGCTGTCTTTTCCTTGCAGTGATCCGCATGCAGCAGACTGGAGATGGGAGGGGGGGGGGGATATTTGCATTTCCCCACCACTGTTTCCAGTCCACAACAAGCAGTGCTAACTTCTGTTGGAAGTGGCTGGCAGAGAGTTAAATGGCCATGTTTGTGCCCCCCCCCCCCCCAAACCACCACCACCATCCAGGATTAACTCCGTTTAATTTGCTCATGAGCTGGAGGTTCTCCACTCAAGAATTTGAATGCTTTGGGAGTGTGTGGGGTGGGGAGGAAGCGTTGCATTACGTCGCTTCAGCAAGGTGACTTTTAAAGTGGATCAGCGAGGCTGGGATTAACTCCCCGATTTACAACACTGGGGGGGAGTGGGAGAGCATTTTAAAGACTTGTTTGTGTTGTAAATCTCGTTCCAGTGTTTCGAAACGAGTCCCTGCAGCAATACATTTGCAGAGATCTGGACTGCCAAGTGTCAGCTTGGCTCAGTTTGGAGCACTCTCATCTCCTGAGTCAGAAGGTTGTGGATTTCAGGGATTTACGTAACATAAGAATTAGGAGCAGGAGTAGGCCATTTGGCCCCTCCAACCTGCTCCGCCATTCAATGAGATCATGGCTGATCTTCCACCTCAACTCTACTTGCCTGCACTATCGCCATAATCCCTTGATTCCCTTACTATCCAAAAGTCTTTGGGCAACATCATCTAAACTGACACCTCAGTGTGGTGCTGCATCACATTTCAGATGTTAAGCCTGTTCAGGTGGATATAAAAGATCCCGTGGCTCTATTCGAACAACAGGGAGTGTTCTCGGTGTCCTGGCCAACGTTTACCCCTCAACCAACACCATCAAAACAGATTAACTGACTGGCCATGGGAAAATGCATAAAAACTTGAAGGGGGGAAAAAAAATTGCAGTGCTATGAAAAAGTAAGACTTGCATTTATAAAGCACCTTTCACGACCACTGGAAGTCCCAAAGAAGTTTCCAGTCAATAAAGTACTTTTTGAAGGGTAGTCACTGTTGCAATGTAGGAAACCAAGCACAGGCAGCAGAAGGAGCGTGCGGCAAACCAGTCCCACCCACCCTTTCCCTCAACAACTATCTGTCCCACCTGTGACAAAGACTGTGGTTCTCGTATTGGACTGTAAAGTCACCTAAGAACTCATTTTAAGAGTGGAAGCAAGTCTTCCTTGATTCCGAGGGACTGTCTATGATGATGATGGTAGGAAATGGCCAATTTGCGCACAGTAAGCTCCCACAAACAGCAATGTGATAATAACCAGATGATCTGTTTTTAGTGATGTTGGTTGAAGGAGAAATATTGGCTCAGGACACTGGAGACAACTCCCCTGCTCTTATTTGAAGAAATGCCATAGGTTATTTTAAGTCCACCTGAAAGGGCAGAAGGGGCCTGGGTTTAATGTCTCATCTGTCAGTGCCAGACCCCTCAGTACTGCACTGGAGTGACAGCCTAGATTTTTGTGTTTAAATCTCATGGAGTGTGATATGAACCCATAACCTTCCGACTCAGAGGCAAGAATGCTACCCACTGAGCCACAGCTGTAAGATTCTATGCTACGATGAATGATCTCATTCCTAGCTGTGGGACCTTGCTTTACCCAAATTGGCTGCTGTGTTTGCTAATGTAACAGCAGTGACTCCCAAAGCAAGCACTCTACTCGGAACTCCTTCACGGCAAGTGAGCCCGAGGTGGGAAGAGGAAACGTTTCAAGGACACTCTCAAAGCCTCCTTGAAAAAATGCAACATCCCCACCGGCACCTGGGAGTCCCTGGCCAAAGACCGCTCTAAGTGGAGGAACAGCATCCCGGAGGGCGCTGAGCACCTCGCGTCTCGTCGCCAAGAGCATGCTGAAAACAAGCGCAGCATTGGAAGGCGCGTGCGGCAAACCAGACTCCCCACCCACCCTTTCTTTCAACGACTGTTTGTCCCACCTATGACAGGGACTGTAATTCCTGTATTGGACTGTTCAGTCACCTGAGAACTCACTTTTGGAGTGGAAGCAAGTCTTCCTCGATTCCGAGGGACTGCCTATGATGATGATGATGAATGACAACACTTCAACAAAAATATCCATTGACTGAGGTACTTTGGATGTGAAAGTTGCCGTATAAATACCAGTGGATTCTTTTCTTTAACTGGGCTAGCTTGGGTCAGCTTACAGATTATGGAGGATTTGGTTGAGGCTTTTATGGCACTGTCTGTTCGAGGGTTAAGTTACCTATATTACAAAAGTGACTACACTTCAAAAAGTACTTCATTGGCTTTGAGACGTCCGGTGGTCGTGAAATGCACTATATAAATCCAAGTCTTTTTTTATATTGGTGTCATCCGTTACTGCTGATGCTCCTGAAAGGGAGAACACGGTTAAAAGTACGTATAATTATCAAGTTAAACCTTGTCCTGACCTTCACATTCTGACTTTTGTCTAGTTATGTTGAAACATGTCTTTTGGGGGAAGGCAAAGATCACTCGTGCTCTGGTTCTGCAGAGATATCCCACTTGGAGTTAACCTCATTACGGGTTAAACGGAATTTCAAAGTGTCTCAAATACATTTTGTACTCTATCTTCAAATCCACATTTATTACGGATTTGCAACTGAATTGCTTCAAAGCGCCAGGCATAGACCACAGTAAATAACACCAGCCTATCGTACATCAGAGTAAAAATTCCCCTGGGCTGTGAAGTCAAAGATTCAAATCAGACAGGTATAAATGCTTTTATTTCTCTCTCTCTCCCTCTTTCTGTTGTGTTAGCTGTGGCTCAGTAGATAGCACATAGAAACATAGAAAATAGGTGCAGGAGTAGGCCATTCGGCCCTTCTAGCCTGCACCGCCATTCAATGAGTTCATGGCTGAACATGCAACTTCAGTACCCCATTCCTGCTTTCCCTGAGTTAGAAGGTTGTGGGTTCAAGCCCCAGTCCAGGAACTTGAGCACATTAAAAAAAAATCTAGGCTGACATGCCAGTGCAGTGCTGAGGGAATGCTGCTGTGTTTCGGATGAGATGTTAACCGAGGCCCCGTCTGCCCCCTCAGGTGGATGTAAAAGATTCCAGGGCACTATTTCGAGGAAGAGCAGGGGAGTTATCCCCGATGCCCTGGCCAATATTTATCCCTCAATCAACATAACAAAACAAAAGATTACCTGGTCATTATCACATTGCTGTTTGTAGCAGTTTGCTGTGCGCAAGTTAGCTGCCGTGTTTCTCACATCATCATCATCATCATAGGCAGTCCCTCGAATCGAGGATGACTTGCTTCCATGTCAAAAAGTTCACAGGTGTTTCAATGAAGGACCTAAAATTTCAGGTCCTGAACTAAATCTTGAAGGGTGGAAGATGCTTGTATGTGGCTTTTTTTAACATGGGGTGGCCATTGCACACCAGCCACCACACGGGCTTGACAGAGCTAGGTCTTGGTCCAGTGGCAAGAGTTAACCAAGACGACTGGAGACCAGCTCTGCTGCACGGACCTAGTGCGCGCACATATCGCAGTGTGGGCTGGCCCGTGCTGCCCCTGGGCCCTCGCCTCTGCTGGGCCCCGAACTCACGCCTCTCCTGGACCTTGATAACGTCACTCTTCACTCCTGTCACTCTCCTGCTCCAGCACTTGCTGCTCCCTGGAGTGATACGCCGCCACGCTGCTCCTTCCGCTCCCCGGCCTGCTCCGATGGTGCTCACAGGCCGGGGGCCGCCTACATTACAACAGTGACCACACTCCAAAAGTAATTCATTGGCTTTGAGACGTCCAGTGGTCGTGAAAGACGCTATATAAATGCTAGTCTCTGTCTCTCTCTCTCTCTCTCTCTCTCTCTCTCTCTCTGAGGCGGGAGGTTGTGGGTTCATAGCCCCACTCCAGAGACTCGAGCACAAAATTCGGCTGAAACTCCTAGTGCAGTACTGAGGGAGTGCCGCACTTTCGGAGGTGCCATCTTTCGGATAAATCCAGGCCCCGTCTGCCCGCTCAGGTGGACGTAAAAGATCCCACGGCCTCTGTCTTGAAGAAGAGCAGGGAGGGGATGGAGTTCTCCACGGTGTCCTGAATATTCATCCCTCAATCAACGTCACTTTATTTTAAAAAAATAAATAGATTATCTGGTCATTATCACATTGCTATTTGTGGGATCTTGCTGTGCACAAATTGGCTGCTGTGTTGGGACGCCCTGAGGCCGTGGAAGGCATTGCATAAATGCAAGTCTGAAGAATTTTGGTAAATTGCGTAGAGGCATATTGAACAAAGTCTTACTTTTTTTGGGTCAAGTATGAGAAATGCAGACCTTTTCGCATTGACTACCAAAGCTGTTGAGTTAGCAGTTCTGTGAGGAAGAAACAACAGTAGTGGGCAGCATTAGTGCAGTAAGCTTAATTGATTTTACTCGTGCACTTATTAAACTTTTCCATTTATTATGTACTGTTCGAAGTTTCCACTAAATCATAAGCAACGTGCTTACATGGGTGAAAGTGCTGCGATACAGATAATGAGCGTTTTATAATCGAACATTCATCTCTCGAATTAAAGTGCGACTGTCAATATTGCCCCGTGTCACATATGACCCTGTTGTTGTTTTCCTTGTACATAGAGGACACAATGATATGAGTGGCACAATTATATAATTGCACTGGAAGTTTGTGTATTTTTAAATATAGGCATGTGTGGTAGTGCTCAGACATCCCACTTTGTTTCAAGTACCCAATATTTTACACTTGAATATGTTTTTTAAATGTTTTTAAGAAAGAAAGCCAGTTATTTCCATTTTTTTTTCTAACCTTGAGAAAACTTGGCTTCTTCCCAAGGAGCTGCCAGGCCTCACAAATTTTCAACAGCAACAATAATTAGTAACTCATTGGCCTCCGTATGTGCCGTTAGAGCAGTAGCCACATTAAAGGAGCAGGCCAGGTTAGCACTGTGTTGTTCATGATTTATTGGGCAGGACCCTCGCCTCTGAGTCAGAAGATTGTGGGTTCATAGTCCCACTCTAGGGACTTGAGCACAAAAAGCTAGGCTTACACTCCAGTGCAGTGCTGAAGGGAGTGCTGCACTGTCGGAGGTGCCGTCTTTTAGATGAGACGTTAAACCGAGGCCCCGTCTGCCCTCTCAGGTGCACGTAAAACATAGAAACAGAAATTTACAGCGCAGAAGGAGGCCATTTCGGCCCATCGTGTCCGTGCCGGCCAACAAAGAGCCACACCGCCTTCGGTCAGCAACCCTGAAGGTTACATATAAACCTATTGAATAAAAGCGGAAAGGTAAATAGCACCCAGCCCAACTAGTCCGCCTCACCACAACTGCGACACCCCTTGCACTGAAACATTCTACACTCCACCCCAACCGGAGCCATGTGATCTCCTGGGAGAGGCAAAAACCAGATAAAAACCCAGGCCAATTGGGGGGAATAAAATCTGGGAAAATTCCTCTCCGACCCATCCGAGCGATCAAAATTAGTCCAGGTGATCACCTTGGCTGTATTCGATTCCTTGCAGTACTTACCATCGTATCTGCGCCAGCCAACAAGAGGTTATCCAGTCTAACCCCAATTACCAGCTCTAGGTCCGTAACCCTGCATGTTACGGCATTTCAAGTGCCCATCCAAGCACCGTGCAGCAGAGCGGGCCTCCAGTTGTTTTGGTTAACCCTTGCCACTGGATAAAGGCCGAGCTCTGTCAAGCCCATGTGGTGGCTGATATGCAACGGTCACCACATGTTAAAAAAACCCACGCACAGGCATCTTTCACCCTTCAAGATTCAGTTCGGGACCTGGAATTTTAGGTTCATCATTGAAATACCTGTGAACTTTTTGACGTGGCAGCAAGTCATCCTCGAGTCGAGGGACTGCCTATGATGATGATGAAATGCGGTGAGGGTTTCTGCACCCACCACCCTTTCAGGCAGTGAGTTCCAGACCCCCACAACCCTTTGCATGAAGAAACTCCTCTCAAATCCCTTCTGAACCTTTCACCAACGACCTTAAAACTATTCCCCCTTGTAATTGACCCCTCCACCAATGGAAATGGGTCCTTGCTATCCACTATATCCAGGACCCTCAACATTTTTGTACACCTCAGTGAGGTCTCCTCTCAACCACCTCTGTTCCAATGAGAACAAACCCAGCCTATCCAATCTATCCTCGTAGCTAAGATTCTCCATTCCAGGCAGCATCCTCGTAAATCTCCTCTGCACCCTCTCAAATGCAATCACGCCCTTCCTATAATACGGCGACCAGAATTGCATGCAGTACTCCAGCTGTAGCCGAACCAGAGTATTATACAATTTAAGTATAACCTCCCTGCTCTTGTAGTCTATGCCTTGGCCAATAAAGGCAAGCATTCTGTATGCCTTCTTAACCATCTTATCCACCTGGCCTGCTAGTTTTAGGGATCTATTTCGAAGAAGAGCAGGGGAGTTATCCCTGGTGTCCTGACCAATATTTATCCCTCAATCAAATCTCTAAGAAAAGAGATTATCTAGTCATAATCTCATTGCTGTTTGTGGGATCTTGCTGTGTACAAATTGACTGCCTCATTTCTTACATTACAACAGGGACTGTTCTGGAATTTTTTGAGGATGTTTCCAGTAAAGTGGACAAGGGAGAACCAGTTGATGTGGTATATTTGGACTTTCAGAAGGCTTTCGACAAGGTCCCACACAAGAGATTAATGTGCAAAGTTAAAGCACATGGGATTGGGGGTAGTGTGCTGACATGGATTGAGAACTGGTTGTCAGACAGGAAGCAAAGAGTAGGAGTAAATGGGTACTTTTCAGAATGGCAGGCAGTGACTAGTGGGGTACCGCAAGGTTCTGTGCTGGGGTCCCAGCTGTTTACACTGTACATTAATGATTTAGACGAGGGGATTAAATGTAGTATCTCCAAACTTGCGGATGGCACTAAGTTGGGTGGCAGTGTGAGCTGCGAGGAGGATGCTATGAGGCTGCAGAGTGACTTGGATAGGTTAGGTGAGTGGGCAAATGCATGGCAGATGAAGTATAATGTGGATAAATGTGAGGTTATTCACTTTGGTGGTAAAAACAGAGAGACAGACTATTATCTGAATGGTGACAGATTAGGAAAAGGGGAGGTGCAACGAGACCTGGGTGTCATGGTACATCAGTCATTGAAGGTTGGCATGCAGGTACAGCAGGCAGTTAAGAAAGAAAATGGCATGTTGGCCTTCATAGCGAGGGGATTTGAGTACAGGGGCAGGGAGGTGTTGCTACAGTTGTAAAGGGCCTTTGTGAGGCCACACCTGGAGTATTGTGTACAGTTTTGGTCTCCTAACTTGAGGAAGGACATTCTTGCTATTGAGGAAGTGCAGCGAAGGTTCACCAGACTGATTCCCGGGATGGCGGGACTGACCTATCAAGAAAGACTGGATCAACTGGGCTTGTATTCACTGGAGTTCAGAAGAATGAGAGGGGACCTCATAAAAACGTTTAAAATTCTGACGGGTTTAGACAGGTTAGATGCAGGAAGAATGTTCCCAATGTTGGGGAAGTCCAGAACCAGGGGTCACAGTCTAAGGATAAGGGGTAAGCCATTTAGGACCGAGATGAGGAGAAACTTCTTCACCCAGAGAGTGGTGAACCTGTGGAATTCTCTACCACAGAAAGTTGTTGAGGCCAATTCACTAAATATATTCAAAAAGGAGTTAGATGAAGTCCTTACTACTAGGGGGATCAAGGGGTATGGCGAGAAAGCAGGAATGGGGTACTGAAGTTGCATGTTCAGCCATGAACTCATTGAATGGCGTTGCAGGCTAGAAGGGCCGAATGGCCTACTCCACCTATTTTCTATGTTTCTATGACTGCACTCCAAAAAGTACTTTATTGGCTGTAAAGCGCTTTGGAACATCTGGTGGTCGTGAAAGTCGCTATAGAAATGCAAGTTTTTCTTTGAACATCACAATATGCTCAGGACTGTCCCTGATGAGCAATGCCACAGGAGATCAGCTATCATCGAGTTTTTAAAATAAACCTTGTGTCTGTAATACGTCACGATTGGTCTAAGCCTCCTTGATAAAATGCAACATCCCCACCGCCATCTGGAATCCCTGGCTAAAGACCGCCCTAAGTGGAGGAAGAGCATCCGGGAGGGCGCTGAACACCTCCAAGTTTTGTCGCCGAGAGCATGCAGAAAACAAGCGCGGGCAGCGGAAGGAGCGTGCGGCAAACCAGCCCCACCCACCTTTTCCTCCAACGATTGTCTGTCCCACCTGTGACAGAGACTGTAATTCCCATATTGGATTGTTCAGTCACCTAAGGACTTACTTTTAGAGTGGAAGCAAGTCATCCTCGATTTCGAGGGACTGCCTATGATGACGATGAAGTGCTTTGGGACAGTGTACTACGTCTGAGGCACTATATAAATGCAAGTTATTGTGGAACATAATTCTGATATAAGAACATAAGAAATAGGAGCAGGAGTAGGCCATACTGCCCCTCGAGCCTGCTCTGCCATTAATAAGATCATGGCTGATCTGATCATGGACTCGGCTCCACTTCCCTGCCCGTTCCCCATAACCCCTTATTCCCTTATCGTTCAAAGATCTGTCTCTCTCCGCCTTAAATATATTCAATGACCTAGCCTCCACAGCTCTCTGGGGCAGAGAATTCCACAGATTTACAATCCAATGAGAGAAGAAATTCCTCCTCATCTCAGTTTTAAATGGGCGGCCCCTGATTCTAAGACTATATCCCCTAGTTTTAGTTTCCCCCATCAGTGGAAATATCCTCTCTGCATCCACCTTGTCGAGCCGCCTCATTATCTTATATGTTTCGGTAAGATCACCTCTCATTCTTCTGAACTCCAATGAGAACAGGCCCAACCTACTCAACCTTTCTTCATAAGTCATCCCCCATATCTCCGGAATCAACCTAGTGAACCTTCTCTTTTATGTGACTCGGTGTCAAATTCTGTTTGATAATGCTTCTGTGAAGCACCTTGAGACATTTACTACATTAAAGACACTATATAAATGCAAGCAGTTGTTGTTTTTACACTGATTCGGTGACTTTAGCAGCACTGGGAACCGTTGCCTTGGAAATCATGTGTGGCTTCAACCCATCAAAGCACCTCCTTCAGTCAGAACATAATTCTGATATAAGAACATAAGAAATAGGAGCAGGAGTAGGCCATACGGCCCCTTGAGCCTGCTCCGCTGTTCAATAAGATCATGGCTGATCTGATCATGGACTTAGCTCCACTTCCCCGCCCGCTCCCCATAACCCCTCATTTCCTTATCGTTTAAGAAACTGTCTGTTTCTGTCATAAATTTATTCAATATCCCATTTCCACAGCTCTCTGAGGCAATGAATTCCACAGATTTGCAACCCTCTGAGAGAAGAAATTTCTCCTCATCTCAGTTTTAAATGTGCGGCCCCTTATTCTAAGATCGTGCCCTCTAGTTCTAGTCTCCCCGATCAGTGGAAACATCCTCTCTGCATCCACCATGTCAAGTCCCCTCTTAATCTTATACATTTCGATAAGATCACCTCTCATTCTTCTGAATTCCAATGAGTAGAGGCCCAACCTAACCCTTTCCTCATAAGTCAACCCCTTCATCCCTGGAATCAACCAAGTGAACCTTCTCTGAGCTGCTTCCAAAGCAAGTATATCCTTTCGTAAATATGGAAACTGCATGCAGTATTCTAGGTGTGGCCTCACCAATATCTTATATAGCTGTAGCAAGACTTCCCTGCTTTTATACTCCATCCCCTTTTCACTCAGAGAATTGTGAACCTGTGGAATTCTCTACCACAGCAAGTTGTTGAGGCCAGTTCATTAGATATAGTCAAAAGGGAGTTAGATGTGGCCCTTACGGCTAAAGGGATGAAGGGGTAGGGAGAGAAAGCAGGAATGGAGTACTGAAGTTGCATGATCAGTCATGATTATATCGAATGGTGGTGCAGGTTCGAAGGGCCGAATGGCCTACTCCTGCACCTATTTTCTATGTTTCTATAAAGGCCAAGATCACTTGCTGTACCTGCGTACTATCCTTTTGTGTTTCATGCACAAGTACTCCCAGGTACCGCTGTACTGCGGCACTTTGAAATCTTTCTCCATTTAAATAATAACTTGCTCTTTGATTTATTTCTGCCAATGTGCATGACCTCACACTTATACTCCATCTGCCAAATTTTTGCCCACTCACTTAGCCTGTCTATGTCCTTTTGCAGAATTTTTGTGTCCTCCTCACACATTGCTTTTCCTCTCATCTTTGTATCGTCAGCAAACTTGGCTATGTTACACTCGGTCCCTTCTTCCAAGTCGTTGATGTAGATTGTATAGATGCTCCACTTGGGAGTGGGAACTGCTGGTCCAATATGTCCGCAGCTATTTGGATAGTCTGATGGAGAAAGAAAGCGGTTTCTCAAGGAGTGAGAGAGGTCAAGTAAAAGGTTAAGCTCGATGTGACAGCTGTGGCTCAGTGCGTAGCACTCTCACCTGAATCAGAAGGTTGTGGCTTCAAGTCCCATTCCAGGGACTTGAACACAATAATCTAGGCTGACACTCCAGTGCAGTGCTGAGGGAGTGCTGCACTTTGGGATGAGATGTTAAACCGAGGCCCTGTCTGACCTCTCAAGTGGGCGTAAAAAAATCCCATGGCACTATTTCGAAAAAGAGCAGAGGAGTTAACCCTGGGCCAACTGCTACCCGCAACAAAAACAGATTATCTGGTCATTATCAGAGTGATGTTTGTGGGAGCTTGCTGAGCGCAAATTGGCTGCCGCGTTTCTCATATTACAACAGTAACTACAATTCAGAAAGTACTTCATTGGCTGCAAAGCACTTTGGGTCGTGAAAAGCACTATATAAATGCAAATCTTTCTTTTTATACTCGAGTGAATACAAGCCAAGTCTATGCAACCTGTCCTCTTAATTTAACCCTTTCTCCACTCCTCTCCCCCCCCCCCCCCCCGGCAAACCCAGGGGCACTGAGGGTAATTGAAACATTCCTATTGCTATATCTGCCGAGACTGGCTGAGGCAGCAGAGACTGGCTGAGGCAGCAGAGCCTGGCGCTCTCGGGTCTGATCCATTTAAGAACTGGTTAGTGGGTCCCCAGCCCACGACGAGCCTTGAGCAGTGCGGGACACACTGGAACAAGTTCTCACTGGAAGAGTGATGGTGTGCGTGAGCTGTATTTAAAAAAAAATACATCAGCGCTTTGTTGACAAGAAGGCTGCGGACACCTCTGCTGATACTAACATTCATTTGAACAGGAGAGATGCTGTTAGCTGCCACTGACTTCATTTGTGAAAGTTTTGTTGTTGTTGTTGACGCGGGCTGCAGGAGCCGAATCAAACACTGCAGATGTAGGGGCGAGAGGGTCACAGCTCCATGTGACATTGCAATGAGTGGTTCATGGTGGAGGGGTGGTCTCATCAGACTTAGCATGTCACTGACAGCGCCACATCAGTGTTTATGCGAGTGAAAGCACTTCTTCTCTCATATCACAAAATACTCATTATTTCAACCAGCTTTTTCACAAATCTATTTCTGTCTTCTTGTCTGTTCTTCACCTTGATTAAATAAAATTCGCTATGTTTTTCTCTATTCTTTTGGTAAATGGATGTAATAAAGAGCGATCGCAATCAATAGCAAACCCAAAAGGCTAATTAGTTGTCCTGACTTGATTAAAACTCAGCCCTGTTCCTTGGAGAAGGGCAGTGGGATACAGAAATTCTTGATTTTTATTTCTTTTTGGGAAAAAAACCAAAAAAGCTTGTCAAACGATTTCCTTGTGATTAAAGCCTTTCTGCAGCTTGTCAAATTATAGAGGTAAGGAAGGAGGTGTTGATATTCTCTCCCCCCCGCCCCACCTTCTATTTTCCCATTGCCTTTTTTGAGGCTCAGTCAGTGATTACCCGCCTTTGTGCCATCACAGAGCTGTCATCTCTTTGAGTGGCAGCCCTGGCAGTGTAGAAGCGAGGGAGCAATAATGCATTCTATTATCCAGCTCAAAGGAAGAGAGGGAGGGGGACCAGGAATGTAAAATAACATAGATTTAGGGGTGAGGGGCAGGAGATCAGATTGATGCTTAGCTCGGTGAACTCCAGTGACTTCTAACACGGTGGCCCTGTCAACGCAACAGGTCACTGTGTTTTAATATCCCAGAGAGTCTAATTATGTATGTGTTGCAGAGGAAGCATAATCTCCCTCGATCTGTATTTAAAAGCATTTTCCTTGCATCGACTGCCTGTACCCATCTGCATATTACCCCCAGTGAGCTCTGACACAATCGGGGTTGTGACAACATCGCTCCCAGCTAATTTATAAATGTGCCTTTCTCGTGATTTTTTTTCTTGCATTCTTAAGTACTTCAAATTGAGTTTTTTTTTGTTAAAATAAATGTCTGCGTATTTTTTCCAATCCTGAATCTGCCACGGTTTAATGGGGTTGATAGTGTTAGCGTGCGTGTGTGAAATACGAACTGAATTCTGCTCCGAGTTTATGAAATGTAGTTATGCACCAGGCGAGGGAAATATTCGGAAATCAAAATTCCACTTCATTCCATGACTGTGATTAAAAATGATTGGGTTCTAATTTATGAATTGGTGTTTACTTTTCAAAGTGGGAGCCGCTCTCCAAAAATTGGATTATTTAACAATAACATGCTTAAATGGGAATTAAATTGGCATAACTTTTTTTTTAAAACCCTTTTGCCTCCACTCCTGAAGGCAATGAACTTGTGTCATTTATAAGCAATGCCAAGCCTGCAATACCTCATCCAAGTGACCTGCTTCTCAGTGTGAGTGTGGGGTGGTGCAACACTGCCAATCCTCTATGGTACAGGGTATTGGTGAGGCCACACCTGGAGTACTGCGTACAGTTTTGCTCTCCTTACTTAAGGAAGAATATACTTGCATTGGAGGCTGTTCAGAGAAGGTTCACAAGGCTGATTCATGAGATGAAGAGGTTGACTTATGAAGAAAGGCTGAGCAGGTTGGGCCTCTACTCATTGGAGTTTAGAAGAATGAGAGGTGATCTTATTGAAACATATAAGATTCTGAGGGGGCTGGACAGAGTAGATGCAGAGAGGATGTTTCCCTTCGTGGGGGAATCTAGAACTAGGGGGCATAGTTTCAGAATAAGGGGTTGCCCATTTAAAACAGAGATGAGGAGGAATTTCCTCTCTCAGAAGGTCGTGAATCTTTGGAATTCTCTACCCCAGAGAGCTGTGGAGGCTGGGTCATTAAGGTGGAGATAGACAGATTTTTGAACGATAGGGAAGTCAAGGATTAGAATCATAGAAATTTACAGCACGGAAGGAGGCCATTTTGGCCCATCTTGACCGCGCTGGATGACCAAGAGCTATCCAGCCTAGTCCCACTTTCCAGCTCTTGATTATGGGGAGCGGGCAGGAAAGCAGAGCTGAGTCCATGATCAGATCAGCCATGATCTTATTGAATGGCGGAGCAGGCTCGAGGGTCAAATGGCCTACTCCTGCCCCTATTTCTTAAGTTCTCATTCAGTACACATTTTCCTTTTGGGGTCGCTTGATTGTATGCGAGAAGGAACCATGGCTGATTTCTACCACCCTTCCTCTTTATCCTTTGATTGAGAGACACTGAGGCCAACTGGCCTTCCTCCATTATTGAGCCAGTTGAGAGCAACTGGGTACAGGCAAAAGATTCACACCCACGATCGACCTGTTATCGTATCGATATCAAACCAATAGACATTAGGGAATCATAGAATGCTGCATTTCTGTCAAACAAGATTAAAAAGAAACACTTGCTAGTAAGATCATACAGCACAGAAGGCTGCCATTCGGCCCATCGTGCCTGTGCTGACTTTCTGAAAGAACCTTTTGATCAGTTCCACTCTCCTGCTCTTCCCCAGAGCTCTGTTAATTTTTTATTGCCCAGTAAAATTGTTCAAGGATTTAAGTCTCGGACTCCATCCAGTTAGAATATTGCATTACAGTTTCTGCTTTCAGGTCTTTTTACTTGGGCATAAAATAGAGTGGAGGGGTGGCTTGGGCAGAGAACTGATCTCGCTTTCACTTTGCTTATCTGATTTTGTTTATTAACTAAAATGAATTCCTTTGTGTGAGATGTTAAACTTAAGGGCCTGGCCAGTATAGTTCAGGTGAACATTGGGATATGAATTCTCCTGCTGTCCTGAGCAACCGAGACCATTTATCCAACACCACCACAAATAAAAATACACAGATTAACTGGTTAAGTGCAACCATCTTTCAGATGAGGCGTTAAACCCAGGCCCAGTCAGCTTTCAAGTGGGCGTAAAAGATCCCGTGTCATTATTACGAAGAAGGGCAGGGGGAGTTATCCCCGGTGTCCTGGGCCAATATTTATCCCTCAATCAACATCACAAAAAAACAGCTTATCTGGGTCATTATCACATTGCTGTTTGTGGGAGCTTGCTGCGTGCAAATTGGCTGCCGCGTTTCCTACGTTACAACAGTGACTACACTCCAAAAGTACTTTGTTGGTTGTAAAGCGCTTTGAGACGTCCGGTGGTCGCGAAAGGCGCTATATAAATGAAAGTCTTTTTCTTCTATTGCTATTTGTGGGAGCTTGCTGTGCACAAAATGGCTGCAGCGTTTGCCTGTATAGGTGACTGCACTTGCTGTGTGGAATGCTTTCAGACACGTCAGACACCCGATAAAGCCATTTTTTCTCTTCCTCTCTTCTTTCTAAAATTTGGTTTACAATGGTTAGTTTTTCACTGGTTTTACATGGATTGTTTCACGTCCTTTTCTTCTTCAAGGCTGTGTACTCCACATCCTGGCCGGAAGGCTAAGCTGATAACCCGTCCCCATTCCCGGGATGAGGGATGGGCGGAGATGTTGCGTGGCTAGGCGAGAGAAGCAAGGGTTGTTCTCCTTCGAGCACAGAAGGCCAAGAGGAGATTTGACAGAGGTGTTTTAAAATCGTCAAGGGTTTAGGTCGAGTAAATCAAAGAGAGACTGCTTCCAGTGGCTGAAGGGTCGATGGATAGAGGGCACGGATTTAAGGTGCTAAGAGGACGTGAGGAAAAACCTTTTTACGTAACGAGTGGTTAGGATTTGGCATGTGGTGGATACAGATTCAGTAATAGCTTTCGAACGGGAATTGAAATCTGTGTCACTTGCACATTTTCTCTAAGCCACTGGGAGATGTGCAAGAGTCTCCTTGGCTGTTGCATGTCTGACTCCCTCACTCCTTACGGAAAGGCTCGTTTCCCGCTCTGGAGGAAATCCCCAACGCTGTGGATGAAATCAGGAACTCTGCTCTTTGGGGAACTGTGTGGCTGCCGACATGATTCGCCCCACTCCTGGGCAACTGCACCACTGAGTGGTGGGGTCCTTGTTGCAAGGACATTTAGAGGAAAAAAAGCTAACATTAAATAAGCAAATCTAATTTCTGCCTTTTTCCCGAATACTAGGAACATAGGAACAGGATGAAGCCATTCAGCCCCTCGAGCCTGTGACATAGGAACAGGAGGAGGCCATTCAGCCCCTCGAGCCTGTGACATAGGAATAGGAGGAGGCCATTCAGCCCCTTGAGCCTGTGACATAGGTACAGGAGGAGGCCATTCAGCCCCCTCGAGCCTGTGACATAAGAACAGGAGGAGGCCATTCAGCCCCTCGAGCCTGTGACATAGGAACAGGAAGAGGCCAATCAGCCCCTCGAGCCTATTACATAGGAACAGGAGGAGACCATTCAGCCCCTCAGGCCTGTGACATAGGAACAGGAATAGGCCATTCAGCCCTTCGAGCCTGTTGCATAGGAACAGGAGGAGGCCATTCAGCCCCTCGGGCCTGTGACATAGGAACAGGAGGAGGCCATTCAGCCCCTCGAGCCTGTGACATAGGAACAGGAAGAGGCCAATCAGCCCCTCGAGCCTGTTATATAGGAACAGGAGGAGACCATTCAGCCCCTCAGGCCTGTGACATAGGAACAGAAATAGGCCATTCAGCCCTTCGAGCCTGTTACATAGGAACAGGAGGAGGCCATTCCCCTCGAGCCTGTTACCCAGGAACAGGAGGAGGCCATTCAGCCCCTTGAGCCTGTTACATAGGAACAGGAGGAGGCTATTCAGCCCCTCGAGCCTGTTACCCAGGAACAGAAGGAGGCCATTCAGCCCCTCAGGCCTGTTACACAGGAACAGGAGGAGGCCATTCAGCCCCTCGAGCCTGTTACATAAGAACAGGAGGAGGCCATTCAGCCCCTCAGGCCTGTTACACAGGAACAGGAGGAGGATATTCAGCCCCTCAGGCCTGTTACATAGGAACAGGAGGAGGATATTCAGCCCCTCAGGCCTGTTATACAGGAACAGGAGGAGGATATTCAGCCCCTCAGGCTTGTTACATAGGAACAGGAGGAGGATATTCAGCCCCTCAGGCCTGTTACACAGGAACAGGAGGAGGCCATTCAGCCCCTCAGGCCTGTTACACAGGAACAGGAGGAGGATATTCAGCCCCTCGAGCCTGTTATACAGGAACAGGAGGAGGCCATTCAGCCCCTCAGGCCTGTTACACAGGAACAGGAGGAGGCCATTCAGCCCCTCAGGCCTGTTACACAGGAACAGGAGGAGGATATTCAGCCCCTCGAGCCTGTTATACAGGAACAGGAGGAGGCCATTCAGCCCCTCGGGCCTGCCCAACATGCAATTAGATCACGCCCGATTGTACCTCCACTCTGTTTCGTCACCTTTGCTCCGTATCCCTTGATACCCTTCCCCAACAAAATATCGATCTCCAACTTGAAAGTTCCAATTGACCCCCTAGCAACACAGCCTTTTGGGTGGGAGAATTCCAGATTTCCACCACCCCCTTTGTGTGATTTCCCCTCCTAAACGGCCGAGCTCTAATTTTAACATTAAGTTCACTTGTTCTTGATTTTTTTCCCCCCATCCAGAGGAAATAGTTCCTCAACAGAATAACCCAGTGGATTTGAGAAATGTACAGAGACCCAGGTCGGAGTCGAGGTTGAGTGGAGAACATTACCAATGATTGAATAAGAGTTGGCGAGAAAACAAAAATAAATGAAAGGGTAGCTAGCCTTCCAAGTGACGTTGAGCATGGGATTTAAAAGCCTGTAGATTATCGGTGAGAGGGAAGATGAGGCACGGACTTTTGTATTCCGTGGCTTGATTTTTTATTTCCTGTTTCTTCCATTTAACTTTGTTCGACTTGGCATATGAACTAATGGTGACACACTAACCATGAATGCAGTAAGAAATAGAATAGCGACGTATAGGTCACGAAACAATGCGCATTCCTGGGAGCCAAGTAATCAACCCATAATCTAATCGAGACTACAGTGTATTCAGGAGTCCAGCGCAGCCAGCGCAGAGAGCCAAGGACCAAGAGAAACCCAAGAGATGGTGTAGAATGTGGGTATGTGGACATATTCAAACTATTACCAACAACTGAGCTTACTAAAGTTAGGGAATGTCTACAAATGCTCGTACCATCATACGCTGCACAACAAAAGAGGTCTTTAAAATTTAGGGAGGGGGTTCGATAGATGTAGACATCGGGAATCTGGCACCAAGCTCATGGTCTACAGGGCTGTAGTGATACCCGCCCTCCTGTATGGCCCTGAGACGTGGACCATGTACAGTAGACATCTCAAATCGTTGGAGAAATACCACCAACGATGCCTCCGCAAGATCCTGCAAATTCCCTGGGAGGACAGACGCACCAACATTAGCATCCTCGATCAGGCCAACCTCCCCAGCATCGAAGCACTGACCACACTCGACCAGCTCCGTTGGGCGGGCCACATTGTCCGCATGCCTGACACAAGACTCCCAAAGCAAGCGCTCTACTCAGAACTCCTACACGGCAAGCGAGCCCCAGGTGGGCAGAGGAAACATTTCAAGGACACCCTCAAAGCCTCCTTGATAAAATGCAACATCCTCATCGACACCTGGGAGTCCCTGGTCAAAGATCGCCCTAAGTGGAGGAAGAGCATCTGGGAGGGCGCTGAGCACCTCGAGTCTCGTCGCCGAGAGCATGCAGAAAACAAGCGCAGGCAGCGGAAGGAGCGTGAGGCAAACCAGACACCCCACCCACCCTTTCCTTCACCCATTGTCTGTCCCACCTGTGACAGAGACTGTGGCTCTCATATTGGACTGTTCAGTCACCTGAGAACTCACTGAGTGGAAGCAAGTCTTCCTCGATTTCAAGGGACTGTCTATGATGATGATGGTTTCCGCTTGTGGGGAGAGTTCAAAACCTGGGGGTCATAAATATAAGATAGTCGTCAATAAATCCAATAAGGAATTCAGGAGAAACTTCTTTACCCAGAGAGCAGTTAGAATGTGGAACTCGCTACAGCAAAAGAGAAAGAAACACTTGCATTTCTATAGCGCCTTTCACAACCTCAGGTCGTCCCAAGGCGCTTTGCAGCCAATGAAGTACTTTTGGAGTCTAGTCACTGTTGTTATGCAAGAAACCCGGCAGCCAATTTGCGCACAGCAAGCTCCCACAAACAGCAATGTCATAATAACCAGATAATCTGTTTTTGCTATGTTGATCGGGGGATAAATATTGGTCCAGAACACCGGGGAGAACTCCCCTGCTCTTCTTCGAAATAGTGCCATGGGATCTTTTACGTCCCCCCGAGAGAGCAAATGGGGCCTCGGTTTAATGTCTGATGTGAAAGATGGCTTAGCTGAGGTGCATAGCATAGAGGGATTTCAGGGGAAGCTGGAAGGTTATGTTGATAGGGTGAGATGAAGTCGGTTGGGAGGAGGCTTCGTGTGTAGCGTAAACACCGACCGGCCTGTATCTGTGCTGTAATCCTGTGTAAATAGTAAGAGGCAGGATCAGACCTTGTTATTTCCGAATGGGGGGGAGATTTCCCATCTTCAACCTTGCCAAAGGTGAGACAGTGTTGTGGGGAAACCAGAGAGCTGAAGTGAGACTGCGGGCCACCTTGGGCTATTCCTGCTCACCCCCTCGTGGCCAGTCCCAGAGCATCACCAAGGAAGGCAGCCAATAGATTTCTGTTGAGTGGAGATAAGTGCGCAGTCTGTAGGGCAAAAGCAGGAAAATTATGCCTGCAAGAAACAAAAAAAGCCAAATAATTAACACATTTCCAGCCTACACAATATAGGAACTGAATAATGTACTTTAGAATGCTGGACTGTACTCGGCTTACAAAATGTTTCCTTCAGTGACAGGAAGATTTAAAACATAAACACTTTACATGTACCAAGAGCTTTTCAGTAAATGGGGGTTAAAAGGCCCACGCGATAAGTGTTCTGGTGTGCTTCAATCCAACGTGCCATGGTGTGGTTTTCAGCACTTTGTGTGAGCAGTCCGGTGTTCCCAGGGGTCCAGCTTTCCACAGATTCGAGGCCCAAAGATCTGCTGTGTCAAAACAAAGCAAAACAACTTGTAGCATCGGAACACTGGTGACGTACGTGAAAGAAGAAAGAAAGATCTTGCATTTATATAGCGCCTTTCACGATCTTCATGTCCGGTGGTCTTGCTCTTTATTTTCTTTATCTTGGGACGTCTCAAAGCGCTTTACAGCCAATGAAGTACTTTTGGAGTGTAGTCACTGTTGTAATGTGGGAAACGTGGCAGCCAATTTGCGCACAGCAAGCTCCCACAAACAGCAATGTGATCATGACCAGATAATCTGTTTTAGATGTTCGTTGAGGGATCATCATCATAGGCAATGCCTCGAAATCGAGGAAGACTTGCTTCCACTCCAAAAGTGAGTTCTCAGGTGACTGAACAGTCCAATATGGGAATTACAGTCTCTGTTACAGGTGGGGCAGACAGTGGTTGAGGGAAAGGGTGGGAGGGGAGTCTGGTTTGCCGCACGCTCCTTCCGCTGCCTGCGCTTGCTTTCTGCATGCTCTCGGCGATGAGACTCGAGGTGCTCGGCGCCCTCCCGGATGCTCTTCCCCCACATAGGGCGGTCTTTGGCCAGGGACTCCCAGGTGTCAGTGGGGATGTTGCACTTTATCAGGGAGACTTTGAGGGTGTCCTTGAAACGTTTACTCTGCCCACCTGGGGCTCGCTTGACGTGTAGGAGTTCCGAGTAGAGCGCTTGCTTTGGGAGTCTTGTGTCGGGCATGCGGAAAATGAGGCCCGCCCAACGGAGCTGGTTGAGAGTGGTTAGTGCTTCGATGCTGGGAATGTTGGCCTGATCGAGAATGCTGATGTTGGTGCATCTGTCCTCCCAGGGGATAAATATTGGCCAGTACACTGGGGATAACTCCCTCTGCTCTTCTTAGAAATAGTGCTATGGGATCTTTTAGGTCCACCTGTGTGGGCAGACAGTGCAGCACTCCTTCAGTATTGCACATGGTGTGTCAGCCTGGATTACATGTTCCAGTCCCTTGAACTCTCGATCTTCTGCCTCAGAGACGAGAGAGTGCTGCCCACTGAAACATATGGAGGATGGGGTAGAACAGCAGTGTTGTACTAAGAGGCCTTCTTGATGTTACGTGCCCTGTCCTCCCAGAGCTGGCCTTTGACTACTGGTTTAGTGTGTGGTTGGGGCGGGCGAGGTGAAGAGAAGGTTTTGATGGTGAAAGACTGAAATCATTGGTCGGGGAGAGGGTCAAGAGGGGTGAACGTACAGTAGTCCAGTCTCAATAGAGTGGCAGATGCGAAGGGAGTGGGGCCGTGAGGTTGGAGATGATCGTAGGGATAGGACGGGATGAGGTCGAGGAGTCTGAACTCCTTGTGTTGGTGGTTGGGACCCAGTGAGATTTGGCATGGGCAGGGGTAATGAGGAATAGCCAATTGGAGTGCAGCACAAGCACCAGTCGCAGAAAAGGTCTTGAACCTGTTTCGCCCTCCCAAGCGAGTGAAGGGTGAACCTTAACTAATAGTCAATGGGGACCAGCAATAAAGGAGCATTGCAGATCGAACAAGATGTTTCCACAATCTACAAGGCACAAGTCAGGAGTGTGATGGAACACTCTCCACTTGGCTGGATAAATGCAGCTCCAACAATATTCAAGAGCCTCCACAGCATCCAGGGCAAAGCAGCCCGCTTCATTGGCACCCCATTCACCACCTTAAATATTCACTCCCTCCACCACCGGCGCACTGTGGCTGCAGTGTGCACCATCGACACTGCACTGCAGCAACTCGCCAAGGCTTCTTCGACAGCACCTCCCAAACCCGCAATCTCTACTAACTTTACGGACAAGGGCTGCAGGCTCATGGGAACACCATCACCTGCAAGTTCACCTCCAAGTCACACACCATCCTGACTTGGAAATATATCGCCATTCCTTCATCGTCGCTGGGTCTGAATCCTGGAACTCCCTCCCTAACAGCACTGTGGGAGTACCTTTACCTCACGGACTGCAGCGGTTCAAGAAGGCGGCTCAAGGGCAATTGGGGATGGGAAATAAATGCCGGCCTTGCCAGCAATGCCCACTGTTGTGTATCTGTAAGGCATGCACTCCCATGTTCCGCCACCAGGGAGCTCATCCCCTGAAGTCCCAAGGGATCCCAGCATCCCTTGGGAGCACTGTATATAAGCCGACCCCTAAGGCCTGTTCCTCACTCTGGAGTGTCTTATAAAAGACTGAGGTCAGTGTTATTTTAACCTCCCTGTGTGCAGCCTCATCTGTGTTAGGAACACAATAACTGGCAATGAGAATACGAATCCAACGCAAAGATGCAGCAAACTGTGGGCATCCTGGAGAAGTTCTCGGAGGGTGAGGACTGGGAAGCTTATTTCGAATGGCTAGACCAGTACTTTGTAGCCAACGAGCTGGACGGAGAAGGAAGCGCTGCAAAAAGGAGAATGGTCCTCCTCACAGTCTGCGGGACACCGACCTGCAGCCTCATGAAGAATCTTCTGGCTCCGGTGAAACCCACAGATAAGTCGTATGAGGAGCTGTATTCACTGGTTCGGGAGCATCTTAACCCGAGCGAGAGCGTGCTGATGGCGAGGTATCAGTTCTACACATGCCAGCGATCTGAAGGTCAGGAAGTGGCGAGCTACGTCGCCAAGCTAAGGCGACTTGCAAGACAGTGTGAGTTTGATGGCTACCTGGAGCAAATGCTCAGAGACTTTTTTATACTAGACATTGGCCACGAGACCATCCAACAAAAACTTTTGACTGTAAAGACACTGACCCTCAGTAAGGCCATTGCGATAGCACAGGCGTTTATGTCCACCAGTGATAACACCAAACAAATCTCTCAGCACACAAGTGCTAGCAATGTTCATAAATTAACTGGAACTGTGTTTGCGAGCAGAAATGTACAGGGCAGAAACCACGAGTCTGCAACTGCCAGCAGGCCTCAGGTGACCCAGATGACTCAGAGTCAGTGGAAATATATTAGCATGGATAGAGAATTGGCTGGCTAACAGAAAGCAGAGAGTCGGGATAAATGGGCCCTTTTCAGGTTGGAAATGGTGGTTAGTGGTGTGCCACAGGGATCGGTGCTGGGACCACAACTGTTTACAATATACATAGATGACCTGGAGGAGAGAACGGAGTGTAGTGTAACAAAATTTGCAGATGACACAAAGATTAGTGGGGAAGCGGGTTGTGTAGAGGACACAGAGAGGCTGCAAAGAGATTTAGATAGGTTAAGCGAATGGGCTAAGGTTTGGCAGATGGAATACAATGTCGGAAAATGTGAGGTCATCCACCTTGGAAAAAAAAAACACTAAAAGGGAATATTATTTGAATGGGGAGAAATTACAACATGCTGCGGTGCAGAGGGACCTGGGGGTCCTTGTGCATGAATCCTAAAACGTTAGTTTGCAGGTGCAGCAGGTAATCAGGAAGGCGAATGGAATGTTGGCCTTCATTGCGAGAGGGATGGAATACAAAAGCAGGGAGGTCCTGCTGCAACTGTACTGGAGTTCTGCGTGCAGTTTTGGTCACCTTAATTAAGGAAGGATATACTGGCTTTGGAGGGGGTACAGAGACGATTCACTAGGCTGATTCCGGAGATGAGGGGGTTATCTTATGATGATAGATTGAGTAGACTGGGTCTTTACTCTTTGGAGTTCAGAAGGATGAGGGGTGATCTTATAGAAACATTTAAAATAATGAAAGGGATAGACAAGATAGAGGCAGAGAGGTTGTTTCCACTGGTCGGGGAGACTAGAACCAGGGGGCACAGCCTCAAAATACGGGGGAGCCAATTTAAAACCAAGTTGAGAAGGAATTTCTTCTCCCAGAGGGTTGTGAATCTGTGGAATTCTCTGACCAGGGAAGCAGTTGAGGCTAGCTCATTGAATGTATTCAAATCACAGATGGATAGATTTTTAACCAATAAGGGAATTAAGGGTTATGGGGAGCGGGCGGGTAAGTGGAGCTGAGTCCACGGCCAGATCAGCCATGATCTTTTTGAATGGCGAGCAGGCTTGAGGGGCTAGATGGCCTACTCCTGTTCCTAATTCTTGTGTTCTTGTGTCCCCAACAAAGGATGAATGCAAGGCAATTCACAACTTGTTGGCCTTGTGGAGGCTTCCATTCAGCCTATTCATGCAGCTTCAAAGGGTATGTTTGCAAGAGCTGTGGAACAATGGGGCACCTCCATCGAGCTTGCAAACATGCTGCAAACTCTGCAAAACCTGCTAACCATCACGTGGCAGAGGAAGATCGGTCCATGGTGGATCAAAGCAATTTCGAGCCTCAGAGAGAGGAGGCAGATGCTGAAGTAAATGGGGTGCACACATTTTCGACAAAATGTCCAATTATAATGCTAAACGTAAAATTGAATGGCTTACCCGTAGCCATGGAACTGGACACTGGCGCTAGCCAATCCATCATGAGTAAAAAGATGTTTGAGAGACTGTGGTGCTACAAGGTATTCAGACCAGCCCTGAGCCCCATCCACACGAAACTGAGAACGTACACCAAAGAGCTTATCACTGTCCTGGGCAGCGCCATGGTCAAGGTCATCTACGAGGGCACGGTGCATGAACTGCCACTCTGGATTGTCCCAGGCGATGGCCCCACACTGCTTGGAAGGAGCTGGCTGGGCAAAATCTGCTGGAACTGGGATGACATCCGAGCGCTATCACATGTCGATGAGGCCTCATGTACCCAGGTTCTTAACAAATTTCCTTCCCTTTTTGAGCCAGACATTGGAAACTTTTCCGGGGTGAAGGTGTGGATCCACTTGGTCCCAGAGGCACAACCCATTCACCACAAGGCGCGAGCGGTACCTCACATGATGAGGGAGAGATTGGAAATCGAGCTGGACAGGCTGCAACGCGAGGGCATCATCTCTCCAGTAGAATTCTGCGAGTGGGCCAGCCCGATTGTTCCAGTAGTCAAAAGTGATGGCACGGTCAGGATTCGTGTCGATTATAAAGTAACTATGAATCATTTCTCGCTACAGGACCAATACCCATTACCTAAGGCAGACGACCTATTTGCGACGCTGGCAGGAGGCAAGACGTTCACCAAACTCGACCTGACTTCGGCCTACATGACGCAGGAGCTGGAGGAGTCTTCGAAGGGCCTCACCTGCATCAACACGCACAAGGGACTGTTCATCTACAACAGATGCCTGTTGGAATTTGATCGGCTGCAGCGATCTTCCAGAGAAACGAGAAGCATGGAGAGCCTACTCAAGTCGGTACCACACACGGTGGTCTTTCAGGGTGACATATCGGTCATGGGTCGGGACACCGCCGAGCACCGACAAAACCTGGAGGAGTTCCTCCAGCGACTGGATCGCGTAGGGCTGCAGCTGAAGAGGTCGAAATGCGTCTTCATGGCAACAGAAGTGGAGTTTTTGGGGAGAAAGATCGCGGCGGATGGCATTCGGCCCACAGTCGCCAAGACAGAGGCTATCAGGAATGCCCCCAGGCCATAGAATGTCACGGAGCTGCGGGCGTTCCTGGGACTCCTCAACTATTTTGGTAACTTCCTACTGGGGTTAAGCACCCTCTTAGAGCCCCTACATGTGTTATTGTGTAAAGGTGAAAAAAACAAGTAATTGCTTTTGAGAAAGCCAGAAACATTTTATGCTCCAACAAGCTTCTTGTATTGTATAACCCGTGTAAAATGCTTGTGCTAGCACGTGACGCATCGTTGTATGGAGTCAGGTGTGTATTACAATAAGCTAACGTTGCGGGAAGTTGCAACCTGTCTCCTATGCTTCCAGGAGCTTGTCTCAGGCCGAGAGGGGCGACAGCATGATTGAGAAAGAGGCATTAGCGTGTGTGTTCGGGGTAAAGAAAATGCATCAGTACCTGTTTGGCCTCAAATTTGAGCTGGAAACCGATCACAAGCCCCTCACATCCCTGTTATTAAATATCGCCCCACGTGCTGGGCTGAAAGGGCAGTGTGCGGAGCCCATCGCACTGTTTGGATAGTTTGACTAACGACCGCAGCGCTGAGACACGTGCTTCCTCTTTGAAATGTGCACCGTGTCCTCTGGCCAAAGGTGGTGCTGTTCAGCTGCCAGGGCGGAGCCAGCCTCGAGACGTGTGGTTGCAATTTACCTACTTTTTCTCAGGCGATGAAGAGGCTGGAGCAAAGCATATTTTGGCAAGGCAGTTGTGCGGCAAGTGTAATTTGCGCCCCTCCTTGGCACGTTGAGCAATACAGCGGCGCTGTCTGCAATGAGGGACTGCAGCAGTGAGAACAACAACAACAACTTGTATTTATATAGCGCCTTTAACGTCGTAAAACGTCCCAAGGCGCTTCACAGGGGTGTAATAAGAAACAATTTGACGTCGAGCCACATAAGAAGAAATTACGGCAGATGACCAAAAGCTTGGTCAAAGAGGTGGGTTTTAAAGAGCGTCTTAAAGGAGGATAAGTAGAGAGGCGCAGAGATTTATGGAGGGAGTTCCAGAGCTTGGGGCCCGGGCAACAGAAGGCACGGCCACCAATGGTTGAGCGATTATAATCAGCGATGCTCAAGAGGGCAGATTTTGAGGAGTGCAGACATCTCAGAGGGTGGGGAGGGGGGGGGGGCGCAGGGAGGGGGGGGGCGGTGGTTGTGGGGCTGAAGGAGCTTACAGAGATAGGGAGGGGGTGAGGCCATGGAGGGATTTGAAAACAAGGATGAGAATTTTGAAATCGAGCCATTGCTTAACCGGAAGCCATTGTAGGTCGGTGAGCACAGGGGTGATGGGTAAACGGGACTTGGTGCGAGTTAGGACACGAGCAGCCGGGTTTTGGATGAACCCATGTTTACGTAGGGTAGAATGTGGGAGGCCGGCCAGGAGTGCGTTGGGATAGTCAAGTCTAGAGGTAGCAACGGCATGGATGAGGGTTTCAGCAGCAGGTGAGCTGAGGCAGGGGCGGAGACGGGCGATGTTAGAGGTGGAAATGACGGGTTTAGTTTAGCCGTGAGGACTCGGCCTGTTACCTGGAAGAGCCTCTGTGCTGGGCTCTGCAGCTTGAACCCCAATCCAGGCTTGCTCTGAGAGTGCAGTTGCTCTGGTCTTTATCAGTTAAGCCTTTAATATGGAACATATTATTGGCATTTTATAGCAGAGACTGCAGACAGTGAGCAGGAGCGCGATTCCGACAGAGAACGAACAAGTTTTCCATTTAAATAGCATGTACAGCACGAAGCAGGTCATTCGGCCCCAACAGGTCAATGCCGGCGTTTATGTTCCACTCTTCCCCACCCTTCTTCATCTTCTATTCCTTTCTTCCTCATGTGTTTATCTAGCTTCCCCTTAAATACAACTACCCAATACAATTCTACTCAACTACTCCCTGTGCTGGCCAGTTCCACGTTCTTACCACTCTCTGGGTAAAGAAGTTCCTCCTGAATTCCCTGTTGGATTTATTAGTGACTGTCTTCGAGTTATGGCCCTTAGTTCTGATCTCCCCTGCAAGTGGAAATATCTTTTCTATGCCTACCCTTTCACAATAAAGACCTCTATTAGGTCACCTCTAGCCGCCTTGTTTTTCCAGAGGAAAGAGCCGCAGCCTGTTCAGATTTGTGACCTGAAAAGATATTGCAAGTAAGTGCTTGGGCCTGAGAGAAAGCAAGCTGGTTGCTGCATCCACTGGTCTGTCTCTTTTTTTTAAATGCTTTGATACGCAGATATTTTTAGAATCAAACAACACAGAAGGTGGCCATTTGACCCATTGTGCCTGTGCTGGCTCCTTGAACGAGCTGTCCAATTAGCCCCACTCCCCCATCTCTTTCCCCAAAGCCCTGCACGTTTTTTTTTCCTTTTCGAGTATAGATCAAATTTTCTAGCCAAGTGCATTCCAAATTGCCAAGTTAAAATTAACATGCATCTAAGTTCTAACCACAATCTCTCACCACTGACCGCTTAAAACCAACTACAGAGAAGAACGAGATGTCATGATCTGTTTGGACACTGCTGTCCCAGCCCTAACCTGAGTTCAACGCGTTGGAACCTGGGTCAAGTCCATTTCACAACGATGAGATGAAAGTCTCCTCTGGTCAGAAGGGGCACTGTGCGAAAGGAGATTTGCTCATCTCCTGGTGTGCTGCCCAAATGATTCCTCACCTAGGTTTATTTAATACTGTCATATTGTTTCCTTTATTACTCCCTGTGGAGTTCATCAAATTTAAATAATCTAAAAGCAGATTATTTTAGATTTCATGGAACTTTCCAGCAATAGTCCACAAAAGTCATCAACCTTAATTCAGCTTTAGTTCATTCAAAGTTTCTCTGTAGAGTATCAGTCAGGAGTGTGATGGAATACTCTCCCCTTGCTTGGAGAATGCAGCTCCAACAACACTCGAGAAGCTCGACACCATCCAGGACAAAGCAGCCTCCTTGATTGGCACCCCGTCCACCATCTTCAGCATTCACTCCCTCCACCACCGGTGTATCAACATCCGTGTCCTCGATCAGGCCAGCATCGAAGCACTGACCACACTTGACCAGCTCTGTTGGGAGGGCCACATTGTTCGCATGCCTGACACAAGACTCCCAAAGCAAGCTCTCTACTCGGAACTCCTACACGGCAAACGAGCCCCAGGTGGGCAGAGGTAATGTTTCAAGGACACCCTCAAAGCCTCCCTGATAAAGTGCAATATCCCCACCGACACCTGGGAGTCCCTGGCCAAAGACTTCCTTAAGTGGAGGAAGAGCATCCGGGAGGGCGCTGAGCACCTCGAGTCTCGTCGCCGAGAGCATGCAGAAAACAAGCGCAAGCAGCGGAAGGAGAGTGCGGCAAACCAGACTTTCCACCCACCCTTTCCTTCAATAACTGTCTGTCCCACCTGTGACAGAGACTGTAATTCCCGTATTGGACTGTACAGTCACCTGAGAACTCACTTTTAGAGTGGAAGCAAGTCTTCCTCGATTTTGAGGGACTGCTTATGATGACGATGATGACCGTGTACACCATCTACAAGATGCACTGCAGCAACTCACCAAGGCCTCTTCGGCAGCTCCTCCCAAACCCGTCACCACTACCACCTTAAAGATGTAATAGCAGCACATTTGGAAAGCAGTGACAGGATCGGTCCAAGTCAGCATGGATTCATGAAAGGGAAATCATGCTTGACAAATCTTCTAGAATTTTTTGAGGATGTAACTAGTAGAGTGGACAAGGGAGAACCAGTGGATATGGTGTATTTGGACTTTCAAAAAGCTTTGACAAGGTCCCACACAAGAGATTAGTGTGCAAAATTAAAGCACATGGTAGTGGGGGTAATATATTGACGTGGATAGAGAACTGGTTGGCAAACAGGAAGCAAAGAGTAGGAATAAACAGATCCTTTTCAGAATGGCAGGCAGTAACTAGTGGGGTACAGCAAGGTTCCATACTCCTCCTGCTCCACGGCGACATGCAGGCCGTGATCCTTACCAACAGATCTATCACAGGCCCAATTCATATCCGGACCAGGGTCAAGCAGGGCTGCATCATCGCCCCAACCCTCTTCTCAATCTTCCTCGCTGCCATGCTCCACCTCACAGTTGATAAGCTCCCCGCTGGAGTGAAGCTAAACTACAGAACATGGGGAAGCTGTTCAACCTTCGCCGTCTCCAGGCCAGGTCCAAGACCACTCCGACCTCTGTCGTCGAACTGCAGCACGTGGACGACGCCTGCGTCTGTGCACACACAGAGGCTGAACTCCAGGACATAGTCGACGTATTTGCCGAGGCGTTTGAAAGCATGGGCCTTACGCTAAACATTAGTAAGACAAAGGTCCTACACCAGCCTGTCCTCGCCGCACAGCACTGCCCCCCAAACATCAAGATTCGTGGCCCTGGACAACGTGAACCGCTTTCCCTATCTCGGGAGCCTCCTATCAACAAGAGCAGGCATTGATGATGAGATCCAACACTGCCTCCAGTGCACCAGTGCAGCCTTCGGCCACCTGAGGAAAAGAGAGTTTGAAGATCAGGCTCTCAAAACTGTCACCAAGCTCATGGTCTACAAGGCCGTAGTAATACCTGCCCTCCTGTGTGGCTCAGAGATGTGGACCATGTACAGTAGACACCTCAAGTCGCTAGTGGAATACCACTAGCAATGACTCCGCAAAATCCTGCAAATCCCCTGGGAGGACAGACACACAAACATTAGCGTCCTCGTCCAGGCCAACATCCCCAGCATTGAAGCACTGACCACACTTGATCAGCTCCGCTGGGCGGGCCACATTGTCCGCATGCCAGACACGCGACTCCCAAAGCAAGCACTCTACTCGGAACTCGTCCACGGCAAACGAGCCAAAGGTGGGCAGAGGAAACATTACAAGGATACTCAAGGCCTCTCTGATAAAGTGCAACATCCCCACTGACACCTTGGCCATAGACCACCTTAATTAGAGGAAGTGCAATCAGAAGGGCGCTGAGCTCCATGAGTATCGTCGCCGAGAGCATGCAGAAATCAAGCGCTGGCAGTGGAAGGAGTGTGCAGCAAACCAGGCTCCCTGCCCACTCTTTCCCTTAACGACTATCTGTCCCACCTGTGACAGAAACTGTGGTTCTCATATTGGAGTGTACAGCCACCTAAGAACTCATGCTAAGAGTGGAAGCAAGTCTTCCTCGATCCCGGGGGACTGCCTATGATGACCGCAAAGTTTAGTGCTGGGACCCCAGCTATTTACAATATACATTAATGATTTAGACGAAGGAATTGAATGTAATATCTCCAAGTTTGCAGACGACACTAAGCTGGGTGGCAGTGTGAGCTGTGAGGTGAATGCTAAGAGGCTGCAGGGTGACTTGGACAGGTTAGGTGAATGGGCAAATGGGTGGCAGATGCAGTATAATGTAGATAAATGTGAGGTTATCCACTTTGGTGGCAAAAACAGGAAGGCAGAATATTATCTGAATGGTGACAGATTAGGAAAAGGGGAGGTGCAACGAGACCCGGGTGTCATGGTTCATCAGTCATTGAAAATTGGCATGCAGGTACAGCAGGTGGTGAAGAAGGCAATGGCATGTTGGCCTTCATAGCGAGAGGATTTGAGTATAGGAGCAGGGAAGTCTTACTGCAGTTGTACAGGGCCTTGGTGAGGCCACACCTTGAATATTGTGTTCAGTTTTGGTCTCCTAATCTGAGGAAGGACATTCTTGCTATTGAGGGAGTGCAACAATGGTTCACCAGACTGATTCTCGGGATGGCAGGACTGACATATGAAGAAAGACTGGACCAACTAGACTTATATTCACTGGAATTTGGAAGAATGAGAGGGGTTCTCATAGAAACATATAAAATTCTGACGGGATTGGACAGGTTAGATGCAAGAAGAATGTGCCCGATGTTGGGGAAGTCCAGAACCAGGGGTCACAGTCTCAGGATAAGGGTTAAACTATTTAGGACCGAGATGAGGAGAAACTTCTTCACTCAGTGAATAGTGAATCTGTGGAATTCTCTGCCACAGAAAGTTGTTGAGGCCAGTTCATTAGATATATTCAAAAGTGAGTTAGGTGTGGCTAAAGGGATCAAGGGGTATGGAGGGAAGGCAGGAATGGGATACTGAAGTTGCCTGATCAGCCATGATCATATTGAATGGTAGTGCAGGCTCGAAGGGCCGAATGGCCTACTCCTGCACCTACTTTCTATGTTTCTAGAAGGACAAGGGCAGCAGGTGCATGGGAACACCACCACCACCAAGTTCCCTCTCCAAGTCACACACCATCCTGACTTAGAAATATATCGGCTGTTCCTTCCTCGCCGCTGTGTCAAAAAACTGAAACTCCCTCCCTAACGGAGGCTCACCACCACCTTCTAAAGGGCAACTAGTGATGGGCAATAGATGCTGGCCTTGCCAGCGGTGCCCACATCCCGTGAATGACTTTTTTTAAAGTAAGAGTTGTGGATTGGGCCTACAGCAGATATCACCATTTTGTCATACTTGCCGAGTTAGTTCCATGTAGGAAGTGAATGGAAAGCATTGGTAAATCATAGGTTATACTTGCATAATATACATCATTCAGACTTTATCTGATGAAAATTAAATCCAAATAACAACTTGCATCTATTTAGCACCATTAACATAGTCATACGTTCCAAAGCTCTTCACAAGAGCATTACCATACAAAAATTGACAGCGTGCCTCATAAGGAGATATTAAGACAGGTGCTTGATCAAAGAGGTAGGTTTTAAAGTGTGTCTTCGAGGAAGAAAGAGAGGTAGTGAGGCGGAGAGGTGTAGGGAGGGAATTCCAGAACTTGGGGCCTAGGCAGCTAAAAGCACGGCCACCAACGATGGAGCGATGAAAATTGGGGATGCACAAGAGGCCAGAATTGGAGGAGCGCAGAGATCTCGGAGGGCTTTGGGCTGGAGTAGATTACAGAGATAGGGAGAGGGTGAGGCCAAGAAGGTATTTGAATCAAGGATCAGAATTTTAATATCGAGGCGCAGCCGGACCGGGAGCCAGTGTAGGTCAGCGAGCACAGGGCACGATGGGTGAACAGAGCTGCCTGTCCTAGAACCAGCGTGGCGGTGTATCACCTTGGGGAGCAGTGCGAGTTGGTGCAGGAGAGCGGTGTCTTGTAGGAAGGTGACTGGATTGGATGTCACCATAACCCAGGTCGGTGATTGGAGCGTGGGCAGGTACAGCAGGAGCGGCGAGAGATTATAGAGGGACATGATCGAGGCCCAGGAGAGGTATGAATTCGGAGCCTAGGAGAGGCGAGGGCCCAGGGGCAGCACTGACCAGCCCACACTGTGATATGTGTGCGCACTAGGCCCGTGCAGCAGAGCTGGTCTCCAGTCGTCTTGGTTAATCCTTGCCACTGGACCAAGACCTAGCTCTGTCAAGCCCGTGTGGTGGCTGGTGTGCAACGGCCACCACGTGTTAAAAAAATCCACGCACAGGCTTCTTCCACCCTTCAACATGTAGCTCAAGACCTGGAATATCAGGTCCTTCATTGAAACACCTGTGAACTCATCCCTTTTTAGTGTGGAAGCAAGTCATCCTCGACACGAAGGACCACCTAAGAAAATGGGTGAACAGGACTTGGTGCGAGTTAGGACACGAGCAGCAGGTATTTGGCTTTCACAAGATTTTATTGTACGAAGTAATTTGTACAGCAGGAGAGTGAAGGGCCAGTTTATTAGAGAAACACAAGGGACAGACATCTATCAACAGAAACGGACTGTTGCAGCTTTGGAGGACTGAGCCCGAATCAGTCCACGGAACTTGGAAAGTGCAATGTAGGCACCTGGTGAGTATGCTCACAGGTGTTGTTGAGCTGTTGGAGGTGTGGCCTGTTCATTTGGAGCTTGGTGAGGGAAGGAGCTCTCTGCTTTAGCTCCTGCCTGAAGGCCTGTGAACCCTGAGAACACCCCAGGAAGAGGAGGAAGGGGCTTGCTGCTACATCAAACCATCCAGAGGGAGAGGAGGAGAACAGAAATTAACAATATCTGCACTGCTGGAGAGAGGGGGAAAAGAACAACATCTATCCAGTGTGGAAGGAGGGAGCGCCATTATCATTCTTTAGGGAGTGCACCAGTTCACCCACCTGAAGACTTTGTTTTATCGGTGGGGGGAGAAAGAAGATAACTTCGAGGGCCGGAACATCGCGGGGGGTTGTGTGTGTGCGGAAGTGTGTGTTGGGGTCTTGTCCACAACTAGGCCCCACACACCACTGAAGCACCCCTCTCCCATTGCCTGGCCTGGGATAGCTGGAGCTACCTGGCTGAAGAATCGTTAGTAACACCATTTAACATCGTTGGGAGTGCTGTGCCTGGGTAGCTCCAGCTGCCCCAGGTGAAGACATCTTCTCCCCCCACCCGAATATCATCTATAAGACTTTGTTCTTTTGCCATCTGGGGCGTGCACCCCAGCAAAGACCCACCCAGCACTGTGAGGGGAGACCTGCCCTCACAGCTTCCCTCTTCCCCACCCCCCATCTCTCTCTCTCTCTCTCTCTCTCTCTCTCTCTCTCTCTCTCTCTCTCCCCCTCTCTCTCTCTCTCTCTCTCTCTCTCCCCTCTCTCACTCTCTGTCTGTCTCTCCCCTCTCTCAGAGCCCCTTTCTCCTAAATCAATTAATTAAAAACTCATTAAGACAATTGAGCAGAGGGAGCAAGGCCCCTCCCCAATCGTTAACTAGGGGAGAGGTGTGCCTCTTTCAGAGCTCCCTCTGCTCATATATTAAACGAGGCCTCTTGAAGACCATTAAGGCCTGTGACTTTGGGGTGGGTGTAGCCCTTAAAGAGACCCCGTGATGGCGACCCCATCCACGCCGGTGGCAGGGCCAGCTAGGACGTACGCGCAAGTGGCGTCCACATCCACGGCGCCTCCTGCGCCTCCTGCTGCCCTGCCACCGTTCAGATTAATTACAAAGAAAAACGGGGTCAAGAGCTACACTCACCCCACAATGAGCATCGAGGAGTGCGTGTGGGCGATGGCTGGGGTAGTCGGCCCCTCGGCCATTGTCGTGGCCTCCAAGATGTCTGGTAAGGCTGTGTTCTTCCTGGGGTCGGAGCGGGCGGTGTCCTTGGCCCTCGAGAAGGGGCTCACGGTGGGCGGGACATTCCTGCCGGTGGAACCTCTCGAGGCCACTGCGCAGAGGGTCATACTATCAAACGCCCCGCCCTTTGTTCCCGCTGAGCTCCTGATCCCCCACCTCCATCAACTGGGGGAGGTAAGGTCAGGGATTAACCCGATACCGCTCGGCCTCGGAGACCAGCCTGCGCCACGTGTTCTCCTTCTGCCGCCGGCTTTTTGTCCGGCTGGCACGGGAGGAGACGACCGAGGGCACCTTCAACATGGTGCACGAGGGGACTGTCTACCGCGTCTTCTGGACGTCGGACGGCGTGCGGTGCCCTGCTTGTAGGGAGGTGGGGCATGTTCGTAAGGACTGCCCTGCCTCCAAGGCCGCCAAAACACCTAAGGCGGCCATGGCTGGCGCCGCCGCCACCCCTCCCCCGAGTAGCGCCCGCGTACCAGGAGCTGTGGGTGCGCGGACACCGTCGGAGGCCTTTGTCTTCACGGCCTCCGGCGGGGGGGGGGGGGGGGAGGGAGAGCGTCCGGGCGGAAGGAAGGCGTGGAGGAAGGCGAAACATCTCGAGGCGGGTCCCCTCAGTGCGCCGGACAGTCCAATCACCGCACTCAGCCCAACCCTGTGCCCTGAGCCTGTGCCCGAGTCCTTGACCAATACCGCAGAGGGGCTCGGGCGCGGGCAAGAAAAGCAAAAGGGGGGGAGTGGAGCAGGAGGCCCCGGCAGACATGGAGGTCTCCCTGCCTCCGCGCCCCGCCAGACAAAAAAGGAGGTGCCGCTCCAATGAGGCGGAGGGGGAACAACATCCCTCCACGGAGGAGTCGGTGCCCGCCGCTTGTCCCGCGTCCCCCACCAGCGCCCCCAAACCGCGCCGTAGGCGGGGGGGGGGAAATCTGTCCCTGGGGAGGGTCAGACAGTCGAGGCTGGCCAGCCTCTGCCTCCCGGGGATGGCGTGGGAGATCTGCCTGTCGTGGGGGGGCGTGGGGCCGGCGGAGGAATGCGTTGCCGCCGGGTCGAGCGTCCCGGGGACTGAGGCGGGCGGGGCCGAAAAGGCCGAACCTGAGCCCGTCCAGCCATTATCCAACTTCCCCCGGGAGTCGCTCGATCCGGCAGAAATAGAACATTTTAATGTTAAAGAGCCTGCACACGCTGGGCCGGGGGGTGGTGGCGGGGAGGGGGAAGAACACCAACCCTCGCCCCCAACTTTGGAGCCCGGGGAGTTGGAGGACCTGGAACGGTTCTTCGATCAGGTTTCTCCATATTCCCCGGTGCCTGGGGCGGAGGGGGATCCCCTTCCACTGCTGCTTCCTGACCCAGTGGGGACTCCTCTGCCGACGATGCTGGGGGTGGGATCGGGGCAGAGCCAGGGCCGGATGGAGCGGCCGGGCCATTTGCCGTACCTCGTGCGGTCGACGGGCCGGATGCTGGCGGCGACCTCCCGGAGGGGGACGGGGACTCGGTGGAGGACGCGGGAGAAGATCTGGAGTCCATCGCCAGTGAGGCGGTGGATCTCCTCGTGCCCGCCGCTGAGTCCCCCCTCATTCCTGTAAAGGAACTCCGGGACTTTACGGTCCAGAGCCTGGGTCGCCGCAACCGAGCCCATCTGGCCCGGGAAAAATGGTCCGAGCCGGGGCTGCTCGTCGCGCCCGTCCGCGCCGCCGCTAAAACCATGGCCGCGGCCGTGTCCTTATCAAAGGCGCAAAGCCTTGAGCTGAGTCGGCTCAAAACGTTCCTCGCTGGGTTGCTGAGGGAGGTCAACAAAAGACTCCGCTCCCTCCCCCACAATAGGTTAAGGTAGAGGTTGCACTATGCTTTTGCCATGAAGATAACCATAGCCAGCCTCAACATCAACGGCGGCAGAGAGGCACACCGTAGATTTGACAATTTTTCGCTCCTGCGGGAGGGGAAATATGTGGTGTGCTTCCTGCAAGAAACCCACACCGTTCCGGGAGACGAAGCCACGTGGCTCCTGGAATGGCAAGGAGAGGTCCGCATGAGCCACCTCACTGCCACTTCTAGTGGGGTGGCCATCTTGCTGGGCCCGCATTTTCAGCCGGAGATCTTGGGGGTCGAGGAGCCCGTGCCAGGCCGCTTGCTGCACGTAACGGTTCGCCTGTGGGACGTGCCGCTCCATCTCGTGAACGTGTACGCCCCTCAGCCCGGCCCGCAGCAAACGCGCTTCTTCGAAGAAGTGTCCGCTCTTCTTGGCTCCGTCGATGTCGGCGACTGCATTGTCCTCGGGGGGGGGGGATTTTAACTGCACCCTCGAGGCGAGGGACCGCTCCGGTGCCCCGCAGAGCATGACGGCGATCGAGAAGTTGAGGGACCTGGTCGGGTCCTTCGACTTGGTGGACGTCTGGCGAAATCTCCACCCCGACTCCAGCGCCTTTACTTGGGTGAGGCCTGGAGTAGGATGGTCCAGAATCGACCGTCTTTACGTGTCTCGGGCGTACGTTTCCTGCGTCCCGGTGGCCTCCATGCGGCCGGTGCCATGTTCGGACCACCACCTGGTGTGGGCGGAGCTCGCTTCGCTCCGCGCGAGGACGGGGTCCGCGTACTGGCATTTTAAAACCAGCTGCTGGAGGACGAGCAGTTCCAGGACTCGTTCCGTCGATTCTGGTCCGACTGGAGAAGAAAGCAGGGGGGCTTCCCCTCCTTGAGGCTATGGTGGGACGTGGGCAAGGCTCACGTCTGCGTCTTCTGTCAAGAGTACGTGAGGGGGTCAACCAAGAGGCGGGTGGCCAGGGTCGGGCGCCTAGAAAAAGAGGTGCTCGACCTGGAATCCCGTCTCGGTCAAGTCATCAAGGACCCGGCCCTGCGGACGGTGTACGAAGCGAAGAAGGCCGCGCTGAAGGCCCTGCAGTTCGTCGGGTCCCGAGGCGCATTCGTGAGGTCGCAGATCCGGTTCCTGCGGGATCTGGACCGCGTCTCCCCCTTCTTCTAGTCGCTGGAAAAAAGACAGGGTGTCCATAAGCAGCTCTTGACGCTGCTGGCCGACGACGGCTCTCTCGTTTCGGATCCGGAGGGCGTCAGCAACAGGGCCCGAGAATATTACAGGGCTCTGTTCTCTCCGGAGCTGTCCAGCGAGGAAGCGCGTAGAGTTTTGTGGGAGGACCTGCCGAAGGTCGGCCTGGAGGGCGCCGAAAATCTGAAAGCTCCGCTAAGCCTGGTGGAGCTGACCGGCGCCCTCTTGAGGTGAAAAGCCCCGGGGCTGGACGGGCTGACCATGGAGTTCCACAGGGCGTTCTGCGACATCCTGGGGGGCGACTACGCGCGGGTCCTGAAGGAAAGTCTGGCGACCGGGGAGATGCCCCTCTCTTGGCGCAGGGCAGTCATCGTCCTGCTGCCTAAGAAGGGCGATCTCCGCCTTCTTAAGAACTGGCGCCCGGTCTCCCTCCTCAGCACGGACCATAAAATCTTCGTCAGGGCGATGTCTGCTCGCCTTGGTGCCGTGCTGGACCACATGATCCACCCCGACCAGTCCTACACGGTCCCGGGCCGGACAATCCACGACAACATCCATCTGGTCCGGGACCTATCCATCATTCCCAGGAGGCTGGTCTGTCGGTCGCCTTCCTCTCCCTCGACCAAGAGAAGGCGTTCGACAGGGCGGATCACGATTATCTGCTCGGAACTCTGCGCGCTTTCGGGTTCGGGACGCATTTCATCGCCCGGATCCAACTTTTGTACGCTGCCGCGGAGTGTCTGATTAAGGTTAACGGTTACTTGATGGCGCCACTTCGCTTTGGGAGAGGGGTGCGCCAGGGATGCCCCATGTCCGGCCAGTTATATGCCATCTGCGTGGAGCCTTTTCTGCGCCTCCTGCGGACGAGGTTGATGGGACTGGCTCTGCAAGGGCCGGGCGTGGAGGTCGTCCTCGCGGTAGAGGATCCCGCTGACCTGCGGAGGATGTGTGAGTGCCAGGAGATTTACTCGGCCGCATCCTCCACCAGGATCAACTGGGAGAAATGTTCCGGACTCCTGGTGGGTCAGTGGCGGGTGGACTCCCTGCCGGAGGAGCTCAGGCCTTTTGCCTGGAGCACGACCCATCTCCTCTATCTGGGAGTCTACCTTAGCCCCGACGAGGCAGCCTGGCCGGCGAAATGGCAAGAGCTGGAGGCTAAGGTGGCTGCTCGCCTAGGGCGCTGGACAGGACTGCTCCGAGTGCTGTCCTACAGGGGTCGAGCGCTAGTCATAAACCAGCTGGTGGCCGCCATGCTGTGGTACCGGCTGGTCACTTTGACCCCTCCCCCTGCGTTTGTGCCAAGATACAGAAGAAGCTGGTGGACTTCTTCTGGAAAACAGGAAGCACTGGGTCTCTTCCGTGGTCTTGAGTCTCCCGCTTGAGGAGGGCGGTCAGTCGTTGGTGTGTGTCAGCGCCCAGCTCGCGACTTTCCGTCTTCAGACCCTGCAGAGATACCTTTATGTCGAGCCCCCTCCTAGGTGGCGTTCGCTGGAGACGTATTTCTTCCGCCAGCAGCACGGCCTCAACTATGACACGCAGCTCCTGTTTGTGAGCTGGGGGGGGCATCAGGACCGCCGTCCAGGGGCTGACTGTCTTTTACAAGGAACTGACCAGGGTCTGGAACAAAGTCGCCAACAAGCGCAGCTCTCCGCCGGCTGGAGTGGCGGCTGTCCTGCAGGAGCCGCTGCTCGGGAATCCGTACCTCCACGACCGAGGTTTTAGGTGGCAGTCGGACCGAGAGGACTGTGGCTGGCGAGGTGACCAGGGTCAAGGACCTGCTCGATGGCGGAGGAGCGGGCTGGATGGCGCCAGACTTGCTGGCACGGCGCCTAAATTCGGCCGACGTCCGCTGTGCGTCCGATGCCATCGAGTCGCTTAATACAGCTCTGGGCCCTGACTCCGTTAGGTGTGTCGAGGAGGCTCAAGCACGTGGGGAGATCCCGTCCGAACTGACCCCCGTCCGGACGGAATTCCTCATCGGTGCCAAACCCCGGAACCTCCCTCGGGAGCCGGCGCCTCACAACTTGAGCCGCCTCGGGGAAATCCCCTCCGTGCCTTTCAGTTCTGCGCGGACGGGTTTCCTGTACGGGCTGCTCCTACACACTCTCCACCTTGCCATCCTCGTCTGCCGTCCGGACACGCCATGGCGCACCATCTTGCCGTCCGGAGGAGACGGGGATCCCCGATGGAGTGCACTCTACGCGGGAGTCCTCCCACTATTTATCGGGGACTTAGTCTGGAGGGTGGTGCACGGAGCAGTCCCGTGCAACAAATTTTTAAGTCGGTTCACGGGCTCCCAGGCTGTCTGCAATTTCTGCGGTCTGGAAGAGTCCGTGTTCCATGTTTTTATTGAATGCACGAGGTTGCAGCCCCTGTTCCATTATTTGAAGGGGTTGCTCCTCAATTTCTGGTTGCACTTCAGTCCCACTCTCCTGATCTTTGGGCACCCTGTGCGGAGGGGAGCGGGTAGGTCCGAGGGCCTCCTCGTAGGACTGCTCCTGGGCACGGCCAAGGGTGCCATCAGCCGGTCCAGGCAGCGGGCTGTCGAGGGGGTCGTTCAGCCCGAATGCCTGCCTCTCTTCCGCGCGTACATCCGCGCCAGGGTGTCCTTGGAGATGGAGCACGCGGTGTCCACCGGTACGCTCGCGGCCTTCCGCGAGAGGTGGGCACCGGAGGGACTAGAGTGCATCGTTACCCCCGGCAACCAAATTTTAATTTGATTTTATAGGTTTTAAAGTTTAATTTGCCTTAATTGCCAGATTTTTAGTGTCCCCCTCCCCTTTTATAGGGGGCACTTGTAAAATATATGGTTTTAATGCCCCACAAAAAAAATCACAAAAAAACTAAAAGAAAAGAAACAAAAAACATTTTTTTTTTAAAAGGGGCAATTAAGTGTCTGGAGTGTCCCCCAGATCGGGGGGCACTTGATCTAATGTTTATTTTGTTCCCCCCACAAAAGAGTTGTAGAGCTGTTGCATTGCGAGTGGCTTAGCCAGTCACGTGATGTTCACAAGACTCAATAAAACCCCAGCCAGTTGGGTCCAGATCATCCACGATGAGGTATGCAGTTGTGAGCCTAGTGGATGAACTGGTAATGTGTAGTGTGATTGTTAAATCTTTATTAATAAACCAACTAGTTCTTAATAGCAATGTGTTGCTATGAATTCTTAAGCAAAGAACCCATTACAACCGTGAACTATAAATACTCTGTGTGGTACAATATGCAAGCTATGGAACAGCACATGCAATTGGACCGCCCCTCACATCACTATGCCTTTCATTTGTATATCATTACGACAAATTATTTTACAAGTTCTTTTCTGTCCCATTAAAATGTACCACCGTCCTTTTTTGACACCGCCTTTGCAATAAAATCTCTTAACAGAAGGGAATATAGTCGAGAGCAGAATGTCCTACAGAGACGACGCTCCAGCTGCCTCGAGTAGCCTCCGCATTTTGTTTGCTTGGCAACCGAGTGAACTGCATTCATTCCTTCGCTCCCTCGCCGAATTAGAGACCTGTTCGTTCCAGAGACAGAGCGTTGGGGGAGGGGGGTGGGGGCACTGAGGAAAGTGTTAAATCACATCATCAAAAAGGGGCCACAAGTCTTTCCGAGCACAGCGGTTATAACTTGAACTTTTGTTTTTCAACCAAGAAAGCTAATGTGTCCTGATTTTCCTCAATGGTGCTGCAGCGCGAAGATTAAGCTTTGAACAATGAGTCTGCCTGTACAGTGAGTCACACCGTCCCGTGTTTGCACATTGTGGCTTCCCCAGGAGGGTGTTAAAGTACAGAGAGAGACTTTATAATTTATTTGCTTGCTCATGAGCACGTTTAGTTTTATCGGAGTGGCGCGGTGGGCAGGAGGAGGAAGAGAATAAGACAGAGTGGGACTATCTACCGCTCCTCGTCTCGTTCATTTATCTTGGTTTCAAACATTTTTAAATTCTCTTCCTTGTTTTCAGATCCCTCCAAAGCCTCGCCCCCTTCCTACCTCTGCAACCTCCTCCAGTCCTACAACTCTCTGCACTCCTCCATTTCAGACCTCTTGCGCATTTCCGATTTTAATCGCTCCACCATTGGCGGCCGTGCCTTCAGCTGCCCCAAGGCCCTAAGCTCTGGAATTCCCTCCCCTAAACCTCACCGCCTCTCCACCTCGGACCCTCTTTAAAGCATACCTCTTTGACTAAGCTTTTGGTCACCTGTCCTATTATCTCCTTATGCGGCTCAGTGTCAAATTTTGTCTGATGACGCTCTTGTAAAGTGCCTTGGGATGTTTAACTACGTTAAATGTGCTATATAAATGCAAGTTGCTGTTGTTTTATTGAATGAATGAAAGTGCACAATCTTTGCCACACCAATTTCAGCTGTAGCGCTGCAGTGAACTGCTCAGTGTCTGTGACATGAAAGCAGAAATAAACTGCTAGTCTATCAGTATCTGTGAAGAGAAATGGAAGATTAATGTTACTGACCTCCCTCGAGTACAGAAAATTGAGGGATGATCTCATCAAGGTGCATAAAATGTTAAAAGGATTCAATGGAATAGTTATTTTTAACATATTCGTTCATGGGATGTGTGCGTCGCTGGAAAGGCCAGCATTTATTGCCCATCTCTAATTGCCCTTGAGAAGATGCTGCCTTCTTGAATCGCTGCAGTCCGTGTGGTGCAGGTGCTCCCACAGTGCTGTTAGGGAGGGAGCTCCAGGGTTTCGTCCCAGTGACGATGAAGAAATGGCGATATGTTTCCAAGTCAGCATGGTGTGTGACTTGGAGGGGAACTTGCAGGTGATGGTGTTCCCATGTGCCTGCAGCCCTTCTAGGTGCTGGAAGTCGCGGGTTTGGGAGGTGCTGCCGAAGAAGCCTTGGGTGCACACTGCAGCCACGGTGCGCCAGTGGTGGAGGGAGTGAATGTTTAAGGTGGTGGATGGGGTGCCAATCAAACGGGCTGCTTTGCCCTGGATGGTGTCGAGCTTCTTGAGTGTTGTTGGAGCTGCACTCATCCAGGCAAGTGGAGAGTATTCCATCGCACTCCTGACTGCTACTCTAAAGAGTAACTTTTAATGAACTAAAGCTGAATTAGTTTGATGACTTTTGCGGATAATTGCTGGAAAGTTCAATGAAATCTAAAATAGTCTGCTTTTAGAGTATTTAAATGTGCTGAACTGCACAGCGATTAATAATGACTGGTCAAGAAAACAATGTGACAGTAGTAAATAAACCGAGGTGAGGAATCATGTGGGCAGTACACCAGTTGCATGTGCATTATATCGCCAGGGAATAGGTTTATCTTGGTGCTTCACAGCGTATTGGTTGGACCACACCTGCGGTATTGTATTCAACTCTGGGCTCAGCACAACAGAATAGAAACATTGGGTTTAGTGCAAAGAAGTGCAATGAGTTTGTGAAGTGGTTTCACTTCAAAAGAATTGGCGCAGATTCGATGGGCCAAACATCCCGGCTGTCATGCTGAAGACTTGTGCTCCAGAACTAGCCGGGCCTCTAGCCAAGCTGTTCCAGTACAGGGACAACACTGGCACCTACCCGACAATGTGGGAAACTGCCCAGGTGTGTCCTGTCCACAAGAAAACAGGACAAATCCATTCCGGCCAATTCACACCCCCATCAGTCCAATCTCCGTCATCAGCAAAGTGATGGAAGGTGGCGTCGACAGTGTTATCAAGCGGCACGTGCTCACCAATAACCTGCTCACCGATGCCCAGTTTGGGTTCTGCCAGGACTACGCGGCATCAGACCTCATTACAGCCTTGGTCCAAACATGGACAAAAGAGCTGGATTCCAGAGGTGAGGTGAGAGTGTGGCTTCAAGGAGTCCGAGTAAAATTGAAGTCAATGGGTATCAGGGGGAAAACTCTGAATGGGTACATTTTTTTTAATTGAATTGTGTGTAACTCAGGAGCTGGTGGTCTTTCACGGGGCTGTTTATAAGAACATAAGAAATAGGAGCAAGAGTCGGCCATACGGCCCCACAAGCCCGCTCCGCCATTCTCTTCGACCTCAACTCCACTTTCCCGCCCGATCTCCCATATCCCTTGATTCCCCGAGAGTCCAAAAATCTATCGATTTCAGCCTTAAATATACTCAACATCTACAGCCCTCTGAGGCAGGGAATTCCAAAGTTTCACAACCACCAACATTTCCAGGGATGATAGGTCAGACATGACTTTACATTTTATAGCAGTAGTTTTTTCTTTGAAAGTCTCTCTCTCTGATCTCAAATGGGTACAGTATTTGAGTCTGTCTGTTGTTTTTACAAAGGTTAATATCTTTGCCTGCGATCTGATAGTGCTGTCGATTCCTTTTCCTGTGGGTGAACGGTGTGTAAAGGGCGGCTGAAATTGTTGGAGCTCTGTGCCACATTTTCTGCCTCATTGGTCAACAGCCCTTCCAATGAAATTAGTTGAATCTTGGATGTAACCACGAGAGGTGGGGAGGGGAGGTGGCGGGGGGGGGGAGAGAGAATGGGTTGCATAGAGTGAATACACCCCAAAAATACTTCATTGGCTGTAAAGCGCTTTGAAATGTCCGGTGGTCGTGAAAGGCGCTATATAAATCCAAGTCTTTCCTTCTTTCACCACTATTCCCGGCTAAAATGGAGATGATTGGGTAATTCCCCTGTCAACCACGTCATGAGGTGACTGGGGTTTGATTGTACGCACTTAATTTGTGTCACATAACTATCCTCCAAACACCGCATTTTGCTGGAGAAATAATCCTGGGTGATGTTGCTGTTGTTTCTGTCATGAATTCTATTTGCTATAGTCCGCAGAGACTCCTCGCTCAAGTAGATACTGTAGACTGTTTGCTGTAGTATACTGACGAAGGGTCATCGACCTGAAACGTTAACTCTGCTTCCTCTCCACAGACCTGCTGAAATTTTCAGCATTCTCTGTTTTTATTGCTGTGGTATCATCATAGGCAGTCCCTCAGAATTGAGGAAGACTTGCTTCCACTCTTAAAATGAGTCCTTAGGTGGCTGGCCAGTCCAATACGGGAATTACAGTCTCTGTCACAGGTGGGGCAGACAGCGGTTGAAGGAAAGGGTGGGTGGGGAGTTTGGTTTGCCGCACGCTCCTTCTGCTGCCTGCGCTTGTTTTCTGCATGCTCCATCCCAAAGTAATTTACATTCAAATTGTTGCTTTTGCACGTTTTTTTCCATTGAGAAGCCGGTGAGCGACTGCTGAACAGCCATATCCCTCGATCAGGCCATCGTCCCCAGCATCGAAGCATTGACCACACTCAACCAGCTCTGTTGGGCGGGCCACATTGTTCGCATGCCAGACACAAGACTCCCAAAGCAAGCGCTCTAATCGGAACTCCTACACGGCAAGCGAGCCCCAGGTGGGCAGAGAAAACTTTTCAAGGACACCCCCTGAAGTCTACTTGATAAAATGCAACATCCCCACCGACACTTGGGAGTCCCTGGCCCAAGACCGTCCTGAGTGGAGGAAGAGCATCCGGGAGGGCACTGAGCGCCTCGAATCTCGTCGCCGAGAGCATGCAGAAGTCAAGCACAGGCAGCGGAAAGAGCGAGTGGCAAACCAGATTCCCCACCCACCCTTTCCTTCAACCACTGTCTGTCCCACCTGTGACAGAGACTGTAATTCTCATATTGGACTGTTCAGTCACCTGAGAACTCACTTTTAGAATGGAAGCAATTCTTCAACGATTTCAAGGGACTGCCTATGATGATGATGACCGCGCAGATTAACGGTAACATTGGTCCTGCCGTAAGCCCCATCCTGCCTCCAACTCATTGGCTGACACGGTGGTGTCAGTAGATGCTCTGGGAGGAATGAGAGAGAGGTTGTCCATCCCTCTTTTTTTTTTTGGAATGGCTTATTGTCCCCTTCTGCATTACAACAGTTCAAAAAGTACTTCATTGGCTGTAAATTACTTTGGGATGGAGCATGCAGAAAACAAGCGCAGGCAACAGAAGGAGCGTGCGGCAAACCAGACTCCCCACCCACCCTTTCCTTCAACCGCTGTCTGTCCCACCTGTGACAGACTGTAATTCCTGTATTGGACTGTACAGTCACCTGAGAACTCACTTTTAGAGTGGAAGCAAGTCTTCCTCGATTTTGAGGCACTGTCTATGATGATGATGAGGGGGTTGATTTATGAGGAAAGGTTGAATAGGTTGGGCCTCTACTCATTGGAATTCAGAAGAATGAGAGGTGATCTTATCGAAATGTATAAGATTATGAGGGGGCTTGACAAGGTGGATGCAGAGAGGATGTTTCCACTGATAGGGGAGACGAGAACTAAGGGGCATAATCTTAGAATAAGGGGCCGCCCATTTAAAACTGAGATGAGAATTTTTTTCTCTCAGAGGGTTGTAAATCTGTGGAATTCACTGACTCAGGGAAGTTGGGACATTGAATAAGTTTAAGACAGAAATAGACAGTTTCTTAACCGATAAGGGAATATAGGGGGTTATGGGGAGCGGGCAGGGAAGTGGACCTGAGTCCATGATCGGATCAGCCATGATCTTATTGAATGGTGGAGCAGGTTTGAGGGGCCGTATGGCCTACTCCTACTCCTGCTCCTATTCCTTATGTTCTTATTATGATGACTTTGGGATGCCCTGATATTGTGGAAGGCGCTGCATAAGCTGGTTCCTCTTTTTCTTTCTACCACACAACACACCCCTGTGTGTTTTTTTTTCTCTCTGAAGATCCCACAACACTTTATCCATGGCTGTGCCTCTGTGCTGGGCTGGGTCAGTGAGATGCCTCAGGAAAGAATTCACTTACAGATAATGACAGACATTGTCACTGATTGGCAGATGCCTAATTTGTAACCAGAATTGCTCTCGTGAAGTTTCTCCCTTTGGGAGATTGGGAAAATGTTGCCGTTAGACTTTAATTGCTTCTTTATGTGTTTTATAAACGTAGAGTAATTAAGGGCTATTAAACCAAAAGGAATTAGTGGAATTGTTTACCCTTCGTGTTTTCCTGTAACTGGATCCAGTTGCAATAACCTTGTAAGTCATAACTTATAGAATTTTAAAACAATATGGGTGGCTTCAGTACAATGTCGAGTTACTTGGTGATCCAGTCGCCAAAATGGTGACCTTGGCAACGTAGAGCGGGCAGGTCAATAAAATCTATTCTTCTTTTGAAAGCACTACTGTAAGGTTTAAAAAAACAATAATAGAAATTACTATTCAGTACAGAGCACGGACAGCGACCCACTTGAGTGATTTTAATTGTGGCGTGTAACTCATTTAAGTGCACCAATTCAATCTAAATAGGTAGGTTCCCCATCCCTTTAATTACGAGGTTTGCATTGGCTGGCCAGAAATAGCCGCGTTTAGACAGCTGTGAGGCTGCAGATGTTGTCAGAAGGCCCATCCGCTCAGACCAAAGTGATTTGTGTATCATAATTGTTGTTTGTAGGTACAAGTGAAGCATCTGTTATTTTTTTTTACTTTGTCTGCCATGATAGGTCCAAGTCAGCATGGATTTGTGAAAGGGAAATCATGCTGGACAAATCTTGAATTTTTTGAGGATGTTTCCAGTAGAGTGGACAAGGGAGAACCAGTTGATGTGGTGTATTTGGACTTTCAGAAGGCTTTCGACAAGGTCCCACACAAGAGATTAATGTGCAAAGTTAAAGCACATGGGATTGGGGGTAGTGTGCTGACGTGGATTGAGAACTGGTTGTCAGACAGGAAGCAAAGAGTAGGAGTAAATGGGTACTTTTCAGAATGGCAGGCAGTGACTAGTGGGGTACCGCAAGGTTCTGTGCTGGGGCCCCAGCTGTTTACATTGTACATAATGATTTAGACGAGGGGATTAAATGTAGTATCTCCAAATTTGCAGATGACACTAAGTTGGGTGGCAGTGTGAGCTGCGAGGAGGATGCTATGAGGCTGCAGAGTGACTTGGATAGGTTAGGTGAGTGGGCAAATGCATGGCAGATGAAGTATAATGTGGATAAATGTGAGGTTATCCACTTTGGTGGTAAAAACAGAGAGACAGACTATTATCTGAATGGTGACAGATTAGGAAAAGGGGAGGTGCAACGAGACCTGGGTGTCATGGTACACCAGTCATTGAAGGTTGGCATGCAGGTTAAGCAGGCGGTTAAGAAAGCAAATGGCATGTTGGCATTCATAGCGAGGGAATTGGAGTACAGGGGCAGGGAGGTGTTACTACAGTTGTACAGATCCTTGGTGAGGCCACACCTGGAGTATTGTGTGCAGTTTTGGTCTCCGAACTTGAGGAAGGACATTCTTGCTATTGAGGGAGTGCAGCGAAGGTTCACCAGACTGATTCTCGGGATGGCGGGACTGACCTATCAAGAAAGACTGGATCAACTGGGCTTGTATTCACTGGAGTTCAGAAGAATGAGAGGGGATCTCATAGAAACGTTTAAAATTCTGACGGGTTTAGACAGGTTAGATGCAGGAAGAATGTTCCCAATGTTGGGGAAGTCCAGAACCAGGGGTCACAGTCTAAGGATAAGGGGTAAGCCATTTAGGACCGAGATGAGGAGAAACTTTTTCACCCAGAGAGTGGTGAACCTGTGGAATTCTCTACCACAGAAAGTTGTTGAGGCCAATTCACTAAATATATTCAAAAAGGAGTTAGATGTAGTCCTTACTGCTAGGGGGATCAAGGGGTAGCAGGAATGGCAGGAATGGGGTACTGAAGTTGTATGTTCAGCCATGAACTCATTGAATGGCTGTGCAGGCTAGAAGGGCCTGTACCTATTTTCTATGTTTCTATGTTAAGGCCACTACTTCATAGAAACATAGAAAATAGGTGCAGGAGTAGGCCATTCGGCCCTTCTAGCCTGCACCGCCATTCAATGAGTTCATGGCTGAACATTCAACTTCAGTACCCCATTCCTGCTTTCTCGCCATACCCCTTGATCCCCCTAGTAGTAAGGACCTCATCTAACTCCTTTTTGAATATATAGAGTCACACAGCACAGACAGAGGCCATTCTGGCCCATCATGCCCGTGCCGGCTCTTTGTAAGAGCTGTCCAAGTCGTCCCACTCCTGGCACTTCAGCAACAACAACAACTTGTATTTATATAGCACCGTTAACGCAGTCAAACATCCCAAGGCGCTTCACAGGAGTGTTACGAGATAGAAATTTGACACCGAGCCCTTTATGTAGAAATTAGCGCAGGTGACCAAAAGTTTGGTCAAAGAGGTAAGTTTTAAGGAGCGTCTTGAAGGAGGAAAGAGAGGTCGAGAGGCGGCGAGGGTTAGGCAGGGAGTTCCAGAGCTTGGGGCCTCGGCAACAGAAGGCACGGCCACCAATGGTTGAGCGATTATAATCAGGAATGCTCGAGTGAGAGAGAGAGAGCAGAATTTGAGGTGCCGTCTTTCGGATGAGATGTTAAACCGAGACCCCGGCTGCCCTCTCAGGTATATATATGTACTTTTTAAATGTGATGGGTGGGGGGAGAGGGGGGAGGGTTCTGCTTCTCTCACCCTTTCAGGCACAGTTTCTGCTCTTCTTCACAATAGTGCCATGGGTTCGTTCAGCCCCACTTAAACTGAGGCCCTATCTGCCTTCTCAACGTCTCATCCGAAAGATGGCATCTCAGACAGTGCAGCACTCCCTCAGCGCTGCACTGGAGTGTCAGCCTAGATTTTTGTGCTCAAGTCTCTGGAGTCGGACTTGTACCCACAACCTTCTGACTCCGAGATGAGAGAGTGCTACCCACTGAGCCACAGCTAGCTTTTAACCTTTTACTTGACCTTGCTCACTCCTCTAGAAACCGCCGCCTTTCTCCATCAGACTATTCAAATAGCTGCGGAGAGATTGGAGCAGCAGTTCGCACTCCCAAGTGGCGCATCGCTTGGGCGGGCTAGGCTTCCCTCACACCTGATTCACAAAGCTGACTCTCACAAGCCAGGGGAATGGAGACTTCGGTCCCCATCATTATGAGCTGGATCTGTTCCCCGGGTCCCTGAGATGAACGGACAGCGTCAATAACCTGCCGGGCCCTTTGCCATCGATGGAATTATTTTAGTGAACAATCCCGACCAATGTATTAGGACTGCAGTCGGCCACTGCCCCTGCAGTCTCGCTGTTTCATAAAGATCACAAAGGTAAGTACAGCTGAGAAAAGTCCATCTAGGCTTAGAAGGTGACATAATGGGGACAGGTTGCGTAAATTTGGCTAAAAACAGAGAATGCTGCAAATACTCAGCGGGTCAGGCAGCATCTGTGGAGAGGAAGCAGAGTTAACGTTTCGGGTCGATGACCCTTCGTCAGAACTGGAGAGTGTTCGGAAAGAACAGATTCTTAACCAGCGCTGAAAGGGGGAGGGGAAGAAAGAACAAAAGGGAAGGTCTGTGATAGGGTGGAAGGCAGGAGAGATTTGAGAGACAAAAGGGATGATGGCCCAAATTCAAATGGGAATGTCAGGAGTTAGAAAAACATTCGTCGAGATAGGGTGTGAATGGCGGGATAATGACCAATTGTCATTAGAGACAAGGAGAGAACTAGAAATGGGCTCTGAGGTGGGGGGTGGGGGGCGTAGGGGGGGGGCTGTTGGCCGGGGGGGAGCCAAAGATTGGCAGCGGTTACTTGCGTAAACTTGGCTTGTCTTCCCTTGAGTACACAACATTGATTGGTGATTTGACCGAGGTATTTAAAATGGTAAAAGGATTCGTGGGGGTAGATACAGAGACTGAATTCCCCCCCCCCTATAAAAATGGGTGGGTTGGAGCTTGGGGGCAGTTGAATCGTTAAAATGGGATTCCCGGCTGAACCCGCCTCCAATCTGCCCACTTCCGGTTTTGACCATGTACGGGACAGGGAAGGGGGGGTTGAGGTGGGGGGAGGGAGGGGGGGCACGGTGGGGGGTGCAACCAACCTGCTCCCAGGGGGCGTTGCCTCATTTTAAATATTGTAATGAGGCTGAGAGCATCTAATATTTTTTACCTCCATTTTGAATTTAACTTTCTGTGGACGGGTTTTACACAATCTGTGAATCCCGGCAGTTAAACCGAGTCAGGGTCTGCTGCCTCCAGGACGTATGTGTCAGCGGTGGCTCAGTGGATAGCACACTCGCTCCTGACTCAGAAGGTTGTGGGTTCAAGTCCCACTCCAGAGACGTGAGCACGTAAGTCTAGGTTGGTACTCCAGTGCAGTGCTGAGGGAGAGCTACACTGTCGGAGGTGCCATCTTTCAGATGAGACGTTAAACCGAGGCCCCGTCTGCTCTCTTAGGTGGATGCAAAAGATCTCACGACAGTATTTCGAAGAAGAGCAGGGGAGTTATCCCCGGTGTCCTGGTCAATATTTAGCCCTCAATCAACATAACAAAAAAACAGATTATTTGGTCATTATCACATTGCTGTTTGTGGGAGCTTGCTGTGTGCAAATTGGCGTTTCCCACATTACAACAGTGACGACACTCCAAAAGCACTTCATTGGCTGTAAAGCGCTTTGAGACGTCCGATGGTCATGAAAGGAGCTATATAAATGCACGTCTTTCTTTATACCTACCTCCTGCATCTAGGATCCCTAGCTATCGCACCTCACTGCGATCAGTGACCCCCCCCTCATGAGGCTTCCGATAATCCCTCCCCCCCCCGCCCCATACCCCCAGGCTGCTGATACTCACCATGAGATGAGGCCTCCCACCGCACACACCCCCCCCCCCCCCGCCAACTGATGATGCTGAGGCCAGCCACAATCCTCCGGTGGTCGGCCCCCATCCTCTCTTTCCCCCCCACTCCTTCGACCAGTCTCTCAAGTCTGACTGGCTGCGGCAGGAATGCGAAGCCTCACATTCAAAAAGTTAAAAAGTCGGAAGCCTGCAGGGAAACCCAGCCTCCCAAGTTTCCCGCCAACCTCTGGGGGGATCCCCCCAACCCACCTCCCTTGGAAAAAATTCCGGCCGGAGAAAGTATTTCCTCTGCTGAGGGGTGGGGGAGGGTGCGGTATCAAGAACGAGGGGACATGACCTTAAAATTAGAGTCAGGCCGTTCAGAAACCAAATCAAGAAACACTTTTTCACACCAAGGGCAGTAGAAATCTGGAAATCTCCGCCCCAAAAGATTGTGGATGCTTGAGGCTGAATTCTGCTTTCAAGATTGAGATCAGTAAGTTCAGCAAGATTGAGTTCACTGGGTACGGGTAGCCAGTGAACGAAGGTGTGTAAATGGAGCTGAGGTGCAGATCAACCATCACCTGCACCAAGTCTCGCTCACCCATCACCCCTGTGCTCACTGACCTACATTGGCTCCCAGTTAAGCAACATCTCGATTTCAAAATTCTCACCCTTGTTTTCAAATCACTCCATGGCCTCGTCCGTCCCACTCCCTATCTCTGTAATCTCCAGCTTCTCAACCACCCCCAGAGATGCCTGTGCTCCTCTAATTCTGGCCTCTTGAACATCCCTCATTGTAACTGCTCAACCATCGGTGGCCGTGCCTTCAGTTGTTTGGGCCTTAAGCTTTGGAACTCCCTAAGCCTCTCTGCCTCTCTATCTCTCTTTCTTCCTTTAAGACGCACGTTAAAACCTATCTCTTTAAACAAGCTTTTGACCATCTGCCTTAATTTTTTCTGTGGCTCTGCGTTAAATTTACCTGTTTGCCTGTAACACTGTTGTGAAGCGTCTTGGGACATTTTACTAGGTTAAAGGCGCTATATAAATAAAACTTCTTATGATCTAATTGAACAGCGCAGCAGGCTCGAGGAGCTGAATGGCTTCCTCCTGTTCCGATTGTTCCTATCTAGCTTAACCTTGGATTTGACTTTCCTCACTCATTCCTTTCCCCATTAAACTCATCATCCTCGGCGGTCCCTCGACCGAGGATGACTTGCTTCCACATGGGTTCACAGATGTTTCAATGAAGGACCCGATGTTCCAGTCCTGAACTCCAATTGAGGGGGTGGAAGATGCCTGTGCGTGGATTTTTTTAACGTGTGGCGACCGTTGCACATCAGCCACCACACGGGGCTCGACAGAGCTCGGCCTTTATCCAGTGGCAAGGGTTGAACCAGGACGACTGGAGACCTGCTCTGCTGCACGGACCCAGTGTGCACACATATCGCAGTGTGAGCTGGCCCGTGCTGCCCCTGGGCCCTCGCCTCTCCTGGGCCCCGTACCCTCATTCGCCGCACCTCCGCCACAAACATACCGCAAATATATACCTCAAAGCGCTTTACAGCCAATTACTTTGAGTGCCTTCATCTTCATCATTGTTACCCGATCATCTTCACAAGGACCTCAGAGATTAGGGTTCGACTTCAGTCAGACGCCGCTGGCCCGTGTGGATTAGCCGCTTGAGCAGCTATTTCAGCTCGGAGGATGGGCAACATGATGAAGAGGAGGGAACCCACCTTGGGATCAACCGTGGACTTTCTCCAAGGGAGGAGAGAAATCAAGGCGAACGTTTACAAGAATCGAAAATGCAGGATGGAGACTTGCTTTTGACTCCTCTCTCTGCCAAAGGAACGGATTCAAAGTGTACATCTATCCGCTTCAAAAAGGGGGAGAAGATTTCTGGAAGTTACCAGAAAATCCTTGCCACTATCGAGGATTCGAGATACTATACAACAGATCCGAGACGAGCATGTTTGTTTGTGCTCAGCAACGATACCTTGGATGGAGATCAACTTTCATTTCAGTATGTTCATAATACAAAAGCTAAAATTCAAAGCCTCCCACTGTGGAATAATGGGAGGAATCATCTTATATTCAATCTGTATTCCGAGACCTGGCCTGATTATACGGAAGATTTAGGGTTTGATATTGGGCAGGCTATGTTAGCCAAAGCTAGTATCAGTATGGATAACTTCCGATCAAATTTTGATGTCTCCATCCCCTTGTTTTCCCAAGAGCATGCTCAAAAAGTAGGCGAGAGCGGCTGGCTTATGTACAACAATGTGCCACCCACAAGAAAATACTTGTTGGTTTTTAAAGGTAAAAGATATCTAATTGGCATTGGGTCAGAAACCAGAAATGCCTCGTATCATGTACAAACATGGGAAGGACTGGGAAAAACACAAAGATGCCAGCTGTGATAAAAACATTGAGGAATATGAAAATTTGTTTATGTGATGCAGCGAGCAGGGGAGATCGGAAGCGGCAAGGAGAGGATGGATGAGGCAAGGATGAGCAGAGAGGTTGGAGCCCAGGGGTGGAATGGTGTGGACAAGACCAAGGGAAGGCACAGCACGGAAATTCACGCACAGGCATCTTCCACCATTTAAAATGAGTTAATCAGTCACCTGAGTACTCAGTTTTAGTGTGGAAGCAAGTCATCCTCGCCCTCGAAGGACTGCCGATGCTCGGGATGATGATTTAGAGTGTTATCATGTGGGAAACGCGGCAACCAATTTGCGCACAGAAAGCTCCCACAAACAGCAATGTGATAATCACCAGATAATCTTTTATTTGTTATGTTGATTGAGGGAAAAATACTGGCCAGGACACCGGGGAGAATGCTCCTGCTCTTCTTCAAAATAGTGCCATGGGATCTTTTACGTCCACCTGAGAGAGCAAACGTTTCATCCGAAAGACGGCAGCTCCGACAGTGCTGGAAGATCCCAGCGCTTTGGCCTGTACTATCCTCGCCAGAAGATCATTGTGTCAAGAACTGCTTCCTGACACCAGCCGCAAGGCTACCTTATCCCAGTTTGCTCCTATGCCCACTTGTCCTGCAGTTGCAGTTTTAATGTGGCGGGGGAACGTTCCTGATTTACCATTTGTATTTCAATGTAACGTCTAGCGGGAGGTATATAAATATGAACCAGTTTGTGGGATTAGTTTGACATCCCACACAAAAGAGCATTACTCTGCCTCAGCGACTGTTAATCTGCGCTTCACATCTCAGTTCTTGAGAATTTCTGTTGCCAAAAAAGAGCAACACAGCGGCTTCCATCCATTCCTCATCTTGTCTCTTCAACAAAGTTTCTTTGCCCCCTCCCCACCCCTGCCCTGATCCCAGGAGCTTTGCGGGTTCCACTTCTCACAGGACAATCGGCGGAGAGGGATTGTTTGTCAGGGTAGGCCTGTCACGTATGCTGAGGCCGCTGGCCTTTCCACCCAGTAAATCATTGATGCTCCCTCACAGAAAGGCCAGGGCCAGCCAGCCGAACTGAGTTACCTCCCCCTCCCCTTCGCTCCCTCCCTCCCTCCCTCCCTCCCCCTCCCCCTCCCTTTCTCTCCTTCCCCCCACTCTCCCTCCCCTTCTCTCCCTCCCCTTCTCTCCCTCTCCCCCCCCAACTCTACCTCCCTCTCCCTCCTCCTCCCCTCACTCTACCTCCCCTTCCCCTTATATCCCTCCCCCCCACTCTCCCTCCTCCTCCCCCTCCCCTTCGCTCCCACCTCCTCCCCTTCTCTCCCTCTCCCCCCCCCCCAGTCTACCTCCCTCCTCTTCCCATCACTCTACCTCCCCCTTCCCTTCTCTCCCTCTGCCACATTCTACCTCCCCCTCCTCTTCTCTCCCTCCCCCCACTCTCCCTCCCCCTCCCCTTCTCTCCATCTGCCGCACTCTCCCTCCCCCTCCCCTTCTCTCCCTCCCCCTCCCCTTATCTCCCTCCCCCCACTCTCCCTCCCCCTCCCCTTCTCTCCCTTCGCCCCACTCTCCCTCCCCCTCCCCTTCTCTCCCTTCGCCCCACTCTCCCTCCCCCTCCCCTTCTCTCCCTCCGCCCCACTCTTCCCTCCCCCTCCCTCATCCCCACTCCTCAGTATCTTTTTTAAAAAAAATGTGTAAGGACTAGCTGTCACTAATTTTGCCAGCAGGTAACTATTTCAGCACAAGCCGGGGAATGCGCTCCACTTGCTGCCATCTGCTCCCGATCGCTGTGTCGTACACTTTGTGTCGACTGGAATTAGGCAGCTTTTTGAAAGACTATTAATTTTCTAACCCCTGTTTCCGCATCCCCCGCCACCCCCGAGAGATTTAACTGCCTTGGTGACCTATTTGCTGCTGTTCTGTTTACATTCCCAGAGCCCTTCCAGACAATTGAAAAAAAAAAGTAGCACGGGTTGTTGCTTGTGTGATGTATTGCCTTATTATTGGAGATGCTGGGTTAACTGCACAGGGAAACCATTTATCGCTAAATGGAGAGACAATTGTCAGCTTCTAACATGAAGTAGAGGTTGCCAATCCTCTAGGAATGAAAAGATGAATCACCAGGAGACTGCTACGAGCAAATCCCGGGAGAAAAATCATAGGGGCATTAAAGAAAAATTATTTGAACGCTAGTTATACAAATATTGGACGGTGGGGGGATGGGGGAGCTGTTTGACTGAAAGTCAAGATTCTTTCCACTGAGTAAATCCGCCCTCCTGTATGCCTCAGAGACGTGGACCATGTACAGTAGACATGTCAAATCGCTGGAGAAATACCACCAACGACGTCTCCGCAAGATCCTGCAAATCCACTGGGAGGACAGACGCACCAACATCAGCGTCCTTGTCCAGGTCAACATCCCAGCATCGAAGTGCTGACTGCACTCGACCAGCTCCGTTGGTCGGGCCACATCGTCTGCATGCCCCGACACGAGACTCCTCATCATCATCTTAGGCAATCCCGCAGAATCGATGAAGACTTGTTTCCACTCTAAAACTGAGTCCTTAGTGGCTGAACAGTCCAATACGAGAATTACAGTCTCTGTCGCAGGTGGGACAGATAGTCGTTGAGGTAAAGGCTTGGGTGCTCAGTGCCCTCCCCGATGCACTTCCTCCACTTAGGGCAGTCTTTGGCCAGGGACTCCCAGCTGTCAGTGCAGATGTCGCATTTTATCAGGAAGGTTTTCAGGCTGTCCTTGTAACGTTTCCTCTGCCCACCTTTGGCTCCTACACGGCAAGCGAGCACCAGTGGGCAGAGCAAATATTTCAAGGACACCCTCAAAGCTTCCTTGATAAAGTGCACCATCCCCACCGACACCTGGGAGTCCCTGGCCAAAGACCGCCCTAAGTGGAGGAAGAGCTTCCGGGAGGGCGCTGAGCATCTCGAGTCACGTCGCCGAGAGCATGCAGAAAACAAGCGCAGGCAGCGGAAGGAGCATGCGGCAAACCAGTCCCACCCACCCTTTCCTTCAACCACTGTCTGTCCCACCTGTGACAGAGACTGTAATTCCCGTATTGGACTGTTCAGTCACCTGAGAACTCACTTTTAGAGTGGAAGCAAGTCTTCCTCGATTTTGAGGGACTGCCTATGATGATGATTGTCATGTATTCAACCAGCATTGTAACCCATGTATAATCTGACCTAAGTTGTACACTATTAGAACACTGACCACTAGGTGGTGAACTTGTGGGAGACACTCCGAACCTCGACCTTCAGATATAAAAGGGGACGCTCCACCCATTTCCAGCACTTGAGTGCTATGAAATAAAGGACAGGTCACAGACTGACCTTCTCTCAAGCATGGGCTTCATATGCATTTGTACTGTATAGTAAGGACGTATCAATGGCGACAAGAAACTGGGATTTAAACCACGCGAGCATGGCCACGAGCAGAACAGACGAGAGGCACTGTGTTAAGGAATGGTTGGGACAGAGATTCAACATTGTTAAAGCAGAACACAGTTCTCCAGCCAGACACAGGGGCAGTCAGCGATGATCGACTGGCAAGGGACCTTTTGTTTCAAATAGCAGCTCATGCTGGAGGCGTGGAGGCACACACTCAGCGGAGTTTGCAGAGGTGAGCAAAATACCTTCAGAAATTGCAGAAATGAACGCTGGGGGAAATCGCTGCAAGGTAAAGTTCAGCGAGTTCATGTGGAGCACGTATACAGTTCATACACCAGGACGCCACCGATAATGATGAAAGTGCTCCTCAATGGCATCCCAGTATCAATGGAGCTAGACACGGGGGCCAGCCAGTCCCTGATGGGTATCAAACAGTTCGAAAAGTTGTGGGCATCCAAGGCCAGGAGGCCAAAATTATCGGCGATTGACGCACAGCAACGGACTTACACAAAGCAGATCATTCCGGTGCTAGGCAGCGCCACGGTAGTCGTGACCCACAAAGATTCGGAGAACAGACTGCCACTCTGGATTGTCCCAGGGGACGGTCCCGCACTACTGGGGAGGAGTTGGCTTGCTGTCATGAACTGGAAATGGAGCGATGTCAATGCAATTTCCTCTGTGGAGCGAGTATCATGCTCACAGATCCTGGACAAATTTGACTCATTATTTCAACCCGGCATTGGCACTTTCATGGCCAAGGTAGTGAATCACATAAACCCGGACGCTAAACCAGTACACCACAAGGCCAGAGCGGTGCCGTATGTGATGCAGGAAAAGATAGAAGGCGAATTGGACCGCCTGCTGAGGGAAGGCATCATCTCGCCAGTCGAATTCAGTGACTGGGCGAGCCCGATTGTGCCGGTGCTCAAGGCGGATGGGTCGGTCAGGATATGTGACGATTCCAAGGCCACCATCAATCGGGTGTCACTCCAAGACCAGTACCCACTACCGAGAGCGGAGGACCTCTTTGCGACGCTATCCGGTGGCAAACTTTTTTCAAAATTGGACCTGACCTCAGCTTACATGACCCAGGAGCTGGCGAGTGAGTCGAAGAAGCTGACCACCATCACGACACACAAGGAGTTGTTTGAGTAAAACAGATGTCCGTTCGGGATTCACTCGGCCGTCGCGATCTTCCAATGAAATATGGAAAGCCTCCTCAAGTCGATTCCAAGGACAATGGTTTTTCAGGACGACATCCTCATTACGGGTTACGATACTGAAGAACACCTCAACAACCTGGAGGAGGTGCTACGCAGACTGGACCGGGTAGGGCTGTGACTGAAAAAGGCGAAGTGCATCTTCCTAGCTCCAGAGGTAGAATTCCTGGGGATGAGGGTAGCGGCAGACGGGATCAGCTCTACTGCGTCCAAGACGGAAGCGATCCAGAGTGCACCCAGACCCCGTAACATTCATTCCTGGGCTCCTGAACTATTTTAGTAAATTTCTTCCCAAATTGAGCACGCTGCTAGAGCTGCTGCACGTGCTCCTACGCAAAGGTCGCGAATGGGTCTGCGGGGACAGCCAGGAAAGGGCTTTTAATAGGGCACGCAATTTGTTATGTTCCAACAATCTGTTAACGCTATATGACCCATGTAAGAAACTTGTGTTAACATGCGATGCGTCGTCCTATGGTGTCGGGTGTGTGTTGCAGCATGTCAATGCCAAGGGTCAGTTACAGCCGTTAGCTTATGCCTCCAGAAGTCTGTCCCAGGCAGAAAGGGGCTACGGGATGGTAGAAAAGGAGGCGCTCGTATGTGTATATGCGGTAAAGAAAATGCACCAGTATATGTTTGGCAGGAAATTTGAGCTGGAGACAGATCACAAACCCCGAACGTCCCTTTTGGCCGACAACAAGGCCATAAATGCAAATGCATCGGCCCGCATACAGAGGTGGGCACTCACGTTAGCCGCCTATGACTACACAATTCGGCACAGACCGGGCACCGAAAACTGCGCCGATGCACTCAGCAGGCTCCCACTAGCCACCACTGAGGGGACTACCGAGCATGGTGCTGAGATGGTCATGGCTGTTGAAGCTTTCGGAAGCGAAGGCTCACCCGTGACAACCCGTCAGATTAAAGTCTGGACAAATAGAGACCCGCTATTGTCTCTAGTCAAGAAATGTGTCCTGAATGGAGACTGGGCAGCCACGTACAAGGCATGCCCTGAGAAATTTAAACCATTTCACAGGCGCAAGGATGAACTCTCGATTCAGGCCGATTGCCTACTGTGGGGAAACCGTGTAGCCATGCCCCAGATGGGCAGAGAGGTGTTCATCAGAGAACTCCACAATGGGCACCCGGGCATTGTCATGATGAAGGCAATTGCCCGGTCACACGTTTGGTGGCCAGGGATAGACGCAGATTTGGAACTTTATGTTCGCAGGTGCAACACGTGTGCCCAGCTGGGCAATGCGCCCAGGGAAGCCCCCCTTAGCCCCTGGCCATGGCCCGCCAAGCCTTGGTCAGGCATCCATGTGGACTACGCAGGTCCTTTCATGGGGAAAATGTTTTTGGTTGTAGTAGACGCCTACTCCAAATGGATCGAGTGTGACATTTTAAATTTAAGCACATCCTCTGCCACGGTAGAAAGTCTACGGGCAATGTTCGCCGCCCACAGTCTACCGTACATCTTGGTCAGCGACAATGGCCCGTGCTTCACAAGCACTGAATTCCAGGACTTCATGGCAGGCAATGGAATGAACCATGTCAGAACGACACCGTTCAAGCCGGCCTCAAATGGCCACACAGAACGAGCAGTGCAGATAATCAAACAGGGGATGCTCAGAATCCAAGTGGGTTCCCTACAATGCCGCTTATCTCGCCTCCTGTTGGCCTACAGATTCCGACCACACTCGCTCACAGGGGTTCCACCCGTAGTGCTGCTAATGAAATACACCCAAAACCCGGTTATCCCTTATACACCCCACCATGTAGGAAATTGTTGAGAGCAGGCGCCAGTCACAATATCACTACCATGACAGGAATGCGAGGGCGCGATGTATTGATGTAAATGATCATGTTTTTGTCCTCAACTACGCTGCAGGGCCCAAATGGCTCGCAGGCACTGTGGTTGCCAAAGAGGGAAATAGGATTCTGGTAGTTAAACTTACCAATGGACAAATCTGCCGCAAACATGTGGATCAAACAAAAAGGAGGTTCAGCAACCCCATAGAAGAAGCAGAGGAAGAACACGATGTAAAGTTCACTCCTCCACAAGTGACCGAACACCGGAACCAAAAGGAGGAGAGCCCAGTCACTGTGGGCAGTCTGGATAGGCCTGAGGCACTGCAAACAGCAGACACTCAGGCCAGCGCCCAACAACCGGAGCCGCAACTCAGGCGCTCTACAAGGGAGCGTAAACCACCAGAGAGACTCAACCTGTGATCCCAATAAGACTTTGGGGGGAGAGGTGATGTCATGTACTCAACCAGCATTGTAACCCATGTATAATCTGACCTAAGTTGTACACTGTGAGAACACTGACCACTAGGTGGTGAACTTGTGGGAGACACTCCTAACCTAGACCTTCAGATATAAAAAGGGAAGCTCCACCTATTTCCAGCACTTGAGTGCTATGAAATAAAGGACAGGTCACAGACTGACCTTCTCTCAAGCATGGGCCTCGTGAGCATTTATACTGTATAGTAAGGACGTACCAATTGTGATGACTCATCCAATTGGGAATCCAAGAGTCTGTTTGCATTCCGAATAGCCGTGTTGGGTGACCTTCCTATCCACTCTATCTAGGCATAGAAACTCAGTTGGTACACTGATGGCCATAGGGGCGGGGACCTGCTATCCCCTACCGGATCTGGACTGTACGTGACTCCAGTCCCACACTTCATGATTGACTTTTGATGCCCGCAGAGCAATTGAGGATGGGCAATAAATCCTGACTTGCCATTGTTGCTCACGCTCAAAAACAAATCATTTAAAAAAAGGGTCAAATTGTCTTCGGATAGAAAGACTTGCATTCATATAGCGCCTTTCACGACTACCGGACATCTCAAAGCATTACAGCCAATGTAGTACTTTTGGAGTGTAGTCACTGTTATAATGTGGGAAACACAGCAGCCAATTTGTGCACAGCAAGCTCCCACAAACAGCAATGTGATAATGACCAGATATACTGTTTTTGTTATGATGATTGAGGGATAAATATTGGCCCAGGACACTGGGGATAATTCCCCTGCTCTTCTTCGAAATAGTACCATGGGATCTTTTATGTCCACCTGAGAGGGCTGATGGGGCCTCGGTTTAACGTCACATCCAAAAGACGGCATCTCTGACAGCGTAGCACTCTCTCAGCAGTGCACTGGAGTGTCAGTCTGGATTTATGTGCTCAAGTCTCGGCTCACGCAGGAAGAATGGCAACTCAACTGGGGTACAAGTGCACCTACATGTCAACAAGGCAAGGGATGTTCGTGGGAGAGAAAGTGTATTCAAGGTGCTTGTTAAGGGAAGGTTTAAAACCATCAAGGACAGAGCTGCCAAGTGTTTTTGTAGACAAATGTCGGAGAGATTTACGGGAACAGTAAACTGACCCTGGCTTTATCATTTGTTTTTTGTTCTCTTCTCTGTTACAATCCATAGTACTTTTGAGTTCTGCTTGATTGGTAGATCTCTGAGCCAGAAGGATTGTGGGTGCGATGTTCACTCCAGTACATAATTCAGGCCGGTACTGAGAGAGGACTGCTGAAGCTGGAACATAAACACCTTCCATCAATTTTGAGCTCCTCCAAAACTCTGCTGCTAATATACTAACTCGCACCAAGTCCCGTTCCCCCATCACCCCTGACCTACATTGGCTCCCGGTCCACCGATACCTCAAATTTAAAATTCTATCCTTGTGTTCAATGGCCTTGGGGCCCCCCCTCAACTATCTCTGTAACCTGCTCCAGCCCTACACCCTCCGAGATCTCTGCTTTCCTCCAATTCTGGCTTCTTGTAAATCCCCGACTGCCTGGGCCCTAAGCTCTGGAATTCCAACCCTAAACCTCTCCGCCTCCCCATCTCTCCTCCTTTAAGACCCACTTGAGAAACTACCTCTTTGACCAAGCTTTTTGTCACCTTCTCCCAACGATCCTGCTTTCGTTCGGCGTCACTTTTTGTCTGAGAGCCTTGGGACGTTTTACTACGTTAGAGATGCTATGAAAATGCAAGGTGTTGTTCATCATCATGGGCAGTCCCTCGGAATCGAGGAAGGCTTGCTGCCGCTCTTAACATGAGTCCATAGGTGGATGAATAGCCCAATACGGGAATTACAGTCTCTGTCACAGGTGGGACAGACAGTGGTTGAAGGAAAGGGTGGGTGGGGAGTCTGGTTTGCCGCACGCTCCTTCCGCTGCCTGCGCTTGTTTTCTGCATGCTCTCGGCGACGAGACTCGAGGTGCTCAGCGCCCTCCCGGATGCTCTTCCTCTACTTAGGGCGGTCTTTGGCCAGGGACTCCCAGGTGTCGGTGGGGATGTTGCACTTTATCAAGGAGGCTTTGAGGGTGTCCCTGAAACGTTTCCTCTGCCCACCTTTGGCTCGTTTGCCGTGAAGGAGTTCTGAGTAGAGCGCTTGCTTTGGTGTTGTTAGCATGGTTTGGGTAGGATTTTAAACATTAAAAAGTCTGTCTATTCCACTGTTTCTGATCACTGCTCTTCAGTGATGAGCTGCTGTATAAAGTCTTATTCTTTTTCTCCTTTTTTTGCCGATGTTGCTGGTTTTGGGAGTGAGCTTTAGACATGAAGATGTTGGGTTTCATTCATCACACTTTTTAAATTTAAGGACAAGAAGCCGAGCTAAGGAATGCGAGAAAAGAACAGGATCACTTGCAGATTTTGTGAAAGATTTTCATTAAATGTTCCCAATGTTGGGGAAGTCCAGAACCAGGGGTCACAGTCTGAGGATAAGGGGTAAGCCATTTAGGACCGAGATGAGGAGAAACTTCTTCACCCAGAGAGTGGTGAACCTGTGGAATTCTCTACCACAGAAAGTAGTTGAGGCCAATTCACTAAATATATTCAAAAGGGAGTTAGATGAAGTCCTTACTACTCGGGGGATCAAGGGTTATGGCGAGAAAGCAGGAAGGGGGTACTGAAGTTTCATGTTCAGCCATGAACTCATTGAATGGCGGTGCAGGCTAGAAGGGCTGAATGGCCTGCTCCTGCACCTATTTTCTATGTTTCTATGTTTCTATAAGAATCGTCTCGAAACTAGTAAATTGTGACCTAAAATGTACGTATAGAAAGAGTAATGGTTATTAGGAGTTAAAAGTGGATACTGATAAAATCAAAAGAGACTGTATGAAGATGGAAGTTAGTGCCAAAGAGTCCTGCTTTCTGCAGAGATATCTTTGTGGGTTTCCAATGCCGACAACTCCTCTCGCATTAACGCATTCAGAAATACATACACAACAACAACTTGCATTTATATAGCACCTTTAACCTAGTAAAACATCCCAATGTGCTTTATAGGAGTGAGCGCCGCACACTGATACAATCAAAAGAGAGTTCATATGACATGATCTTGAGCCGTTTATAATACTTGGTGTGAGATTGAAATGACTCCAATCCGATGTCGTCCGTTGTGTATAAAACTACGTAGGGGCCTCGATTGGGTAGAAAGCACCTGTTTCCCTCAGCGGAGAGGTCAATAACCAGGGGGAATAGATTTAAAGCAATTGGTCGAAGGATTAGAGTGGAGTCAAGGAGAACTTTCTTCACCCAGAGGGTGGTGGGGATCTGGAACTTACTGCTTGAAAGGGTGGTAGAGGCAGAACATAAGAAATAGAAACATAGAAAATAGGTGCAGGAGTAGGCCATTCGGCCCTTCGAGCCTGCACCACCATTCAATACGATCATGGCTGATCATGCAACTTCAGTACCCCATTCCTGCTTTCTTTCCACACCCCTTAATTCCTTTAGCCGTAAGGGCCACATCTAACTCCCTTTTGAATATATCTAATGAACTGGCCTCAACAACATTCTATGGTGGAGAATTTCACAGGTTTACAATTCTCTGAGTGAAATTCTCCTCATCTCAGTCCTAAATGGCTTACCCCTTATCCTTAGACTGTGACCCCTGGTTCTGGACTTCCCAACATCGGGAATATTCCTCCTGCATCTAACCTGTCCTGTCCCGTCAGAATTTGATATGTTTCAATGAGATCACATCTCATTCTTCTAAATTCCAGTGAATATAAGCCTAGTCGATCCAGTCTTCCTATGCCAGTCCTGCCATCCCGGAAATCAGTCTGGTGAACTTTCGCTGCACTCCCTCAATAGCAAGAATGTCCTTCCTCAGATTAGGAGAAGAAAACTATATTCAAGGTGTGGCCTCACCAAGGTCCTGTACAACTACAGTAAGAGCTCCCTGCTCCTGTACTCAAATCCTCTCGCTATGTAGGCCAACATGCCATTTGCCTTCTTCACTGCCTGCTGTACCTCCATGCCAATTATCAATGACTGATGTACCATGACACCCAGGTCTCGTTGCGCCTCCTTTTCCTAATCTGTCACCATTCAAATAATATTCTGCCTTCGTGTTTTTGCCACCAAAGTGGATAACCTCACATTCATCTACATTATACTGCATCTGCCATACATTTGCCCACTCACCTAACCTGTCCAAGTCACCCTGCAGCCTCTTAACATCCTTCTCACAGCTCACACTGCCACCCAGCTTAGTGTCATCTGCAAACGTGGAGATATTACATTCAATTCTTCGTCTAAATCATTAATGTATATTGTGAATAGCTGGGGTCCCAGCACTGAACCTTGCGGTACCCCACTAGTCACTGCCTGCCATTCTGAAAAGAACCCGTTTATTCCAATCTTTGCTTCCTGTCTGCCAACCAGTTCTCTATCCATGTCAATACATTACCCCCAATACCATGTGCTTTAATTTTGAACACTAATCTCTTGTGTGGGACCTTGTCAAAAGCCTTTTGAAAGTCCAAATACACCACATCCACTGGTTCTCGCTTGTCCACTCTACTAGTTACATCCTCAAAAAATTCTAGAAGATTTGTCAAGCATGATTTCCATTTCATAAATCCATGCTGACTTGGACCAATCCTGTCACTGCTTTCCAAATGCGCTGCTATTACATCTTTAATAATTTTCCCCATTACCGATGTCAGGCTAACCGGCCTATAATTCCCTGTTTTCTCTCTCCCTCCTTTTTTAAAAAGTGGGGTTACATTAGCTATCCTCCAGTCCATAGGAACTGATCCAGAGTTTATAGAATGTTGGAAAATGACCGCCAGTATTTCTAGGGCCACTTCCTTAAGTACTCTGGGATGCAGACTATCAGGCCCCGGGGATTTATTGGCCTTCAATCCCATCAATTTCTCAAACACAATTTCCTGACTAATAAGGATTTCCTACAGTTCCCCCTTCTCGCTAGACCCTTGGTCCCCTAGTATTTCCGGAAGGTTATTTGTGTCTTCCTTCGTGAAGACAGAACCAAAGTATTAATTCAATTGGTCTGCCATTTCTTTGTTCCCCATTATAACTTCACCTGATTCTGACTGCAAGGGACCTACATTTGTTTTCACCAATCTTTTTCTCTTCACATATCTATAGAAGCTTTTGCAGTCAGTTTTTATGTTCCCTGCATGCTTACTCTCATCGTCTATTTTCCCCCTCCTAATTAAACCCTCATAAGTCGACCCCCTCATCTCCAGAATCAATTTAGCGAAGCTTCTCTAAGCAACCCTCACCACATTTAAAAAGTAGTTGGATGTGTACTTGAAGTGCCGTAACCTACAGGGCTACGGACCAAGAGCTGGAAAGTAGGATTACGCGGTATAGCCCTTTTTAGGCCAGCGCAGACATGATGGGCGGAATGGCCTCCTTCTGTGCCGTAAATTTCTATCCAGTGTATGTATTAACATATAATTTGCAATGTGTTGGCTTTTGTTCCATTTTAGAACTGTTTTGTACTAACACATTTTAAAACAGTAAATAACATATTATCAGCAGATCGATTGCCTTTGATGGTTTGGCACCCATGCAACCCGCCAATGCAGTTGTACGCTACTCTGCAAGCAGCATGTTGGTGCACAAGCTGCTCTCCGTGCCCTAGGCTAATGATGGGCCAGGTACGACTGTGTTGTCTCCACTTCGGAGCCACTTCATAGAATGGTTACAGCACGGAACACCATTCTGCCCGTCGAGTCCAGACTGACTCTCAGCTAGTCCCACTCCCCTGCCCTTTTCCCGTAGCCCTGCAAATTTTGTTTCTTCAGACACTTATCCAACTCCCTTTTTGAAAGATAAGATTGAGTCTGCCTCCACCACCCTTTCAGGCCGTGCGTTCCAGATCCTAACCACTCGCTGCGTAAAAAAGTTTTTTTCTTACATCCCCTTTGGTTCATTTGCCAATCACCTTAAATCTGTGTCCTCTGGTTCTCGACCCTTCCGCCAATGGGAACAGTTTCTCTCTATCTACCCTGTCCAGACCCCTCATGATTTTGAACACCTCTATCAAATCTCCTGCTGCTCCGAGGAGAACAACCTTCTCCAGTCTAGCCACCTAACTGAAGTCCCTCATTCCTGGAATCATTCTCGTAAATCTTTTCTGCACCTTCTCTAAGGCTTCACATCCTTTCTAAAGTACGGTGCCCAGAACTGGACACAATACTCCAGTTGGGGCCGAACCAGTGTTTTATAAAGGTTCATCATAATTTCCACACTTTTGTACTCTATGCCTCTATTTATGAAGCCCTGGATCCCATAATCATTTTAACTGCTTTCTCAACCAGCCCTGCCCCCTTCAATGATTTATGCACACATACCCCAGACCTCTCTGTTCGTGCACCCACTTTAGGATTGCACCATTTAGTTTATATTTCCTCTCCTCATTCTTTCTACCAAAATGTATCAGTTCACACTTTTCTGCGTTAAGTTTCATCTGCCACGTGTCTGCCCATTCCACCAGCCTGTCTGTGTCCTCCTGAAGTCTATCACTACCCTCCTCACTGTTCACTTGGGCGAAGTGACGTGAAACTGAAAGAAAGAAAGGGCTTGCATTTATATAGCGCCTTTCTTGACCTCAGGAGGTCCCAAAGCGCTTCACAGCCAGTGGAGTAGTTTGGAATTGTGCTCACTGTTATCATGTAGGAAACACGGCAGCCAAAATGCAAGATCCCACAAAGAGCAATATGATGATATCCAGATCATCTGTCTTCTTTATTGGTAATGGCGGTATGGCGAGAAAGCAGGAAGGGGGTACTGAAGTTGCATGTTCAGCCATGAACTCATTGAATGGCGGTGCAGGCTCGAAGGGCTGAATGGCCTATTCCTGCACCTATTTTCTATGTTGAGGGATAAGTATTGGCGCAAAATACTGTGGAGAACTCCCCTGCTCTTCATTAGATAGTGCCACAGGATCCTTTACATCCACCTAATGGGGAGGGAGGGGGTCTGCTGGTGGGTGGCCTCGTTTTCATCATCATAGGCAGTCCCTCTGAATTGAGGAAAACTTGCTTCCACTCTTAGCATGAATTTTTAGGTGGCTGTACAGTCCAATACGAGAACTACAGTCCCTGTCACAGGTGGGACAGACAGTGGTTGAAGGAAAGGGTGGTTGGGACTGGTTTGCCGCACGCTCCTTCCGCTGCCTGCGCTTGATTTCTGCATGCTCTCGGTGACGATACTCAAGGAGCTCAGTGCCTCCCGGATGCACTTCCACCACGTAGGGCGGTCTATGGCCAGGGACACCCAGGTGTTGGTGGGGATGTCGCACTTTATCAGGGAGGCTTTGAGGGTTTCCTTGTAACGTTTCCTCTGCCCGCTTTTGGCTTGTTTGCCGTAGATGAGTTCAGAGTAGAGCGCTTGCTTTGGGAGTCTCGTGTGTGGCATGCGAACAATGTGGCCTGCCCAGCGGAGCTGATCAAGTGTGGTCAGTGCTTCAATGCTGGGGATGTTGGCCTGGTCGAGGACGCTAATGTTTGTGCCTCTGTCCTCCCAGGGGATTTGCAGGATCTTGCGGAGACATCGCTGGTGGTATTTCTCCAGCGACTTGAGGTGTCTACTGTACATGGTCCATATCTCTGAGCTATACAGGAGGGCGGGTATCACTACAGTCCTGTAGACCATGAGCTTGGTGACAGTTTTGAGGGACTGGTCTTCAAACATTCTTTTCCTCAGGCGGCCGAAGGCTGCACTGGCGCACTGGAGGCGGTGTTGGATCTCGTAGTCAATGCCTGCTCTTGTTGATAGGAGGCTCCCGAGATAGGGGAAGTGGTCCACGCTGTCCTGGGCCACGCCGTGGATCTTGATGTCTGGGGGGCAGTGCTGTGTGGCGAGGACAGGCTGGTGAAGGACCTTTATCTTACTAACGTTTAGCATCAGGCCCACGCTTTCATACACCTCGGTAAATACATCGACCATGTCCTGGAGTTCAGCCTCTGTGTGTGCACAGTCGCAGGCACTTCGACTTAAACTATCCCGGAACCAGTGTGCCACAGTCATCAGTGCTTATGCCTCACACTCGATGCAACAGATGAGGCCAAAGAGGGTTTTTACTTCAACCTCAAAAAATCCCTGACCCGCGTCCCCGCGGGCGACAAACTGATCCTCCTCAGCGACTTCAATGCCAGGGTCAGCAGGGACACAGACCTCTGGGGAGGCGTGATTGGCAGAGAGGGGGTAGGGCAAGCCAACTCCAACGGTACCCTACTCCTGACAAAATGTCTAGAGCATGAACACCAACACCTTGTTCTGCCAGAGGGACAAATACAAGGCATAGTGACAACACCCTCGCTCCAAACACTGGTACCTGCTCGACTATGTCATTGTCCGAGCCAGGGATCACAAGGATGTGCGCATCACCCGCGCCATGACAGGAGCGGACGACTGCTGGACGGACCACCGCCTAATCCGATCCATCATTGACATCAATATAGTCCCAAAGCGAAAGGGGCAGCAGAAGCACTGTCGCAAAAAGTCAATGCCGGGGCACTTAAGGACCCAGCTAAGAGAGCCCTTTACATTCAGCGCCTCATAGCTAACCTGGCGTGCCTTGTTGACCCAGAGATGCAAAATGTCCACATCGCTTGGTCTGCCCTCCAGGCCTCCATAACCAGTGTCTGAAAGAAGACGCTCGGTCACTCACCCAGGAAACACCAGGACTGGTTTGATGAGAATGATCAGGAAATTCAAGAACTAATAGATTGCAAGCACAGAGCATTTCTGAGCCTTAAACAGCAACCCAACTCGGGAGCAGCAAAGCAGCATTACAGACGGCTAAAGGCTAAGGTCCAACAAAGAACCCGGGACCTAAAGAACAGGTGGTGGATGGAGAAAGCACAGGAGATACAGCAGCTGGCCGACAACCATGATGTGCGAGGATTCTTCACCGCAATCAAGGCCACATATGGACCAAACTCCCAAGACCGCCTCGGTTTAATATCTCATCCGAAAGATGGTACCTCCGGCAGTGCAGCACGCCCTCAGTACTGGCACTAGGAGCGTCTGTGGTCTAGTTCCGGGAGTAGGACTCGAGCCCACCAACCTTCCGACTCCGAGGTGGGAGTGCCACCCACTGAGCCACAGGCCAGCATGCATCGGCACCATCACTGGGGAGGAAGGAAACAGATTCATTTCGAAGCACCGCCCTTGTCGCTCAACAGAATGGGCAGGGAGACTGTCGGAAAGATCCGCCCGGTGGTGCTGACTGGTGCTCAGCAAAGACCAACTCCCATCAAAAATGTGGAGTTGGGACAGGCTTTCCAGATCTACCTCCCGTCATGTTTTTTTTTAAAAACAGCCCACTTAACATTGCCTGCACAGAGCCGAGTCTTATCATTTAATTGAATGTGGATCCGCACAAGAGTGAGGTGGTTGTGGCGTCATGCTTGGGTTGTCAAGCAATTGCTCTCTCGGGGAGGGTGAATTAAGTCTTTAAATGACTCCAGGGGACATGGCCTCAGAGAATGTGTACATTAATATTGGCAGCCACGTCTGGCAAAATTCCACTATCCGTTTACCACCCCCCACAAGACATCTTTCAGAGGAACCAGCGTGGTTGGTTTGTTGAAGCTATTGCAAACAGCACTGCTGAATAATAAGACATGCTCGGGGCTGGTGACTCACCCTGTGCTCAAAGCCCCTCCCACCCAGTTTTAGATAGATAAGGGTGGGGCGAGGTGTTGGTCCACAGTAAATCTCGCCCCATCGGCAGTTTATTAGTGTCTTCTGTGGCTCAGTGGGTAGCGCTCTCGTCTCTGAGTCAGAAGGTTGTGGGTTCAAGTCCCACTCCAAAGACTTGTGCACAAAAAAAAAATCTAGGCTGACACTCCCAGTGCAGTGCTGAGGGAGTGCTGCACTGTCGGAGGTGCTGGCTTTAGGATAAGACGTTAATCTGAGGCCTCGTCTGCTCTCTCAAGTGGAGCAGGGGAGTTATCCCTGGTGTCCTGGCCAATATTTATATCTCAATCAACATTGAAAAAAACACAGATTATCTGGTCATTATCACATAGCTGTTTGTGGGAGCTTGCTGTGCGCAAATTGGCTGCCGTGTTTCCTACATTACAACAGTGACTACACTCCAAAAGTACTTCATGGGCTGTGAAGTGCTTTGAGATGTCCGGTAGTCATGAAAGGCGCTATATGAATGCAAGTCTTTCTATCTGAAGGCAATTTGACCCTTTTTTTTAATGATTTGTTCTTGGGCGTGAGCAACAATGGCAAGTCAGTATTTGTTGCCCATCCCCAATTGCTCTGCAGGCATCAAAAGTCAACCATGAAGTGTGGGATTCGAGTCACGTACAGGCCAGACCAGGTAGGCTTCGGCCCTCCGTATCTGTAACCTCCTCCAGCCCTACAGGCCTTCAAGATGTCTGTGCTCCTCTAATTCTGACCTCTTGGGCATCCCCTGTTTAAATCGCTCCACCATTGGCAGCAGTGCGTTCAGCTACCTGGGCCCCAAGCTCTGGATTTCTCTCCCGAAACAATCGGCCATGATCTTATTGAATGGCGGAGCAGGCTCGAGGGACCAGATGGCCTACTCCTGCTCTATTTCTTATGTTCTTATGTAAACCCCTCCGCCTCTTTACCTCTCTCTACTTCTTTAAGATAACCATTAAAACCTACCTCTTTGACCAAACTTTGTCTCGCCTGTCCTGATATCGCCTTCTGCGGCTTGATGTCAAAAATGTTTTTATTGATATCACTCTTGTTAAGCGCCTTGAGACATTGTGCTACATTAAATGCGCTATATAGATGTAAGTTGTTGTTGTGATGTAAGGTTGCAATGAAGTGAAAGGAGGAGAGAACTTGCATTTATATAGCGGCATTTACGACCTTAGGACTCCCAAAGCGCTTTACAGCCAATTAAGTACTTTTGGAGCTTAGTCACTGTTTTAATGTAGGAAACGCGGCAGCCAATTTGCGCACAGCAAGCTCCCACATACAGAGGAAGAGAGGGTTGAAAATAGCTTCGAGCCAAAAACATGATTGCTCCTTATTTTGATATAAATATGTATCATCCCTAATTACATTTTATGAATTGTAAGTAAAGCTAATACACAGTTACTTCAGAGTCCTGAACTTAAGGAAAGGTAAGTTCGATGGTATGAGACGTGAATTGGCTAGAATAGACTGGCGAATGATATTCAAAGGGTTGACGGTGGATAGGCAATGGCAGACATTTAAAGATCACATGGATGAACTTCAGCAATTGTACATCCCTGTCTGGCGTAAAAATAAAATGGGGAAGGTGGCTCAGCCATGGCTTACAAAGGAAATTAGGAATAGTGTTAAATCCAATGAAGAGGCATATAAATTTGCCAGAAAAAGCAGCAAACCTGAGGACTAGGAGAAATTTAGAATTCAGCAGAGGAGGACAAGGGTTTAATTAGGAGGGGAGAAATAGAGTATGACAGTAACATAAAAAATGACTGCAAAGCTTCTATAATTATGTGAAGAGAAAAGATTAGTGAAGACAAATGTAAGGTCCCTTGCCGTTGGATTCGGGTGAATTTATAATGGGGAGCAAAGAAATGGCAGACCAATTGAACAAATACTTTGGTTCTGTCTTCACTAAGGAAGACACAAATAACCTTCCGGAAATACTAGGGGACCGAGGGTCAAGCGAGAAGAAGGAAGTGAAGGAAATCCTTATTAATCAGGAAATTGGTTAGGGAAATTGATGGGATTGAAGGCCGATAAATCCCAGGGCCTGATAGTCTGCATCCCAGAGTACTTAAGGAAGTGGCTCTAGAAATAGTGGATGTATTGGTGGTCATTTTCCAACATTCTATAGACTCTGGAACAGTTCCTATAGATTGGAGGGCAGCTAATGTAACACCATTTTTTAAAAAAGGAGGGAGAGAGAAAACAGAATTATAGGCCGGTTAGCCTGACATCGGTGGTGGGGAAGATGTTGGAATCAGTTATTAAAGATATAATAGCAGCGCATTTGGAAAGCAGTGACAGGATCGGTCCAAGTCAGCATGGATTTATGAAAGGGAAATCATGCTTGACAAATCTTCTAGAATTTTTTGTGGATGTAACTAGTAGAGTGGACAAGAGAGAACCAGTGGATGTTGTGTATTTGGATTTTTAAAAGGCATTTGATAAGGTCCCACACAAGAGATTGGTGTGCAAAATTAAAGCACATGGTATTGGGGGTAATGAACTGGCGTGGATAGAGAACTGGTTGGCAGACAGGAAGCAAAGAGTAGGAATAAACGGGTCCTTTTCAGAATGGCAGGCAGTGACTAGTGGGGTACTGCACGGTTCAGTGCTGGGACCCCAGCTATTTACAATATACATTAATAATTTAGACAAAGGAATTGAATGTAATATCTCCAAGTTTGCAGATGACACTAAGCTGGGTGGCAGTGTGAGCTGTGAGGAGGAAGCTAAGAGGCTGCAGGGTGAATTGGACAGGTTAGGTGAGTGGACAAATGCATGGCAGATGCAGTATAATGTGGATAAATGTGAGGTTATCCACTTTGGTGGCAAAAATAGGAAGGCAGAATTTTATCTGAATGGTGACAGATTAGGAAAAGGGGAGGTGCAACGAGACCTGGGTGTCATGGTACATCAGTCATTGAAAGTTGGCATGCAGGTACGGCAGGCGGTGATGAAGGAAAATGGCATGTTGGCCTTTATAGCGCGAGGATTTGAGTATAGGAGCAGGGAGGTCTTACAGCAGTTGTACAGGGCCTTGGTGAGGCCACACCTTAAATATTGTGTATAGTTTTGGTCTCCTAATCTGAGGAAGGACATTTTTGCTATTGAGGGAATGCAGTGAAGGTTCAGCAGACTGATTCCCGGGATGGCAGTACTGACATATGAAGAAAGACTGGATCGACTAGGCTTATATTCACTGGAATTTAGAAGAATGAGAGGGGACCTCATAGAAACATATAAAATTCTGACAGGATTGGACAGGTTAGATGCAGGAAGAATGTTCCCGATGCTGGGAAAGTCCAGAACCAGGGGTCACAGTCTAAGGATAAGGGGTAAGCCATTTAGGAACGAGATGAGGAGAAACTTCTTCACTCAGAGAGTTGTGAACCTGTGGAATTCTCTACCACAGAAAGTTGTTGAGGCCAGTTCGTTAGCTATATTCAAAAGGGAGTTAGATGTGGCCCTTACGGCTAAAGGGATCAAGGGATATGGAGAGAAAGCAGGAATGGGGTACTAAAGTTGCATGATCAGCCATGATCATATTGAATGGTGGTGCAGGATCGAAGGGCCGATGGCCTACTCCTGTACCTATTTTCTATGTTTCTATGTCTCTTGTGCATTGTTCTCTTGCCTGATTCTCCCTTTTGTGGGGAGAAGAAGAAGAATTGGATTTATATAGCGCCTTTCAGGGAAACTGAACGTCTCAAAGCACTTTACAGCCAACGAAGCACTTTTGCAGTGCAGTCACTGTTGTAGTGCGGGGAAACGCACCAGCCAATTTGCGCACAGCAAGCTCCCACAAACAACAATGTGATAATGACCAGAGAATCTGTTTTTTTTTTTGTTATGTTGATTGAGTGATTAATATCGTCCCAGAACACCGGGGATAACTCCCCTGCTCTTCTTCGAAATAGTGTCACAGTTCTTTTGCGTCCACCCGAGAGAGCAGACGAGGCCTCGGTTTAACGTCTCATCCGAAGAAAGTGAAGGGGGGAATTAATTCCTTCTACAGTCTCCCCGCTGATGCTTCATGAGCTAGAATATAATTTGAATTCCTCTCCACGCTGTTTATTTTCCAGTGGAGTGCCTAATTGTACTGAGCATGGTGATGGTTTCTCCTTAATTGATCCGCACACACGCACAAAAATAATAAATCTGCCACTTTTCAAATTTGACTGCCAGCCAGTAATATTTCCTTAACCCTGCCAAGCAAAAGTAGTAGCTTTGTCAGGAACACGGAGGGAGTTGTCAGGCCAGTAATCTCAGGGCCCTGTCGACAACCCTGCGCTCTTAGAACATCTGAAGCTAAGAAATAGGAGCAGGAGTCCGCCATTCGGCCCCTCGTGTCTGCTCCGCCATTCAATAAGATCATGGCTGATCTGATCCTGGGCTCAGCTCCACTTTGCCGCCCGTTCCCCATAAACCCTTCACTCCCTTATCGTTGAAAAATCTGTCTATCTCCACTGGAGATGAGGGGGTTGACTTATGAGGATCAGGTTGGGCCTATACACATTGGAGTTCAGAAGAATGAGAGGTGATCTTATTGAAACATATAAGATAATGAGGGGGCTCGACAAGGTGGATGCAGAGAGGATACTTCCACTCATAGGGGAAACTAAAACTAGAGGACATAGTCTTAGAATAAGAGGTCGCCCATTTAAAACTGAGCTGAGGAGGAATTTCTTCTCTCAGAGGGTTGTAAATCTGTGAAATTCTATGCCCCAGAGAGCTGTGGAGGCTGGGTCATTGCATATATTTAAGGTGAAGATAGACAGATTTTTGAGCGATAAGGGAGTAAAGGGTTATGGGGAGTGGGCAGGGAAGTGGATCAGATCAGCCATGATCTTATTGAATGGCGGAGCAGACTCAAGGGGCAAATGGCCTACTCCTGCTCCTATTTCTTATGTTCTTATGTTAAATAAATTCAATGACCCAGCTTCTACAGCTTTCTGGGGTCGAGAATTCCAAAGATTCACGACCCTCTGAGAGAAGAAATTCCTCCTCATCTCAGTTCTAAATGGGCGACCCCTTATTCTGAAACTATGCCCCCTAGTTCTAGATTCTCCCACGAGGGGAAACATCCTCTCTGCATGTACCTTTGTCGAGCCCCTCCTGTATCTAATAAGATCACCTCTCATTCTTCTAAACTCCAATGAGTACAGGCTCAACCTCTTCATCTCCGGAATCAACCTCGTGAACCTTCTCTGAACAGCCTCTAATGCAAGTATATCCCTCCTTAAATATGGAGACCAAAACTGTACGCAGTACTCCAGGTGTGGCCTCACCAATACCCTGTACAGTTGTAGCAGGACTTCTCTGCTTTTATACTCCATCCCCCTTGCAATAAAGGCCAACATTCCATTTGCCTCCCTGATTACTTTCTGTACCTGCATACTCACTTTTTCATGTTTCATGCACAAGGCTTGTGCTGCAGCATTTTGTAATCTCTCTCCAGTTAAATAATAATTTGTTTTTTTTTTTAAAACGCTCTGTGCAGTTGCAGCAGGACTTCCCTGCTGGGGAGGGGAGTGGGGAGAGTGCGCTGGGGCGATCAGACTGTCTGGAGTGGAGCTGATGCGTGGGTTAGCAGTTCGCATTCTGCTTGCAGTGGACCGAGTGTGAGAACTTCCCCCCCCGCTGCTTCATTTTATTCATTTTTCCCTTTTTTTTTTGTGTCGGCCGGCTTCTTCTTTTCGGTCGCTGGATGAGAATGGACTGAGACAATGGAGCCGCACAATGGAGGAGCCATGCTGTGTTCCCCAGCGTGACCGATGAACAGACTCTCACCCAGCGCTCGCCCTGCAAAGTGGCTGGCTGCCGCTCGAGCCTTTGAAGTACTCAGAAGTCCTGTCGTGTAATTTATGCGGGATGACGAACCCCTCTGTGGCTTGATGTGTAAAGATAACCGGCCTGTTGCGGGTCAGGCGATCCTGAAATTGATTGAACTCCTCTCTGCCCATCCATCACGAGGCACTTTTTTTTTGTTGTCTGTTTTATTTTTCCTGATTCTTAAAGCTATATATTTTTGCAAGTCAGTGTGGAGAAACACACACACACACACACACACACACACACACACACCCAGACACACTGGTGCTTCCAAACTGTTTGTAGATCACGGGGGTCTGGCCTCGGCTGCAGTAATTGTGTTCAATTCTGGGCACCACACTTTAGGAAGGATGTCAAGACCTTGGAGAGGGAGCGGAGGAGATTTACTAGAATGGTGCCGGGGATGAGGGGCTCCAGTTATACGGAGGGACAAAGAGGGACAAAATTGCCATTTTTTAAATTTTTTATTTAAAAGGCCCCTTATCACCTCCATGGGACGGGAAGGCCTTTCTGACCGGGAGCAGGTGGAGGGCGTGAAATGCCCCCCCCCCCGGGCCGGAGGCGGCAGAAACACATTTCTGCCTTCGCCCCGTGTTTTTGTCCCGCCCGGCGCTCCGACCCCTTACCGCCCGGCCGCGATCTACTTTCCGCCCCATGGGGGAAATTGCCCCGCGGGGAGCGCACATGCAACCAGTCGGTGTCCCCCCCGCAACAGCTTCACGCAGCGGGAAACTGCCGGCGGCTGAGCGGAACGTAGGGCGCACTGCCTCGGCCGCCATTTTGTTTTAATTATCGGCCCGACTCTGGAGTCATACCCGACAATGGGGTGGGAGTGGGGGGGGGGTGCTGGTTCGGCCGAGCCGGCAAACATAGAAAATAGGTGCAGGAGTAGGCCAGTCGGCCCTTCGAGCCTGCACCACCATTCAATAAGATCATGGCTGATCATTCACCTCAGTACCCCTTTCCTGCTTTCGCTCCATACCCCTTGATCCCTTTAGCCGTAAGGGCCACATCTAACTCCCTCTTGAATATATCCAATGAACTGGCATCAACAACTCTCTGCGGCAGGGAATTCCACAGGTTAACAACTCGTGAGTGAAGAAGTTTCTCCTCATCTCGGTCCTAAATGGCTTACCCCTTATCCTTAGACTGTGACCCCTGGTTCTGGACTTCCCCAACATTGAGAACATTCTTCCCGCATCTAACCTGTCCAGTCCCGTCACAATTTTATATGTTTCTATGAGATCCCCCTCTCTTCCTTCTACAAGCAGTCCAACCCCGCTGGCCCGGCCGAAGCCTTCCTCGCTGGCCTCACTAGGCCGTGCAGCGGGACTCCCCTTTAAGTGAGAGAGGACTCACTTACGCGTTAGCGTGACGCAGAACGTCCACACTGCACTGGCGTCATCAGCGTCACATTCACGCGACGCTAACTGACCTCTGCCGCCCCGTTTATTTTTGAACAGCAAAGTGCCAAAGTTCGCTCCAATCTCCGCCCTCTCTGTCCCGGTGGTAATTCATCGTTTAATTCGAATTATCCGCCCCCGATTTTGGCCTTAAAGAAGCTGGGATTGTAATCCTTTAGAGCAGGGAAGGTTAAGGGGCGATTTAATGGAAGTGTTCAAAATTGTGAGAGGTTTTCACAGAGTAAAGAAAAAAGACTTGTATTTATATAGTGCCTTTCACGACCTCAGGTTGTCTCAAAGTGCTTTACAGCCAATCAAGTACTTTTTGCAGTGTGGTCACTGTTGTCGTGTGGGAAATTTACGCACAGCCAAATTACGCACAGCAAGCTCTGATAATCCAGAGACGCGAGTTCAAATCCTACCACGGCAACTGGGGGAATTTAAATTGAGTTCATTAAATAAATCTGGAATAACAATTTAGTATCAGTAATGGTGACCACGAAATAGCGGATTGTGGTATAAACCCGTCTGGTTCACTAATGTCCTTTCGGGAAGGAAATCTGTCGCCCTTACCCGGTCTGTCCTACATGTGACCCCAGACCCACAGCAAAGTGGTCGACTCTTAACTGCCCTCCGAAATGGCCGAGCGAGCCACTCAGTTGTACCAAACCGCGACGACAAAGTCAGCAGAGTGGGAGCACCTTCACCACACGGGACTGCAGCGGTTCAAGAAGGCGGCTCACCACCACCACCTTCTCAAGGGGCAATTCAGGATGGGCAATAAATGCCGGCCTAGCTAGCGACGCCCACATCCCGTGAACGAATAAATAAAACAACAAAGCTATCCGGGGGAATTCAGTCCTGGTGAGTGTGGGGAGGAGCGACAGCGAAGAATCTTCCCCCGCCCCCCCCCACCCAATTATTGTCCAGTGTTGTTGTATCTAAAAGTACAAGCAACCAGTTGGTATTTGCTGACGCAGGGTTGGTTCCTGAACAGAAACTATCTGGTTAACGTTGAATAGAAAAGTCCCTCGCCCGCTACAGATGAGAAGTCTTACTTTTTAAAAAACAAAACAAATAAGACTTCTGCTGACTTTGGTCTTGCTCCGTTTTAGAATATGCAAAGATTTGATTTACAGTGGGCTGGTCTGGTGTTCCGGGGAAACAGCATTCTCATTCATGGAGGCGGGGAGGGATGAAGCCTCACGGCAGAGGATTTCTTTACAATCGCCAAGGGCCCACACAAAGTTATGCCGTGGCAGCAGACTGGGTGATAGAACCATTGTGAACTGCCTGGGAACATTTGGTCAGCTCTGGTGATTAAAGAGCCCGGGGGGAGGGGAGGGCATTGGAGTGTGGGGGAGGGGGAACATTGGAGCGCGGGGGAGGGGGAGCATTGGAGCGTGGGGGAGGGGATTGGATTGGAGCGTGGGGGAGGGGATTGGATTGGAGCGTGGGGGAGGGGATTGGATTGGAGCGTGGGGGAGGGGATTGGATTGGAGCGTGGGGGAGGGGAGGGGAGGGGATTGGAGCGTGGTGGAGGGGAGGGGATTGGAGCGTGGGGGGGGTGAGGATTGGAGCGTGGGGGGGGGGATTGGAGCGTAGGGGGGGGGAAAAGGTGTAGGAGTAGGGGGATTGGAAGAAAAGAGGGCGTAAGTATGGGGATTAGGGAATAGGAAGAGTGAGGGGGAAGGACTGCTGTTTCATTCGAGTGGGGGCCACCTTGAGCGAGTCCCTGTTAAAACAGCCCCGCTCTCGGGGAGAAATGCTGATGTGAGTGGGGCATCTGACTGTGGTTTACATCATTGTCGTCTCTTTATTAACTAAACGCTTTGAGGACACAGGGAGGGACGGAGATGGGTGGTGGGAGTGGGGGCACAGGGCGGAGGGAAAGGGGGAAGGAAGGGGCGGGGAGGGAGTGGGCGGGAGTGGGGGTACAGGGCGGGGGGGGAGGAGGGAAGGAAGGGGGCGGGGTGGGAGTGGGGGTACAGAGTGGGGGAATGGGAGGGGAGTGCGGGAACAAGTGCTGGAGGTGAACCGTTCCCCTGCCGGTTTGATGTGATTTACATCTATCGCAGTGTTTTAGCCCAAGTTTAAAATGTAATAATTAAAAGGCTCACAAGCAGCATATGCCTGCAGCTTCTCGAAAGCATCGCACTTCACTGCGTGTGGCCACAGACTCAGCAAAACCCACAACCCCACCCCGACGTTCATAGGACAAATAATCCATGATCTGTATAGAACGTTTTGAACCAGATATCTGATTTGCGCCTTAAAAAGTAACCAGATGTGGAAACTATGTGGAACCAGCATTAAACTGAGAAATCCAAGACCTCCGTTTAATATAAGACTGCCACTTCAGTGCTGCACTGTCAGAGGTGCCGTCTTTCAGATGAGACGTTAAACCGAGGCCACATCTGCTCTCTCAGGTGGATGTAAAAGATCCCGCGGCAGTATTTCGAAGAAGAGCAGGGGAGTTATCCCCGGTGTCCTGGGCCAATATTTAGCCCTCAACCAACATCACTAAAGAAATGATGATCTGGCCATTTATCTCATCGCTGTTTGTGGGAGCTTGCTGTGCGCAAATTGCCTGCTACGTTTCCCTACATTACAGCCGTGACTATTAATGATATTTTGTCACAGTTTACAGTTCTGCTGAATTTCGGTCGCCCTGTACTGTTTGCAAGGTGTCAGAAGGTCATTTTATTTTAAGAAGGCACATAGTTTGCATTTTATTTTGTTTGTTGAAGTAAAGTGCCGGGGAATGGACTTGAATGTAGTGACAGCACCGAGTATCTGTACTGTGTATGCAGAGTGCTGCCGTAGAATGGGCTCATCCTGGCTGGGATGGACAAGGGGCGGGATTGACAGCTGCATGTGCAGGGGAAGAGTTAAACATAAGAACATAGGAAATAGGAACAGGAGTAGGCCATACGGCCCCTCGAGCCTGCTCCGCCATTCAATAAGATCATGGCTGATCTGATCATGGACTCAGCTCCACTTCCCTGCCCGCTCCCCATTACCCCTTATTCCCTTATCGTTTAAGAAACTGTCTATTTCTGTCTTAAATTTATTCAATATCCCAGCTTTCACAGCTCTCTGAGGCAGCGAATTCCACAGATTTACAACCCTCTGAGAGAAGAAATTTCTCTTCATCTCTCTTTTAAATGGGCGGCCCCTTATTCTAAGATTATGCCCTCTAGTTCTAGTCTCCCCCATCAGTGGAAACATCCTCTCTGCAGCCACCTTGTCAAGCCCCCTCAATCTTATACGTTTCGATAAGATCACCTCTCATTCTCCTGAATTCCAATGAGTAGAGGCCCAACCTACTCAACCTTTCCTCATAAGTCAACCCCGTCATCCCCGGACGATTCCGAGAGAACCTTCTCTGAACTGCCTCCAAAGCATGTGTATCCTTTCGTAAATATGGAAACCAAAACTGCACGCAGTATTCCAGGTGTGGCCTCACCAATACCCTGTATAGCTGTAGCAAGACTTCCCTGCTTTTATACTCCATCCCCTTTGCAATAAAGGCCAAGATACCATTGCCCTTCCTGATCACTTGCTGTACCTGAATACTATCCTTTTGTGTTTCATGCACAAGTGCCCCCAGGTCCTGCAGTACTGCGGCACTTTGCAATCTTTCTCATTTAAATAATAACTTTCTCTTTGATTTTTTTTCTGCCATAGTGCATGACCTCACACTTTCCAACATTATTCTCCATCTGCTAAATGTTTGCCCACTCACTTATCCTGTCCATGTCCTTTTGCAGATTTTTTGTGTCCTCCTCACACATTGCTTTTCCTCGCATCTTTGTGTCCTCCTCACACATTGCTTTTCCTCGCATCTTTGTATCGTCAGCAAACTTGGCTACGTTGCACTTAGTCCCTGCTTCCAAATTGTTAATATAGATTGTAAATAGTTGGAGTCCCAGCACTGATCCCTGTGGCACCCCACTAGTTACTAATTGCCAACCCAAGAATGAACCATTTATCGCGACTCTCTGTTTTCTGTTAGATAGCCAATTCTCTATCCATGCTAATATATTCATCGTCATCATTGGCAGTCCCTCGGAATCGAGGAAGAATTGCTTCCACTCTTAACATGAGTTCTTAGGTGGCTGTACAGTCCAATACGAGAACCACAGTCCCTGTCACAGGTGGGGCAGATAGTCGCCCCAACCCCATGAACTTTTATCTTGTGCAGTTACCTTTTATGCGGCACCTTGTCAAACGGAGACGGAAATCGGGCAGCAGCTAAACTAAACGGATTTTCTGTTAATTGGCTGTGGTATCATGTGGGCTGCTCTTGCCTACCTACTAGTGGCGGTTTCTGGAGTGGGAAACAAAATGGCGGCCTGTGGCAGCTGGCAACATCGCCGCTGGCCTCCGATTGCGTGGAGAGAACTTGTATATAGGCATCTCAATGTGGAATGTACGGCCATTCAAAGCAGAATGTGCAATGTACCTTAACTTGGATTTCCAGTTGCGGTCTGGAGGAGTCTGTGTTCCATGTGTATGTTCAATGTGCGAGGTTGCAGCCCCTCTTTCAACATTTGAAGGGGTTGCTCCTCAAATTCTGGTTGCACTTCAGTCCCACGCTCCTGATCTTTGGGCACCCTGTGCGGAGAGGAGCGGGCAGGTCGGAAGGCCTCCTCGTAGACCTGCTCCTAGGCCTGGCCAAGATGGCCATTAACCGGTTCAGGCAGCGGGCGGTCGAGGGGGTCATTCAGCCTGACTGCCAGCCTCTCTTCCGCGGTTACATCCGAGCCAGGGTGTCCCTGGAGACGGAGCAGGCGGTGTCCACCGGTACGCTCACATCATCACCCTCGGGAACAGGATTTTCATTTAATTTGATAAAGTTCCCAAGTTAATTTGGATTTATGGGCAATGGTGCCCTTGGAAAAAAAAATGGATACTTGATGTAAACGTTGAACTTAAATGTCCTCAACACGCCCAACGCCTTTTATTCCAATGACGGATATCATGGCGTCCGAGTGTCTCACCGTGGAGAGGTGGAGCCCTTCATTAACATATTTAAATCAGGCCTCCCACAGTGCAATCGGGAGCCTGATTTAAAGTTCACCGCTGCTGTGCGGGTTTCTCAGCGGTCTGGAAACCCGGCAGCTAAAGGGAGGTGAGAGCTGCCAGTTCCTCAAGGAAAGAGCCTTTCCCAACACTCCCAGCGTACAAGGAACATCAGGACATAAGGAATTGCAACAGGAGTAACCCCTCGAGCCTGCTCCCTGCAGTGGTATGTCGCCGCATGCTGCTCCCTCCAATGGCCCCGGCCAATAACCCTGTTGAAAGTCAGCCCAATAAAGTCATGCCCGCTGTTTAAAAGGGTTTTACTCGCTTTCATGACTACATGAGCTGACTGGAGACTAAAAGTGCCCTGCCAGTGCATACGCACCCCTCACTAAGCTCCCAAGCTGGCAAGCTACATGCTTCTATACACCTGACACGGCCAGTTGAACAAGGTACAGCACTGTTACCATGCGGCAATCAACAGATTCCATGGCTTCTGAATGCAGAGTGTAGTCACTGTTGTAATGCAGGAAACGCAGCAGCCAATTTACACACAGCAAGCTCCCACAAACAGCCATGTGATAATGACCAGATAATCTGTTTTTGTTATGTTGATTGAGGGATAAATATTGGCCCCAGGACACCAGGAATAACTCCCCTGCTCTTCTTCAAATTAGTGCCATGGGATCTTTTACATCCACCTGAGAGAGCAGACAGGGTCTCAGTTTAAAATCTCATCTGAAAGACAGCACCTCTGACAGTTTTGATAGAGTAAATGAAGAGAAACCGTTTCTAGTGGCAGAAGGCTCGCTAACCAGAGGACACAGATTCAAGAGGATTCAACAACCGGAGATGACATGAGGAAACTTATTTTTTAACGTGGCGAGTTATGGTGATCTGGAACACGCTGCCTGAAAGGGTGGTGGAAGCAGATTCAGTAGTAGTTTACAGAAGAGAATTGAAGGGGAAATTACAGGGCTATGGGGAACGAGCAGAGTTGGAGTGGGACTAACTGGACAGGTCTATCAAAGGGCAGGCACGGACACGATGGGCTGAATGGCCTCCTGTGCTGTATCAGCTGCGTCTCAGTGGGTAGAACTCTTGCCTCTGAGTCAAAAGGTTGTGGGTTCAAGCCCCGCTCCAGGAACTTGAGCACAAAATCTTGGCTGACACTCCATTGCAGTGCTTAGGGAGTGCTGTACTGTCAGAGGTGCCATCTTTCGGATGAGACGTTAAACCGAGGCCTCGTCTGCCCTCTCAAGTGGACGCAAAAGATCCCATGGCACTATTTTGAAGAAAAGCAGGGGAGTTATCCCTTGTGTCCTGGCCAATATTTATCCCTCAATCAACATCACTAAAAAAACAGATTATCTGGTCATTATCACATTGCTGTTTGTGGGAGGTTGCTTGTGTGCAAATTGGCTGCCGGGTTTCCCACATTACAAAACAGTGAGTACTGCACTCTTAAAAAGTACTTAATTGACTGTAAAGCCCTTTGGGACGTCCAATGGTTGTGAAAGGCGCTATATAAATCCAAGTCTTTCTTTCTTTATGACTCTATGTGATGCCCATAGAAACATAGAAAATAGGTGCAGGAGTAGGCCATTCGGCCCTTCGAGCCTGCACCACCATTCAATATGATCATGGCTGATCATGCAACTTCAGTACCCCATTCCTGCTTTTTCTCCATACCCCTTAGCCGTAAGGGTCACATTTAACTCCCTTTTGAATATACCTAACGAACTGGCCTCAACAACTTTCTGTGGTAGAGAATTCCACAGGTTCACAATTCTCTGAGTGAAGAAGTTTCTCCTCATCTCGGTCCTAAATGGCTTATCCTTAGACTGTGACCCCTGGTTCTGGACTTCCCCAACATCGGGAACATTCTTCCTGCGTCTAACCTGTGCACCGATGGCAGTGAGTGACTGAAGCCTGACCCGGTCACCTCCCTCTCCCCCACTTCATCAGCTTCAGTGTTTTGGTCCGCAGTGCTAAAATAAATGGACAAACACAGAGTCTGATTTATCTATACAGCAAGCGGAAGTATATGGGCAGGGCAGGGGAGGGGGCAGTAAAGGAGATGAAAATCCTGTCTGTCGCATGACTTGAATCTCTTCGGTCCATAAGTCAGTTTGAAAGCAAAATGAACCCTCCTCCCCTCCGCCTCCCCCCCCCACCCACCCTGCAAAAAAAACCAATCGCAATCGGTTGTTGCAATGAAACTCCGAAAGAATTTTTTCTTTCTCCGGGCCCATTGAGAAGTCTCAACTGATTATCCTTCAGTCTCTGGCACATTACGAGCAGCGCGGGCTGGAAGTGGGAGCTTTGCCAAGGGTTGAGTAGCCAAGCTGTGAACCACAGCCACGTGGTTATGTAATTTCTGGGCACGGGAGGTCACTGGGGTGGAGGTTATAGAACATAAGAAATAGGAGCAGGAGTAGGCCATTTGGCCCCTCGAGCCTGCTCCACCATTCAAGAAGATCATGGCAGATCCGATCATGGACTCAGCTCCACTTCCCTGTCTGTTCCCCATAACCCTTCACTCCCTTATCGTTCAAAAATCTGTCGATCACTTCCTTAAATATATTCAATGACCCAGCCTCCACAGCTCTCTGGGGTAGAGAATTCCACAGATTCACGACCCTCAGAGAAGAAATTCCTCCTCATCTCCATGTTAAATGGGCAACCCCTTATTCTGAAACGATGCCCCCTAGTTCTAGATTCCCCCACGAGGGGAAACATCCTCTCAGCATCTACCCTGTCAAGCCCCCTCAAAATCTTCTGTTTCAATAAGATCACCTCTCATTCTTCTAAACTCCAATGAGTACAGGCCCAACCTGCTCAACCTTTCTTCATAAGACAACCCCTTCATTTCAGGAATCAACCTCATGAACCTTCTCTGAATGGCCTCCAATGCAAGCATATATGGCAGGAACGCGATGGGTTGTATCGATGCTCCCTCTGATTTTTTGGGGGGCCGTGCGGCCCCTTTAACGGGCTGCAAAATGCTGCTCAAGCGCATTTTTTTTTCATTTAATTGCCGGCCGTGTAGGAGATCCATAGCGCTGCACAACCGCGCAGCTTAAAGGGAACATTGGTGCTAATAGCAAATCAGCAAACCACATTTCATTTTCTCCCCTTGCATTTCCATCACCAACGACTTGTAATTATTATAATTTAATTGGAGAAAAATTGCAAAGTGCTGCAGTATACAGGGACCTGGGTCATGGTGCACGAAACATAAAAAGTTAGTGTGCAGGTACAGCAAGGGGAAAGAGTATAAAAGCAGAGAAGTCCTGTGACAACTGTACCGTGGACTGATGATGCCACACCTAGATTGGAACATCGTGGCGGAGGTGCGGTGAATGAGGGTACGGAGCCCAGAAGAGCCGAGGGCCCAGGGGCAGCACGGGCCAGCCCACACTGCGATATGTGTGCGCATTAGGTCTGTGCAGCAGAGCAGGTTTGCAGTCGTCCTGGTTAATCCTTGCTACCGGGTAAAGGCCGAGCTCTGTCGAGCCCGTGTGGTGGCTGATGTGCAATGGTCACCACATGTTAAAAAAATTCACTCACAGGCATCTTCCACCCTTCAATTGGAGTTCAGGACTGGAACATCAGGTCCTTCATTGAAACATCTGTGAACTCTCGTGGAAGCAAGTCATTCCTCGCTTGAGCGACCGCCTATGCTGACCGCGTACAGTTTTGGTCTCCGTATTTAAAGAAGGATTGGATCAGAGAAGGTTCACTAGGTTGATTCAGGGGGTTGACTTATGAGGATAGGTTGAGTAGGATGGGTCTATACACATTGGAGTTCAGAAGAATGAGAAGTGATCTTATCAAAACTAATGCAGAGAGGATATTTCCACTCATAGGGGAGTCTAAAACTAGGGACATAGTCTTTAGAATAAGGGGGCCGTCCATTTAAAACTGAGATGAGGAGAAATTTCTTCTCTCAGAGGGTTGTAAATCTATGGAATTCTCTGCCCCAGAGAGCTGTGGATACTGGGTGCCTGAATATATTTAAGACGAAGATAGACAGATTTTTGAGTGATAAGGGAGTAAAGGGTTATGGGGAGTGGGTAGGGAAGTGGAGCTGATTCCATGATCAGATCAGCCATGATCTTATTAAATGACAGAGCAGGCTCGAGGGGTCAAATGGCCAACTCCTGCTCCTATTTCTTATGTTCTTATAATCTTATATAGTGCCTCTTAAGGTAATAAAACATCCCAAAGTGCTTCACAGAAGCGTAATCAAACAAAATTTGACACCAGAGCCACACAAGGAGTCATTAGGACAGGTGACGACAAGCTTAGTCAAAGAGCTAGGTTTTAAGCGCATCTTCAAGAAGGAGAGAGGCAGAGCAGTTTAGGAAGGGAATTCCAGAGCTTCGGGCCCAGGCAGCGGAAGGCACGGCCACTAAGGGTGAAGCGATTTAAAATCAGGGATGAGCAAGATGCCAGAATTGGAGAAGTGCCGCGATCTCAGAGGGTTGTAGGGCCGGGGGAGGTTACAGAGAAATTCACATCCTGAAGGAATGAAACTCTACATTTCTAACCATTCACGTTCTGGGCCAGAGAGGTTGATTGGCACATTGTTAAAAGGCTACTTAATTAAGTGCATTATGCACATCGACACCTGGGAGATCCTGGCCAAAGACGGCCTTAATGGAGGAAGAGCATCCGGGAGAGCGCTGAGCACCTCAAGTCTCATCGCCGAGAGCATGCCGAAACCAAACGCAGGATGCAGAAGGAGCGTGCAGCAAACCAGACTCCCCACCCACCCTTTCCTCCAACCACTGTTTGTCCCACCTGTGACAGAGACTGTAATTCCCGTATTGGACTGTTCAGTCACCTGAGAACTCACTTTTAGAGTGGAAGCAAGTCTTCCTCGATTTCGAGAGACTGCCTATGATAATGAAAAGGGTACTTACAATGATAATTGCGGCTGTTATGTCTGTAATGCACTTATGAATGACTCCACGAGGCAATGTGTTGTACTCAAACTGTAGTGACCTTTGTCCTTTATTCGTAACTCCAGAGTGAGGCACAAGCATGGTGGGCAGCCTTTTATACTGGGCCCTGCACACCTATGCAGGTGACCCTCAGGTCTCCCACCGCAGTGCTCTCTGGTGGACAGCCTCTGCCACAGGGGCAGGAAACCCCGGTCTCCACCAGTTGCACCCTCTAGTGGTGCCAGCATAGTATATATACAGTGTAGACCTCATTGATAGTTCATCAGGTAACAAGTCTCCATCTTATGCAGCAATAGAGTGACTACGCGGAGAGTATATCTATAGTCTGCATATATAACAGCGGCGAGTTCAATGTGTGATTCCTGTGCAAATGCATCAATCTCATGAAAATGATGGCGGTTAAGCGTGAGATGCCAGTTCGCAAAGCTAATGGCGGAGCGGCGTTAAACGTCCAGCAACCTGTGGCAGTTCGCAATTCACAGGGCACGTCTTCCTCGTCACAAGCTCCTGGCTGATTAGCCCATTAATAACAACATTTGTTCTTCAGGAACCATTGACCCGGAAATTAAGGGGTTGGGGGCTTCTTTTGGATGAACGCCTCCAACTGGAGAATTTCCCCAAAAGTACCTGGTGGTCCCTGAGGAACGTGGGATTCCAGTGGGAATGCCTTCTCTTCCCGCGCTGCAAAGCGTGCTCTCGTCCTCCAGAGTCCCACGCAGAAGGTGCAGTCACGTGTGACTGCTCAACCAGTCAGGTACAGTATTCCACAGCTTTCTCATTAATTGCAATGGAAACTCCGTATCTATGAGTTCTCATTGCTATTAATTGAGAAAAAAAAAACAATTACAAGAACACCAAATAAACATAAAAAAAACACTCCTCATATTACTAAAATTAATTTTAAATTAAAGTTAATAAATATCTTAGAGAAATTTTTATTCCCCAGAGTTTTTAAAAAGTATTTCTAATTATGGTTTAAAATAAATTTAACATGGTGGACAGGGTTTTTAAAAATAAAATGTGTTTTTTAATTTAATTTAATTAAATTTTTGTATGTTTTAAAACCCTTACGCCTGTAAAAGTAGGCTATGTGCCTGCTTTTATCAGGCGCAAGAGTTTTGAGGGCATTTGCTGGGCAAGATATGGGTAAATCCCTCAATCTTGCCCTTGCAAATGTCCTCGCTCACGATATGTGTTGGATCTGTCCAGCTCCAGCTCGACAAATCGGGAAAGCCGGTTTTCAGCGCATGCGCATTATGCGCTGAAAACCGGCTTTTGCGATGCCTTCCCGGGTCCATACACACTCCGTACGGACCCAGGGAGGCCGGGATTTCTGGGCCATTATTTTTTTTTAAGCAACATCTGGCCCCCTCATGATCTTGCTGCTCCCTCATTCACTCATTCATCGAAACACGGTTTTTGCAGAAAGTGATTGCAACAGATGCCGTGGGCTTATGGGCTCTGTGACCCTGGGCTGTGAATAGCAACCCAGGAGAAGCTTCATGTGGCAAGTGATGGCATTTGCAGCTCCACTGTAAGCCGTAAACCCAGCCACACTCCAGGGACTAAACATGCTTGTGGACCAGAAGTGCCTCCTACGATACTACCATCACCGTAAAGAAACCCATTGCACAAGAGATGGCCACTCCCCCCTTCCCCCAGAGTTTGGAACAGAAAGGAATCAGTGACTGACGTTATCAATTGCAAGCATCAGAGTCTAGAACTATCGAATTTTACAGCACAGAATTGACTCAGTGGGCAGCACTTTCACCTCTGAGTCAGAAGGTTGTGGGTTCAAGTCCCACTCCGGAAACGTGAGCACAAAATCTAAGCTGATACTCCAGTGCAGTGCTGAGAGAGTGCTGCACTGTCAGAGGTGCTGTCTTTCAGATGGCAGTTTAAATTGAGGCCCCGTCTGTCCTCTCGAGTGGACGTAAAAGAAGAATTCCAAAGAAGAGCAGTGGCAGTTCTCCCCGGTGTCCTGTGCAAATGTATAAGCCTCGACCAACATTCACTGACACAGATGATCGGGTAATGATCTCATTGCTGTCCGTGGGACCTTGCTGTATGCAAATTGGCTGCTGTGTTTCCGTACAGTTAATGTCAGCTGAGGCTCAGTGGGTAGCACACTCGCCTCTGAGTCAGAAGGTTGTGGGTTCAAGTCCAACTTCAGGGACTTGAGCACAAAAATATCTAGACTGACGCTTCCAGTGCGATGCCGAGGGAGTGCTGCACTGTCGGAGGTGCCGTTTTTCGGTTGAGGCGTTAAAACGAGGTCCCGTCTGCTCTCTCAAGGGGACATAAAGATCCCACGGCACTATTTCGAGATAGAGCAGGGGAGTTATCCCTGGTGTTCTGGCCTAATATTTATCCCTCAAACCAACATAACAAAAAAACAGATTATCCGATTATTATCACAATGCTGTTTGTGGGAGCTTGCTGTGTGCAAATTGGTTGCCACGTTTCCCACATTACAACAGCGACTACACTCAAAAAAGTACTTCATTGGCTGTAAAGCGCTTTGATGCATCCGGTGGTCGTGAAAGGCGCTATATAAATGCAAGTTTTTTCTTTTTACATTACTATCATGCTTTGGTAAGTACTGACTGTAAAGCACGTTGGGAAGTCCTGAGGTTGTGAAAGGTATGATATAAATTCTAGTTTTTCTTTCTTCAATCACGGATCTCATGATGGCGTTGGCCTGCAGCCAGCCAGTTCATAAGAAACGTAAGAAATAGGAGCAGGAGTAGGCCATACAGCCCCTCGAGCCTGCTCCACCATTCAATAAGATCATGGCTGATCTGATCATGGACTTGGCTCAACTTTCCTGCCCGCTCCCCATGACCCTTCATTCAAAAATCTGTCTATCTCCACCTTAAATATATTCAATGACCCAACCTCCACAGCTCTCTGGGGTATTCCACAGATTTACAACTCTCTGAGAGAAGAAATTCCTCCTCATTTCCATTTTAAATGGGCGACCCCTTATTTTGAAACGATGCCCCCTAGTTCTAGATTCCCTCACTAGGTGAAACATCCTGCCTGCATAAAAAAAGAGCAGGAGTAAGCTATTTGGCTCCTCGAGGAATTGCTGGTGGCTTTGGACTGGAGCGCTTGTACCTCGGGAACCGGTGTCTGCAGTTGGCCACGTTGACCGATAGTTTAAGAACATAAGAAATGGGAGCAGGAATAGACCATTTAGCCCCTCGAGCCTCCTCCGCCATTCAATAAGATCAAAGCTGATCTGATCATGGACCCAGCTCCGCTTCCCCCGCCCGCTCCCCATAACCCTTTGTTCCCTTATCGCTCAAAAATCTCTTTGTCTCAGCCTAAATATATTCAATGGCCCAGCCTCCACAGCTCTCTGGGGCAGAGAATTCCACAGATTTACAACCCTCCAAGAGGGAAGAAATTCCTCCTCATCTCAAGTCCTCATCTTGTTTGAGAACAATCTCCTGGCACTTGTCCGTGAGTCTCCTGCAGCTGCCTGGGAGAGAGCCCAGCCGAAACTGAGAATGGATTAAAATATATGAAATGCATTGGGGCAAGGATTGATGGATTGCAATGTGGCTGTAGCTTAGAGGGAGATGAAGTGGCTAGTTTCATTTTTGGCTTGGTCCACTTATCCAATCTGAGGGAAAGCCGCAGGTAATCTGTCATTGTGCAGGGGCCGCTTCTAACGCATGTGTTCGCTGCCAACAACTGATGCTCTCAGAAATTCTGCAGCGTTCTGATTATTGTCCCAGCCTGGTGATGAATAATGTAATTAAAATAAGAGGCGATGATGCTGCCTTCACAAATAAACATTCCCTGGGCTGGTGACAGAGAGCCCTCGGAGGGTTCTTCCTCCATTGAGCAGAAAGAGCAGGAGCAACTGTTTGTTTCACTCTTAAAGCCGACATGTTCAGATCCCTCCATGGCCTCCCCCTCCCTCCCTCCCTCCTATCTCTGTAAATGCCTACAGCCCCTACAACCCTCAAAGCGTATTCAAAATAAAGCACCACTTTTTATTGCCACAATGATTTTTCTCCTGGATTGCTCGCAGCAACAACAACAACAAAAGCTTGTATTTATAGAGCGCCTTTAACGTAGTAAAATGTCCCAAGGCGCTTCACAGCAGTGTTATAAGACAAAAACAGATACATTTGACACCAAGCCACAGAAGGAGAAAGCTTGGTCAAAGAGGTAAGTTTTAAGGAGCGTTTTAAAGGAGGAAAGAGGCGCGGAGAGGTTTAGGGAGGAAGTTCCAGAGCTTGGCGCCCAAACAGCTGAAGGCACGGCCACCGATGGTTGAGCAGTTATAATGAGGCCAGCGTCCTTGAGGCCAGTGTCTTTAATTCCTGGAAACTCCAGGGCAGTCCTTTCTTTTCCTATTCGTTCCTGGGATGTGTGTGTCGCTGGCAAGGCCAGCATTTATTGCCCATCCCTAATTGCCTTTGGGAAGGTGGTGAGCTGCCTTCTTGAACTGCTGCAGTCCATGTGGTGATGGTACTGCCACAGTGCTGTCAGGGAGGGAGTTCCAGGATTTTGATCCAGCGATGATGAGGGAATGGCCGATGTATTTCCAAGTCAGGATGATGTGTGGGGGTGGTGGTGTTCCCATGCGCCTGCTGCCCTTGCCCTTCTAGGTGGTAGAGGTCGCGGGTTGTGGAGATGCTGCCGAAGAAGCCTTGGCGAGTTGCCTCAGTGCATCTTGTAGATGGTATACGCTGCAGCTCAAAGGGCAGTCAAGAGTCACATATAGGCCAGATCGGGTAAGGATGGCTGATTTCCTTCCCTAGAGTACATTAATTAGTGAACCAGATGGGTTTTTACAACGATCCAGTAGTTTCATGGTCGCCATTACTGATACATGTTTTTAATTCCAGATTTATTTAATTAACTGAATTTAAATTCCCCCAGCTGCCGTGGTGGGATTTGAACTCGCGTCTCCAGATCATTAGTCCAGGCCTCTTGATTATTAGTCCAGTAACATAACCACACTATGCTACCGTTCCTGGAGGGTTGGCAACCCTAACTGCAGGCCAGAACTCCCTGGTGTAAAGTGGTCAATGAATGGGAGGGAGAAGTGGTTTTGCTGCCGTCAGGTCAGTCAATTACCGACTATACTGAACGCCCTTTGTAAATCTCAGACTTCGGATGTGGACTCTTGGGTCTTACATTTGGCATAACCTGGATTCTGCATTTTGGAAAGTCACTCCCCCTGTTTACATTCTAAGCCTCCTCCCTTCAACCAAGTTCCAGCTAGCGCTGAGCTACGTGTGCTAGTTAATGGCGACCCTTAAAACGTAAAAGTAACTGTAATCACACCACCTTTAAAGCAATGGTGCACTTGAGCAGGTAATTGTGCCAGTCAAGTTAATTTTCTGTTGTAATTTTGTCAGCTGTGGCTCAGTGGGCAGCACTCTCGCCTTCGAGTCAGAAGGTCGTGGGTTCAAGTCCCACTCCAAACACTTGAGCACAAAAATCTAAAACTCCCAGCAACAACGAAGGAACGGCCGATATATTTCCAAGTCGGGACGGTGTGTGACTTGGAGGGGGAACGTGGAGGTGGCGGTGGGCGGTGTTCCCATGCGCCTGCTGCCCTTGTCCTTCTAGAGGTCGCGGGTTTGGGAGGTGCTGCCGAAGAAGCCTTGGCGAGTTGCTGCAGTGCATCTTGTACGTGGAATACACTGCAGCCACGGTGCGCCGGTGGTGGAGGGAGTGGGTGTTTATTGTGGTGTTTGTGATGTCGATCAAGTGGACGGCTTTGTCCTGGATGGTGGCGAGCTGAATTGTCAGAGCTATGAGCTGCGTATAACTTGCAAGCCGCCTTTGGGCAACCTCGGAGGAAATGACAGGACATTAAAGGCAGCACCTCAGCTTGATAAGGCCATAAAAAAGCTAATGGAAATCTAGGTTTATCACAAGAGGTGAAGAATATAAAAGCCAAGAGGTAATGATGATCCTATATATTACCGTAATAAGACCTCAATGGGAGTGCTGTTGCAGTGTAGGACTCCACTCTATACATAGGATATTGAGGCTTCAGGGAGGGATCAGTGGAGGTTCACTAGGATGACAGCTGATGTGTGGAAATACAAAGCTAAAGAAAGACTGGAAATACGGGGTCTTTTATCATTAGAACAATACTGTTTAGAAATAAAGACTTGCATTTATATAGCGCCTTTCACGACTACCGGATGTCTCAAAGTGCTTTACAGCCAATGAAGTACTTTTGGAGTGTAGTCACTGTTGTAATGTAGGAAATGCGGCAGCCAATATGCGCACAGCAGGCTCCCACAAACAACAATGACCAGATATTCAGTTTTAGTGACGTTGATTGAGAGATAAATATTGGCCCGGACACTGGGGAGAACTCCCCTGCTCTTATAAGAACATAAGAACATAAGAATTAGGAACAGGAGTAGGCCATCTAGCCCCTCGAGCCTGCTCCGCCATTCAATAAGATCATGGCTGATCTGGCCGTGGACTCAGCTCCACTTACCCGCCCGCTCCCCATAACCCTTAATTCCCTTATTGGTTAAAAATCTATCTGTCTGTGACTTGAATACATTCAATGAGCTAGCCTCAACTGCTTCCTTGGGCAGACAATTCCACAGATTCACAACCCTCTGGGAGAAGAAATTCCTTCTCAACTCGGTTTTAAATTGGCTCCCCCGTATTTTGAGGCTGTGCTCCCTAGTTCTAGTCTCCCCGACCAGTGGAAACAACCTCTCTGCCTCTATCTTGTCTATCCCTTTCATTATTTTAAATGTTTCTAAAAGATCACCCCTCATCCTTCTGATCTCCAACGAGTAAAGACCCAGTCTACTCAATCTATCATCATAAGGTAACCCCCTCATCTCCGGAATCAGCTTAGTGAATCGTCTCTGTACCTCCTCCAAAGCTAGTATATCCTTCCTTAAGTAAGGTGACCAAAACTGCACGCAGTACTCCAGGTGCGGCCTCACCAATACCCTGTACAGTTGCAGCAGGACCTCCCTGCTTTTGTACTCCATCCCTCTTGCAATGAAGGCCAACATTCCATTCGCCTTCCTGATTACCTGCTGCACCTGCAAACTAACTTTTTGGGATTCATGCACAAGGACCCCCAGGTCCCTCTGCACCGCAGCATGTTGTAATTTCTCCCCATTCAAATAATATTCCCTTTTACTGTTTTATTTCCCAATGTGCCATGGGATCTTTTAGGTCCACCTGAGAGAGCAGACGGGGCCTCGTTTTAACATCTCATCCGAAAAACGGCACCTCCAACAGTGCAACGCTCTCTCAGCACTCCACTGGCAGTGTCAGACTAGATTTTTTGTGCTCATGATCCTGGAGTGGGACTTGAACCCACAGCCTTCTGATTCAGAGGCGAGAGTGCTACCCACTGATTAGGGGGCGATATGAGAAGTGCTTAAAATTACAAAAGTATGAGTCATGGTAGATAGAAGCAGATCTATTCTGGCAGTTGATGGGGTCTGGAACGAGGGTCCATACCTATAAGATTAAATGGAAGATATTAGAATAGAGGTCGGGTGAATCTTCTTTACAAAGAGAGCTCTGAGACTGCGAAATTCTCTTCCATGGTTAACGGGCGAGGCAAAAACGATATCAACAATTCAAGATTAGACCAGATAGGTGGATGAAGTCTCCAGACTCAACTATTCCAAGGCACTCCTGGCTGGCTTCCCATCTTCACCTCTCCGTAAACTTGAGCTCATCCAAAACTCTGCTGCACCCAATCCTAACTCGCACCAAGTCTCGTTCACTCTTCACCCCCTGTGCTCGCTGACCCTACATTGGCTGCGGGTCCAGCCAGGCCTCAATTTTAAAATTCTCACCCTCGAGTTTAAATCCATGGCCTTGCTGCCCCACCCCTGGCCCTCCCTCCAATCTGTGTAACCTCCGAGAGCCCTACAACCCTCCAAAATCTCTGCGCTTCTCCATTGCTGACCTCTTCAGTGTGCCCGATTTCCGTCACCCCACCATTGATGGCCGTGACTTCCGGAGCCTGGGGCCCTCTACTCTGAAATTTCATTCCCTAAACCTCTCTACGGCTCTCATCTCCTTTAAGTTGCTCCTTAAAACCTATCGTTTTGACCAAGCTTTTGTTTGCCTGTCCTCATAACTCCTTTTTGTGGCTCAGTGCGAGATTTGGCATGATAATGCTCCTGTGAAGCACCTTGGGATGTTTTACTCGGTTAAAGGCGCTATATAAATGCAAGTTGTTATGTATGTATGTATTTCTGAATGCGTTAATGCGATAAGAGTCAACGGTGTTGGAGGCCTACAAAAATATCTCTGTCGAAAGCTTTGGCACTAACTTCCATCTTCTCTTGATTGTATTAGAGTCCATATCCATTACTCTTTCTACACGTGTATTTTAGGTCAGATTTTACTAGTTTTTGGGGCGATTCTTATCATTTTAATGAAAACCTTTGCAAGTGATCCTGTTCTTTTCTAGCATTCCTCAGCTCGGCTCCTTGTCCTTAAATTAAAAGTGTGATGGATGAAACCCAACATCTTCATGCCTAAAGCTCACTCCCGAAACCAGCACCATAACATCGGTGAAAAAAAGAGAAAAAGGTAAAAGACTTTATACAGAAGCTCATCGCGTCTCTCAGACTACCTCCCATTCGATGAATTACTTTAGGGAGCAGCGATCGGAATAGGCAGACGTTTAGGTGGGCAGAATTCATTATTGCCCCATTTGGGAGTGCTACCGGGAGGCACAAATTCTCCCAATTTCTCCCCCTTCATTTTTATAGCACCCCTATTGCCACCCTTGCCAAGATCAACTGATTCAACATAAACCAGAGATCATTTCTTCGACCTGAACTTGGAGCTGGAGGAGGCCATTCAGCCCCTCAAGCCCACTCCAACATTCAATTAGATTATGGCCGAGCTGTGCTTGTTCCATAATCCCTTGATACCCATACACATCAAAAATCTTGTCAATCTTGGAACTGGAATCTCAGAAGCATGCTACAGACAACAAAGAACAACAGCTGGCATTTATAAGAACATAAGAACTAGGAGCAGGAGTAGACCACTTGGCCCCTCGAGCCTGCTCCGCCATTCAATAAGACCGTGGCTGATCTGATCATGGACTCAGCTCCATTTCCCTGCCCGCTCCCCATAACCCTTTATTCCCTTATCGCTCAAAAATCTATCCATCTCCGCTTTAAATATATTCAATGACCCAGCCTCCACAGCTCTCTGGGGCAGAGAATTCCACAGATTTACAACCCTCTGAGAGAACAAATTTCTCCTCATCTCAGTTTTAAATGGGCGGCCCGTTATTCTAAGACTACGTCCCCTAGTTTTAGTTTCCCCTATGAGTGGAAATATCCTCTCTGCATCCACCTTGTCGAGTCCCCTCATTATCTTAAATGTTTCAATAAGATCACCTCTCATTCTTCTGAACTCCAATGTGTATAGACCCAAACTACTAAACCTATCCCCAAAAATCAAACCCCTCATTTCAGGAATCAACCTCATGAACCTTCGCTGAACAGCCTCCAATGCAAGTATATTCTTCCTTAAATACGGAGACCAAAACTGCACGCAGTACTCCAGGTGTGGCCTCACCAATACCCTGTACAGTTGTAGCAGGACTTCTCTGTTTTTATACTCCATCCCCCTTGCAATAAAGGCCAACATTCCATTTGCCTTCTTATTACTTATGTACCTGCATACTAGCTTTTTGTGTTTCATGCACCTTGAACGTAGGAATACGATGCAAGGACTTTGACCGGAGCCTAACCAGGCAAATGTGAGTGGCTTGTCAAAGAGTTATTTGTTCACAGCGGGGGGTTTTAAGGGGCATCTTAAAAAGATGGGGGATCGAGAAGCGCAGCATTGAAGCTCAAGGCAGAGCCGCCAATGGTGGGGGCGAAGGTGGGGCTGGGGAGAGTGGGGTGGGTTCGGGGCCATGCACAGGAGGCCAGAATTGGTGGGTTGGAAGTGTGAAAGTGAGTGAGTGGCTCTCATGCTGCAGCAAGATCCCATAACTTGGTGATTAGGTTCTCGAAGTCAGTCACTCAGAGATTTAGCTGATGCTGCCCTAAACAATGGGTCAAATAGTAAAGTGATTCGAGGGAAATGCCCGACCTCATCAGTCGTACTAACGCACGCACAAAGAAAGAAAGACTTTCATTTATATAGCACCCTTATTTGCAGAGAGGATGTTTCCCCTGGAATCTAGAACTAGGGGGCATAGTCTCAGAATATGGGGTCGCCCATTTAAAACCAAAATGAGGAGGAATGTCTTCTCTCAGAGGGTCGTGAACTTGTGGAATTCTCTGCCCCAGAGAGCTGTGCAGGCTGGGTCATTGAATATATTTAAGTTGGAGATAGACAGATTTTTGAGCGATAAGGGAGTAAAGAGTAAAGGGAGCAGGCGGGAAAGTGGAGTTGAGGCCAAGATCAGATCAGCCATGATCTTATTGACTGGCGGAGCAGGCTCGAGGGGCCAAATGGCCTACTCCTGCTCCTATTTCTTATGGTCTTATGTTTCCTGACCGCAGGGTGTCTCAAAGTGCTTTACAGCCAATAAAGTACTTTTTGAAGTGTAGTCAATTTGCGCACAGCAAGCTCCCACCAACAACAATGTGATAATGACCAGATAATCTGTTTTTTGTTATGTTGATTGAGGGATAAATATTGGCCAGGATGCCGGGGAGAACGCCCTGTGGTGTTCTTCGAAATAGTGGGATCTTTTGTGTCCACCTGAGAGGGCAGGCGGGGCCTCAGTTTAACGTCTCACCTGAAAGTCGGCACCTCCGACAGTGCAGCACTCCCTCAGCACTGCACTGGAGTGTCAGCCTAGATTTTTGTGCTCAGGTCTCCGGGGTGGGACTTGAACCCAGAACCTTCTGACTCAGAGGCGAGAGTGCTACCCACCGATAGACAGCTAACACGAATGTTGACCCGTGTCAAGAAATTATGAAGACCGAAATAATTGAGAGACCTTGTGGGCAGTGACCGATATCTGTTCAGAGTAATTGAGGTGCAGGCAGGGGAGCGAGGTGTTGGCAGGAGAGCGAGATCAACGCGTATTCCTCGAGGCTGAAGCTTCAGGGTTATATAGTCACAATAAATGAGGCAGCCCAGACTTCTATACGTGGGGCTGTGTGTCTGTTTTATATTTTCGGGAACAGCTTGCTCTTGACGCGGCATTATGCCTTGGCAATGACGTACTAAAACAAAAATTAAACCTTGAGGTTATGGATATCGTTCACCAGAATTCCATTGCAGATTCACCAGGCTGATACCTGGGGGGTCAGAGCGTTAAATTATGGGGACAGATTGCACAAACTATGTAAGAAAGTCTTGCTATAATTGTACAGGTCCTTGGTGAGACCACACCTGGAGTACTGCGCACATAGAAACATAGAACATAGAAAATAGAAAATAGGAGTAGGCCATTCGGCCCTTCGAACCTGCACCACCATTCAATAAGATCATGGCTGATCATTCCCTCCGTACCCCTTTCCTGCTTTCTCTCCATACCCCTTGATCCCTTTAGCCGTAAGGGCCATATCTAACTCCCTCTTGAATATATCCAATGAACTGGCATCAACAACTCTCTGCAGAAGGGAATTCCACAGGTTAACAACTCTCTGAGTGAAGAAGTTTCTCCTCATCTCAGTCCTAAATGGCCTACCCCTTATCCTAAGACTTTGTCCCCTGGTTCTGTACTTCCCCATAACAGGGAACATTCTTCCCACATCTAACCTGTCCAGTCCTGTCAGAATCTTAGAGGTTTCTATCAGATCCCCTCTCATCCTTCTAAACTCCAGTGTATAAAGGCCCAGTCAATCCAGTCTCTCCTCATATGTCAGTCCCGCCATCGCGGGAATCAGTCTGGTGAACCTTCGCTGCACTCACTCAATAGCAAGAAAGTCCTTCCTCAGATTAGGCGACCAAAACTGAACACAATATTCCAGGTGAGGCCTCACCAAGGCCCCGTACAACTGCAGTAAGACCTCCCTGCTCCTATACTCAAATCGCCTAGCTATGAAGGCCAACATACCATTTGCCTTCTTCACCGCCTGCTGTACCTGCATGCCAACTTTCAATGACTGATGAACCATGACACCCAGATCTCATTGCACCTCCCCCTTTCCAAATCTGCTGCCATTCAGATAATTTTCTATATTCGTGTTTTTGCCCCCAAATTGGATAACCTCACATTTATCCACATTATACTGCATCTGCCATGCATTTGCCCACTCGCCTAACCTGTCCAAGTCACCCTGCAGCCTTTTAGCGTCCTCCTCACAGCTCACACCGCCACCCAGCTTAGTGTCATCTGAAAACGTGGAGATATTACACTCAATTCCTTCATCTAAATCATTAATGTATATTGTAAAGAGCTGGGGTCCCAGCACTGAGCCCTGTGGCACTCCACTAGTCACTGCCTGCCATTCTGAAAAGGACCCGTTTATCCCGACTCTCTGCTTCCTGTCTGCCAACCAATTCTCTATCCACGTCAGTACATTACCCCCAATACCATGTGCTTTGATTTTGCACACCAAGCTCTTGTGTGGGACCTTGTCAAAAGCCTTTTGAAAGTCCAAATACATCACATCCACTGGTTCTCCCTTGTCTACTCTACTAGTTACATCCCTCAAAAAATTCCAGAAGATTTGTCAAGCATGATTTCCCTTTCATAAATCCGTGCTGACTTGGACCGATCCTGTCACTGCTTTCCACATGAGCTGCTATTTCATCTTTAATAATTGATTCCAACATTTTCCCCACTACTGATGTCAAGCTAACCAGTCTATAATTACCCGTTTTCTCTCTCCCTCCTTTTTTAAACAGTGGTGTTACATTAGCTACCCTCCAGTCCATAGGAACTGATCCAGAGTTGATAGACCGTTGGAAAATGATCACCAATGCATCCACTATTTCTGGGGCCACTTCCTTAAGTACTCTGGGATGCAGACTATCAGGCCCCGGGGATTTATCGGCCTTCAATTCGATCAATTTCTCTAACACAATTTTCCGCTTTATAAGGATATCCTTCAGTTCCTCCTTCTCACTAGACCCTTGGCCCCCTAGTTTTGGTCTTATCTGAGGAAGGACATACTTGCCTTGGAGGCAATGCAACAGAGGTTCACCAGATTGATTCTGGGATGAGAGGGCTGTCTTATGTTGAGAGATTGTGTAGAATGGACCTATTCTCTCTGTAGGTTTGAAGAATGAGAAGTGATCTCATTTAAACATACAAGATTCTGAAGGGGATTGACAGGGTAGATGCTGAGAGGATGTTTCCCCTGGCTGGAGAGTCTAGAACCGGGGTGGGGCACAGTCTCAGGATAAGTGGTTGGCCATTTAAAACAAGGATGAGGAGGAATTTCTTCACTCAGAGGGTTATGAATCCTTGGAATTCTCTGCCATAGAGGACTGTGGTTGCTCAGTCGTTGAGTATATTCAAGGCTGAGATCGATAGATTTTTGGAGTCTAGGGGAATCAAGGGATATGGAGATCGGGCAGGAAAGTGGAGTTGAGGTCGATGATCAGCCATTATCTTATTGAATGGCGAAGCAGGCTTGAGGGGCCATAGGGCCTACTCCTGCTCCCATTTCTTATGTTCTGATGTTAACTTGGTTTGTATTCCCTAGACTTTAGGAGATTGAGGGGACCAAATATCCGCGGTATAACTAAGACTGCCTATTTCCACCTCCGCAATATAGCCCATCTCTCCCCTTTTGCCTCAGTTCATCCGCTGCTGAAACCCTCATCTGTGCCTTTGTTACCTTGAGACTTGACTATTCCAATGCACTCCTGGTTGGCCTCCCACATTCTACCCAAGTAAACTAGAGGTGATCCAAAACTCGGCTGCCCGTGTCCTAACGCGCGCCAAGTCCCGCTCGGCCACCTTCTCTTTCTTAGCAAGTCCCCCGGAGCCGAGGAGGACTTGCTTCCACACTAAAAATGAGTTCTAATGTGACTCATGAGACCAATGCGGGCCAGGTCCCGAACTTCATTTTAGAGGGTGGAAGATGCCTGCGCGCAAATTCTTTTAATGGGCTTGACAAAGCTTGGTGTTGGTCCAATGGCAAGGGGATCCAAGACGATTGGAGACCAGGCTCTGCTGCATGGGCCTGGCACACACAGACACGCACGCGCACACATGCGCACACACACACGCACGCATACACACACACGCACGCGCGCGCATGCACGCACACACACATACATGTTCCTACTGACCCCTCCCTCCTTCTCAGGTCCTCGTTCCTTGGTTTTCAGAGATCGCAGTGTAAGTGAGCACATTGATCTTGGAACAGCTTGCGTATTTGGTGCCCTCGCCTATCCCTCCATTTACTGAGGGATTAGTGAGGGGCACCAGTGAATGCAGAGATTGGGGAGGGGCTCCAGTAAATGGGGGATAGGGGAGGGGCTCCAGTAAATGGGGGGGCACCAGTAAATGGGGGGATAGGGGAGGGGCTCCAGTAAATGGGGGATAGGGGAGGGGCTCCAGTAAATGGGGGATAGGGGAGGGGCTCCAGTAAATGGGGGGATAGGGGAGGGGCTCCAGTAAATGGAGGGATTAGGGAGAGCTTCAGTAAATGCTCACCCATCACCCCCTGTACTCGCTGACCTACATTGGCTCCCGGTTAAGCAATGCCTCAATTTCAAAATTCTCATCCTTGTTTTCAAATCCCTCCAGGGCCTTGCCCCTCCCTATCTCTATCATCACCCCCACAACAGTCGCCTCTCTATGTCGTGGATGCAGTCAGCTGGAAACGTTTTTGTTCGTCAAATCATAGAAATTTACAGCACAGAAGGAGGCCATTTCGGCCCATCGTGTCCGTGCCGGCCGACAAAGAGCTACCCAGCCTAATCCCACTTTCTAAGGATAAGGGGTAAGCCATTTAGGACCGAGATGCGGAGGAACTTCTTCACCCAGAGAGTGGTGAACCTGTGGAATTCTCTACCACAGAAAGTTGTTGAGGCCAATTCACTAAATATATTCAAAAAGGAGTTAGATGAGGTCCTTACTGCTAGGGGGATCAAGGGGTATGGCGAGAAAGCAGGAATGGGGTACTGAAGTTGAATGTTCAGCCATGAACTCATTGAATGGCGGTGCAGGCTAGAAGGGCCGAATGGCCTACTCCTGCACCTATTTTCTATGTTTCTATGTTTCTATGTTTCCAGCTCTTGGTCCGTAGCCCTGTAGGTTACGGCACTTCAAGTGCACATCCAGGTGCTTTTTAAATGTGGTGAGGATTTCTGCCTCTACCACCCTTTCAGGCAGTGAGTTCCAGACCCCCACCACCCTCTGGCTGAAAAAAGCTCTCCTCAACTCCCCTCTAATCCTACTTTAAATCTATGCCCCTGGTTGTTGAACCCTCTGCCAAGGGAAACAAGTCCTTCCTGTCCACTCTATCTAGGCCCCTCATAATTTTACACACCTCAATAAGGTCTCCTCTCAGCCTCCTCTGTTCTGAAGAAAACAACCCCAGCCGATCCAATCTATCCTCATAGCTAAAATTCTCTAGTCCAGGCAACATCCTCATAAATCTCCTTTGCACCCTTTCCAGTGCAATCACATCTTTCCTGTAATGCGGTGACCAGAACTGCACGCAGTACTCCAGCTGTGGCCTAACCAGTGTTTTATGCAGTTCAAGCATAACCTCCTTGCTCTTGTATTCTGTGCCTCGGCTAATAAAGGCAAGTATCTCGTACGCCTTCTTAACCACGTTATCTACCTGGCCTGCTACCTTCAGGGATCTGTGGACCCTCACTCCAAGGTCCCTTTGTTCCTCTACACTTCTCGGTATCCTACCAATAGCCTGGATGTTTTGTGACATCATGTGCCTGAGGGTCCAAGCCTTTCTCCCGCCAACCCCTCTCCACTTCCACAGGGCAGATGGCTCTTCCCATGATCGAGCTGTCATCTTTTTTTACCCTTCATGCATCACTTCTCAATTTGCGCTTGGCGCCTGTGATGGTTCTCAAAGCAAAGAGGGGTCACGTCAAGCTCTTTGCCAACATTTACTGCCAAAAGCTGTCATGTAATTTAAAAAAAAATGAGCTGATGCTGGTAGTTGGCAAACATCGGCGTCAAGGACTCCAAGTCCTAATGGGATGCCTTTTTTTTTTGTTTCCTTCCTTTTTGTCTTCTCTGTCGCTGCAGCAACCATCTGAAGCATTTCACCGGACCAAAATGTGTCCTTGGAAAGCTGCAGAACCATGTTACCCTGCTTAGTGTTATCCCGCTCAGTGTAAAGGCAGGAGCCTCGAGAAAAGATTAGAGTAAGCCGCCCTGTATAAGTGAAAGGGAGAGAGGGAGAGAGAAAAGGTTTAAAAGAAAGAAAGACTTGCATTTAGATAGCGCCTTTCATAATCACCGGACGTCTCAAAGCGCTTTACAGCCAATGAAGTACTTTTGGAGTGTAGTCGCTGTTGTAATGTGGGAAACGTGGCAGCCAATTTGCGCACAGCAAGCTCCCACAAACAGCAATGTGATAATGAACAGATTAACTGTTTTTATTGTTGTATGGATTGAGGGATAAATATTGGTGACTGCAGCCCTGTAGACCATAAACTTGGTGCCAGATTTGAGGTTCTGGTCTTCGAACACTCTCTTCCTCAGGCGACCGAAGGCTGCGCTGGCGCACTGGAGGCGGTGTTGGATCTCGTCGTCAATGTCTGCCCTTGCTGATAGTAGGCTCCCGAGGTATTGAAAATGGTCCACATTGTCCAAGGCCGCACCATGGAGTTTGATAACCGGGGGGCAGTGCTGTGTGGTGAGGTTAGGTTGGTGTAGGACTTTTGTCTTAAGGATGTTTAGCGTAAGGACCATGCTTTCATACATCTCAGTGAAGATGTTGACGATGGCTTGGAGTTCAGCCTCTGAATGTGTGCAGACGCAAGCATCGTCCACGTACTGTAGTTCGATGACAGAGGATGGGATGACCTTACATCTAACCTGGAGGCAACGAAGGTTGAACAGGTTCCCATTGGTTCTATAGTTTAGTTCCACACCAACTTGTTGAATGTGAGGTGAAGCATTGCAGCGAGGAAGATCGAGAAGAGCATTGGCTGGTGGGCAAAGGAAATGGTTCAAGGACTCCCACAAAGCCTCCCTGATAAAGTGCAACATCCCCACTGACACCTGGGAGTCCCTGGCCCAAGCCCACCCTAAGTGGAGGAAGTGCATCCGGGAGGGCGCTGAGCACCTCGAGTCTCGTCGCCGAGAGCATGCAGAAAACAAGCGCAGGCATAGCGGAAGGAGCGTGCGGCAAACCAGACTCCCCACCCACCCTTTCCTTCAACCACTGTCTGTCCCACCTGCGACAGAGACTGTAATTCCCGCATTGGACTGTTCAGTCACCTGAGAACTCACTTTTAGAGTGGAAGCAAGTCTTCCTCGATTTCGAGGGACTGCCTATGATGATGAAATATTAGCCAGGAACCGGGGATAACTCCCCTGCTCTTCTTTGGGATAGTGCCCTGGGATATTTTACATCCACATGAGAGAGCAGACGGGACCTCGGTTTAACGTCTCATCCAAACGAAGGCATCTCCGACAGTGCAGCGCTCCCTCAGCACTGCACTGGGAGTGTCAGCCTAGATTTTTTGTGCTCAAGTTTCTGGTGTGGGCCTTGAACACACAATCTTCTGATTGAGAGGCGAGAGTGCTACCCACTGAGCCACAGCTGACACAAGAGAGCTTCATTAAGGTATAGAAAGTATTAGTGAACAGTAAATTAAAATGGAGATGAGGGCATTAAATGCTTCTTCCAGAGGGTCAGAATGGCCTACCAGGTTACCCATGGAATCCAAAAGTTGGGGGAGTTCCAGCTGCACTGGCATGTTGTGCAGGGTGAGTTGATATACAAGACCGATGATAACATGGATCCCACCCGTTGGATATTTAGTGAAAATATTTGACAATTTACATAGCGGGTTAACGCAGTGTCCGATGGGGTGCTGAGTCAAACCTACCAGGAAAATCCCAGTTCCAATAGCTGGACAGTTCCGTGTCACCTGATCCTGCATGGTTTGGTGATTGGGCAGTACAGTAGGTCTTAGTGTGTTGGGTTGGTTCGGGGTAAGTTAAGGGGTTTGGTGGCGGGTGTGGTTCGAGATAGAAAAAGGAGAGATAATCAGCCAGGGTTCCTGTATATAGTGTCCTTATATGCTCTAGTAAGGACTCCACGAGTAATGACTACTTGAACTGTCGTGACCTTAGTCCTTTATTAGTTAACTCTAGAGTGAGGATCACATCTGGTGGCCTGCCTGTTATACTAGGCCAGGTACACCTATACAGGTAACCCACGAGTCTCCCACTGCTGTGCCCTCTGGTGGCACACCTTGTGATAGTACCAACAGTAGCCATGTAGGATACATGACACTATATCTGATCGATCTCGTGATTTCTGCTGGAAAGTATGTCTAAGGATCGAGACCAGAGGATTGGACTCCATGGCAATGCTCCCCCCCGCCGCCCATGACGGATTGAACTGCCTGCTAATGGGCACTATCTAGGGTCATGCACAAACAAAATGGCAACTTGGGCACAGCAGTGAAGGTGACCTCGTTTCCACTAAAAATCTAGAAGGTTCTAATGGATACTCTGCATTGTGTGTGTCTTCTGTTTCATTCGGTTCCCGCCTCTCCAACCACACCATTCCAATTCAGAAGAAACTTCTTTACCCAGAGAGTAGTGATAATGTGGAACTCGCTGCCACAGGGAGAGGTTGAAGTGAATAGTATCGATGCACTTAAGGGGAGGCTAGACAAGCATATGAGGGAGAAGGGAATAGAGGGTTATGCTGATAGATTTAGATGAGGAAAGACGGGAGGAAGCTGGAGTGGAGAATAAATGTCGGCATGGACTGGTTGGGCCAAATGGCCTGTTTCTGTGCCGTATATCCGATATACTTAGGCACAGGAGTCAGCTGAGTTTGATCAAAAACTATGGGGTCGAATATCCATGAGGATTCCCCGATCTCCTGCTGTAGGTCCTTTCTCTGGGGTATCTGCTGAAGTTAGGGCATGGGTTAATAGGAACAGGAGGAAGCCATTGAACCCCTCGAGCCTGTTCCACCATTCAATTAGATCGTGGTTGATCTGTGACCTAACTTCATATCCTTCGTCCCATATCCCTTAAAACCTTTGGTTAACAAAAAGCTATCAATCTCAGATTTAATAATTCATCATAGGCCGTCCCTCGAAATCGAGGAAGACTTGCTTCCACTCCAAAAGTGAGTTCTCAGGTGACTGTACAGTCCAAAACGGGAATTACAGTCGCTGTCACACGGGGGGGCAGACAGTGGTTGTAGGAAAGGGTGGGTGGGGAGCCTGGTTTGCCGCACGCTCCTTCCACTGCCTGCACTTGATTTCTGCATGCTCTCGGTGATGAGACTCGAGGTGCTCAGCGCCCTCCCGGATGCTCTTCCTCCACTTAGGGCGGTCTTTGGCCAGGGATTCCCAGGTGTCGGTGGGGATGTTGCACTTTATCAGGGAGGCTTTGAGGGTATCCTTGAAACATTTCCTCTGTCCACCTGGGGCTCTCTTGCCATGTAGGAGTTCCGAGTAGAGCACTTGCTTTGGGAGTCTTGTGTCCGGCATGCGAACAATGTGGCCCGCCCAACGAAGCTGGTCGAGTGTGGTCAGTGCTTCGATGCTGGGGACGTTGGCCTGATCGAGAATACTGACATTGTTGCATCTGTCCTCCCAGGGGATTGATCTAGCATCAGCTGCAGTTTGCGGAAGCGAGTTCCAAACCTCTATCACCCTTTATGTGTTTCCTAACTTCACTCCTGAAAGCCTGGCTCTAATTTTTAGACTATGCCCCCTAGTCCTAGACTCCCCAACCAACAGAAATAGTTTCTCTCTATCTACCCCGTCTGTTCCCCTTAATATCGATCAAATCACCCCTGACCCTTCTAAATTCCAGGGAATATAAATCCTCGTTTGTTAACCAGGTATCATTCTGGTTCAGGGAACCTGGCAGATGTTCTACTCCGATAACTTTCATTTGCCGCCGACATGATTTAATCGAGTTTAGCCGCACTGGAAGAGTTGTGCACACAAACTGTTGGAAGTCGGGTTGCCAACTCTGGTTGTGTGTCTTCCTGGAGGCTTTGTCAGGTGACCTCATGCCTCAAACCATCCCACCCCCCTACACTCCCGCTATTGGTCCATCCTCCCAACGCATGGACTTCCAAATAAACATAACATAAGAATTAGGAGCAGAAGTAGGCCATTTGGCCCTTCGAACCTCTCTACCATTCAATAAGATCATGGCTAATCTTCGACCTCAACTCCACTTGCTTGCACTATCTCCATATCCCTTGATTCCCTTCCTTCATAAAATCTATCGATCTCTGCCTTGAATATACTCAATGACTGAGCCTCCATAGCCCTCTGCGGTAGAGAATTCCAAAGATTCACAACCCTCTGAGTGAAAAAATTTCTCCTCATCTCAGTCCTAAATGGCCGACCCCTTATTCTGAGACTGTGACCCCTAGTTCTCCCCAGCCAGGGCAAATTTCTTCTCAGCATTAACCCTGTCAAGCCGCTTAAGAGTTTAATATGTATTAATTAGGTCACCTCTCATTCTTGTAAACTCTAGGGACTATATAGGCGTAGTGTACTCAATTTCCTCTCATAGGGCAATCCTCTCATCCCAGGAACCAGTCTAGTGAACCTTTGTTGCACTCCCTCTAGTCAAGTATGTCTTTCCTTAGGTAAGAAAACCACAACTGTTCACAATGCTCCAGGTGTGGCCTCACCAATGCCCTGTATAATTGTAGTAAGACATCTTGGGGCTGAAATTGCCTCTTTCCTTATGGCCAGTTACCACTGCTAGCCCGATTGCACTCCCGAGCTTTCCCGGCGGTGCCCCGATCTCCCTCCCTTACCGCTCCTCCACCGCTGCCGACCAGTGTTAAATGCGTCATCACCGCGCGCACGGCTGATCTACCCCCCCACCGGCGACATTCCCCTCGGAAAATCTTCGGTCTGCCCGGCAGTGCCAAAACAACCTTTTCCTCGGTGGTCCAGTGAGGCTGTGGCCTTCTGCAACGGTTGTGCGGCTTCCCTTAAAGGGGAGGGCGCACTGCCGCTGCCGCCATGTTTTTTTTTGTCAGCCTGACTGCCATGTCAATTACGCCCCCAGGTTCGGCCGGGCAACCAACAGGCAACCTGGCCCTCCCTCTTGGGTGCCAGGCCACTGGCCCGGCCAAAACCCTCCCAGGTGGACCAGTGGCCCAAAGTTTAAAAAACGCGGAGGCTCTCCCCTTTAAGTGAAGGGGAGAGCCATGGTGACGCAGCACTGTGATGACATCATCGCGGCGGTGAATATGCACCGCCCCCAAACTTCGCCCCTCAATTATTGTCACCGCCGTGTCTCCGCCCCTCAGGTGTAGACACCGGCCCCATTTACACCGACCTCCGGATCAAAACAAAACAAAACCAAAATAAGCACAGCGGAATTTCCCGAAAGAGTCGACCTGAGCCTCAGCTGCGGTAAACGCCATCGAAACGGGATGCGTGTGGGGGGCAATTTGTATTCCCTTTAGTCCCTTTGTAACAGAAGTTAACATACCATTTGCTTTCCTAATTGCTTGCTGTACCTGCATGTTAACTTTCTGTGATTTATGTACAAGGACTCCCAGGTCCCTCTGAACACAAACATTTCCCAGACTTTCATCATTCAAAACATATTCTGCTTTTTTTTCCTCCCAAAGTAGATAACTTCACACCTCCCCACATTGTATACCATTTGCTGTATTCTTGCCCACTCAGTCAACTGTCTATATCTCTCTCACAGCTTACATTCCCACCGAACTTTGTATCATCAGCAAACTCCGCCCCCTGCACAACTCCGCCCCCTGAAAAGCTCCTCCCCTGCACAACTCCGCCCCCTGAAAAGCTCCTCCCCTGCACAACTCCGCCCCCTGCACAACTCCACACCCTGCAAAGCTCCACCCCTGCACAACTCCGCCCCCTGAAAAGCTCCTCCCCTGCACAACTCCGCCCCCTGAAAAGCTCCTCCCCTGCACAACTCCACACCCTACAAAGCTCCACCCCTGCACAACTCCGCCCCCTGCACAACTCCACACCCTGCAAAGCTCCACCCCTGCACAACTCCACACCCTGCAAAGCTCCACCCATGAAAAGCTCCTCCCCTGCACAACCTCCCCCCCCGCCTCCTCCCGCAAAGCTCCTCCCTTCATTACACTCAGTCCCTTCATCTAAGTCATTGATATCGATTGTGAATAGCTGAGGCCTGAGCACCGATCCTTGCGGCACCCCACTAGTTACAGCCTGCCAACTCGAAGATGTCCCCTTTACTCCCTGTTTTCTGTCCATTAACCAATCCTCAATCCATGCTAATATATTACCCCCCACTCCCATGAGTCCTAGTGGGACTGAAAAGCAAACTGACACAAAATAAAAACAGAAAATGCTTGAAAACACGTGGTGTAGAGAGAGAAACAGGGTTAACGTTTCAGGTCGATGAGCTATTGTCCGATTGTTTCCCAATTGTTACTCAATTGGATGAAACTTGACTGTCCGTCAAAATTCCTTTGTTCCCTATCTCCTAAAAGTTTAACAACAATATTTATAAAAAACTGTTCCAAAGAAAATGGAAAAAAAATCCACAGTTTTATTATAAATTCCCGTGTGAATTTTCTCCTGGGTTTTGCTGGCAACAGTGTCCTGAAGATTGACCTTAAATTCCTGGAAACTCCAGGCTAGACCCAGAGGGTTGGCGACCCTGGCTCGAAGTCGAGAATTTTCTCAGAAAGCTGGATGACCCGAGCAGTACAAAGGTTCACGAGCAGCGTTCCACGGCCAGATGCGGAACTGAAGCAGAGGCAAAGACATTCGGACATTGAGAATGGGCCAGGGTGCTTGCAATGTGAGAGAGACATGCTTCAGCGGGTCGAGTGATCTATAATTGTCCTGGACTTAATGTTCTTGTGAGAGAAAATTGTCAGAATGTCTGGAGCTGTTTTCTCTTCTCTTTAAAAGTGACCTGTTGTGTCGTGCATTGGGCCATAATTTTGGACAGGGTCCGAGCAGTTCCTCCGACTGTCTTAACTGGAGAGCCAAAGTTGGGAGGTGCCAAAAATTGGGTTTCATTAGGAATGTGCTGATGTCATACTTGCGTGGTGTGTATACATGTGGATTATTCTGAGTTTACAATGAGCTAAATTCGGGTAAACTGAATGGGAAAAGTGACAGGCCTGAGACATCACTTGGTATTATGTGTGGGGCCTTTGCTTCGCTTTTGATGTTATTTTTGTATTCTGCTGGCCTTTGTGGGACGTACAGTTCAACTAGTTCTGAAGTTGGAGGCCTTGTTGCGCCAGCTGAAGAGGAATCCATTGATGCAAGCCTCTCCTCTTTGTAGCATCCAATCTCCGCTCATACAACCGGCATTTATCGAGCGCCTTTAACGTAGTAAAACGCGCCAAGTCTCTTTCACAGGAGCCTACCCAGGAAAGGAACTGACACTGAGCCAAAGAAGGGGCTGTTAGGACAGGTGACCAAACGCTTGGTCAAGGAGGTAGGTTTTAAGCAGAATCTTAAAGGAGGCGTGCAAGGTTTGGGGAGGGAGTTCCAGAGCTCGGGGCCCAGGCAGCTGAAGGCATGGCTGCCAATGTTGGGCCGAAAGATGTGGGGAATGCACAAGAGGCCAGAGTTGGAGGAACGCAGAGTTATTGGAGGGTTGTAGGGCTGGCGGAGCTTACTGAGATAGGGAGGGGCGAAGCCATGGACGGATTTGAACACGAGCATGAGAATTTTAAAACCAAAGCAGTGCAGGTAGGCAAGCTCGGGGGGCGCGGGGGATGGGTGAACAGGACTTGGAGTGAGTTTTATGCTGGCACTAGAGTTTTGGATGAGCTCAAGTATATGGAGAGTGGAAGTTCACACTGCGGCGAGCTTTTATGGAGACTGCTACTGCGTAGGGCAAGATTACAAATGAATTGAACGTTATCACATCAGGTGTCCAGTAGTCTGTGAAAAGCCGTAACCTGAATGGGGACTGTCCAACCCTTTGCTTTTATGGGTGGCTCCAGATGTGTGCCTTGGGGACCACACGTGAAGTTTGCATCCACGTTCTCACTCATCATATGCAGTCACTCGAAATCGAGGAAGACTTGCTTCCACTCTAAAAGTGAGTTCTCAGGCGACTGAATGGGAATTACAGTCTCTGTCACAAGTGGGACAGACAGTGGTTGAAGGAAAGGGTGGGTGGGGAGCCTGGTTTGCCGCACGCTCCTTCCGCTGCCTGCGCTTGTTTTCTGCATGCTGTCAAGACTCAAGGTGCTCAGCGCCCTCCCGGATGCATTTCCTCCACTTAGGGCGATCTTGGGCCAGGGACTCCCAGGTGTCGATGGGGATGTTGCACTTTATCAAGGAGGCTTTGAGGGTGTTCTTGTAATGTTTCTTCTGCCAACCTGGGGCTCGCTTGCTGTGTAAGAGTTCCGAGTAGAGCACTTGCTTTGGGAGTCTTGTGTCGGGCATGTGGACAATGTGGCCCGCCCAACGGAGCTTGACGAGTGTGGTCAGTCCTTCGATGCTGGGGATGTTGGCCTGATCGAGAACACTAATGTTGGTGCTAATCTACATATATCTCAAGTTGGTGATACTTGGTGTTGAGATTTATCCACCCGAGAGGCAACAGCACCAACAATAGCCATTCCCAACCATCCAAACCACATTCCCCAGACAAAATTCAAAACAGGAGACAGCATCCAATATGTAATCCCCTCTGTTGGTGGGCTTCAGGTGCTGGCTGACCAGGGCTTGGGCCATAGACTGAACTTTCTTGGTCCTAAGTATATGCAGATGTCTAAATTTCTTTTAATCTAGCTCCACAACCGTGAATAGGACCTTACTGAGAGCAGAATGGAATAACCAGGGGACTTGAGAAGAAATAGGAACAGGAGTAGGCCATTTGGCCCCTTCAAGCCTGCTCCACGATTCAATAAGATCATGGCTGATCTGATCTCGGCCTCAACTCCACTTCCCTGACCACTTCCCCCTAACCTCATTATCGTTCAAAAATCTGTCTATCTCCACCTTAAATATATTCAATAATCCAGCCTCCGCAGCTCTCTGGGGTATTCCACAGATTTACAACTCTCTGAGAGAAGAAATTTCTCCTCATCTCTGTTTTAAATGGGCGACTCCTTATTCTGAAACTGTGCCCCCTAGTTCTAGATTCCCCCATGAGGGGAAACATCCTCTCTTCATCTACCCTGTCAAGCCCCCTCAGAATCTTACATATTTCGATAAGATCACCTCTCATACTTCTGAATTCCAATGAGTACAGGCCCAACCTACTCAACCTTTCCTCATAAGACAACCCCAACTTCTCCGGAATCAACCTCGTGAACCTTCTCTGAACAGCCTCCAATGCAAGTATATCCTTCCTTAAATAGAGACCAAAACTACACAGTGCTCCAGGTGTGGCCTCGCCAATACCCTGTACAGTTGTAGCAGGACTTCTCTGCTTTTATACTCCATCCCCCTTGCAATAAAGGCCAACATTCCATTTGCCTTCCTGATTACTCGCCTCACTTTTCCTCTTTTTAAAAGTCTCCACTCAACATTCATTAATAACTCAAACTGGAAATTGGTGTTTTTATTGCGGGCACCTGATGGTATTTATGTTCTAGTTAGTCACAACAGTCAATAGTTGAGGCAGCCATTTCTGCTGACGGGTCAAATAGATTCTTCAGAAATGCAGGTTTGTCAGCTTTACCCTCCAGGTTAACCCCTCTGGGACCTGGAGTCAAATTCAACCTGGAGCGGGTAGGATAGGAGGTCGCTTCTGTCTGTTGGCTTAAAAAAAAGAAGAAAGTCCTGCATGTATATAGCGCCTTTCACGACCTTAGGCTGCCCCAAAGCGTTTCACAGCCAATGAAGTACTTTTTGGAGTGCAGTCACTGTTGCAATGTGGGAAACGCGGCAGCCAATTTGCGCACAGCAAGCTCCCACAATGACCGGATGACGGGCTGAATTTGCGGCCCCTACCGGGCCCCACGTATGAGGCGTGCACGCGCCTAAACCCGGAACTTGCGATCTGTCAAGAATCCTCTTTGACAGATCGTAGGAATCCGGAGCAAAGGACCTCTGCGGGCGGAGAGTTGGGCTATTTGCCCAACTTCTGCCCAGCGAATGCCCTCGAAATTGGTAACAACTGATACAGCAAATGAAAGCAAGACGTAAGTAAGGCCTGCGTTTATCAGCGTAAGAATTTTAAAAGGACATTTTTTAACTATTTAAAAACCTGTGAAATAAGATAAGATTATTTATAGACCCTTTAAAATATGTAATTTTCTTTGTGAAAAAAAAATACATTTTTGTTTTAAATAATTAATTAAATTCAATTTTGATTCATTTTAAACATGTGATATGTGATGTCTTTTTCAATTTATTTGAAGTGTTTGTGTATTTGGGAGGGGTTTCCCATTGAGTCTTAGGGTGATTCCATATAGGACCAGCCCATGTGATCCCAGGGATGCATGCGAAGTACCTGAGTACCTGGGATACGTGGGCCTCCATGCAGGCCTTCGTGTTAGAGGCCCAGGACGAGAAGTACCCGAACCTCCGGACCACCAGGTAAGTTCCTAGATATTTTCCAGGTCGGAGGCATCCGCCTGTGGGAAGCCTCCGGCCTCAATTTCCGCACCAATCTGTTTTAGTGAGGGTGGTTGAGGGAGAACTCCCTGCTCCTTTTCAAAATCGCACCGTGGGATCTTTCACATCCATCTGTGAGAGCAAACGGAACCCTCGGTTTAGCGTCTCATCCGAAAGACGGCACCTCCGACAGTGCAGCACTCTCTCAGTACTGCACCGGAGTCCAAAGACACCTGTTCCTCCCAAGCATGCTGCACATACCACAGGTCGTGTCTCAAATTGACCATCTTCATAGGCCGTCTCTCGAACGAGGATGACTTGTTTCCACATGGGTTCACAGGTGTTGCAATGAAGGACCCGATGTTCCAGTCCTGAGCTCCAATTGAGGGGGTGGAAGATGCCTGTGCGTGGATTTTTTTTACATGTGGTGACCGTTGCATACCAGCCACCACACAGGCTTGACAGCAGTAACAGGACATTTGGAAAAGCAAAATGTGGTCAGGCAAAGTCAGCATGGATTTATGAAGGGGAAGTCATGTTTGACAAATTTGCTGGAATTCTTTGAGGATGTAACGAACAGGGTGGATAAAGGGGAACCAATGGATGTGGTGTATTTAAACTTCCAGAAGGCATTTGACAAGGTGCCACATAAAAGGTTACTGCACAAGATAAATGTTCACAGGGCTGGGGGTAATAAATTAGCATGGATAGAAGATTGGCTGACAAACAGAAAACAGAGAGTCGGGATAAATGGTTCATTCTCTGGTTGGCAACCAGCAACGAGTGGGGTGCTGCAGGTATCAGTGCTGGGACCCCAACTATTTACAATCTATATTAATGACTTGGAAGAGGGGACTGAGTGTAACGTAGCCAAATTTGCTGATGATACAAAGATGGAAGGAAGGGCAATGTGTGAGGAGGACATAAAGAGACTGCAGGAGGACGTAGACAGGCTAAGTGAGTGGGCAAGAATTTGGCAGTTGGAAAGTGTGAGATCATGCACTTTTGCAGAAAAAAATCAAAGAGCAAGTTATTATTTAAATGGAGAAAGATTGCAAAGTGCTGCAGTGCACTTGTGTACTTGTGCATGAAACACTAAAGGTTAGTATGCAGAAACAGCAAGTGATCAGGAAGGCCAATGGAATCTTGGCCTTTATTACAAAGGGGATGGAGTATAAAAGCAGGGAAGTCTTGTTACAGCTGTGCAGGGTATTGGTGAGGCCACACCTGGAATATTGCGTGCAGTTTTGGTTTCCATATTCACGAAAGGATATACTTGCATTGGAGGCAGTCCAGAAAAGGTTCACCAGGTTGATCCCAGGGATGAGGGGTTGACTTATGAGGAAAGGTTGAGTAGGTTGGGCCTCTACTCATTGGAATTCAGAGTGATCTTATCGAAAGGTATAAGATTCTGAGGGGGCTTGACAAGGTGGATGCAGAGAGGATGTTTCCACTGGTGGGGGAGACTAGAACTAGAGGGCATAATCTTAGAATAAGGGGCCGCCCATTTAAAACTGAGACGAGGAGAAATTTCTTCTCTCAAAAGGTTGTAAATCTGCGGAATTCACTGCCTCAGAGAGCTGTGGAAGCCGGGACATTAAATAAATTTAAGACAGAAATAGACAGTTTCTTAAACGACAAGGGGATAAGGGGTTATGGGGAGCGGGCGGGGAAGTGGAGCTGAGTCCATGATTGGATCAGCCATGATCTTAATGAATGGTGGAGCAGGCTCGAGGGGCCAAATGGCCTACTCCTTTTTCTATTTATTATGTTCTTATGTTTATCCAGTGGCAAGGATTAACCAGGACGACTGGAGACCTGCTCTGCTGCACAGACCTAGTGCGCACACATATCGCAGTGTGGGCTGGCCCGTGCTGCCCCTGGGCTCTTCTGGGCCCCGTACCCTCATTTGCCGCACCTCCGCCACAATCTCTCGCCGCTCCTCCGCCACAAACATTCGCTGCACCTCCGCCACGATCTCTCGCCGCTCCTCTGTCACAAACATTCGCTGCACCTCCGCCACGATCTCTCGCCGCTCCTCTGTCACAATCTCTCGCCACTCTTCTGCCACAAACATTCACCGTTTTACTCAAATTACCCAGACGCTGTATCCCGCAATGTTATTTTCAGAAAGAAATCTCTCTAATTTGCATTTGAGTGAATCAATACTAACTGCTTCCACCATCTCCTGAGGGAGCCTGCTCCATAGATTGCTCACTTGCTCATTGAAATGTTGTCTCCGCAGATTAGTTTTGAATTTTACCCCACCACCCCCACCAACACTTCAAAAGCTGGCTGTGTCCTCTGTTTGCACTGCTCTGAGCAAGGTGAAACAGCTTGTCATGCTCTAACATCATCTTGTTCCTTTACAATCCTGGAAAACAGCAATCACACTGCCTCTCAACCTTCTCTCTTCCAGTGATTGCATGCCCAATTTACGTAATCGCTCATCATAATTCAATCTCTCCATCCCCTCAATCATTCTGGTTGCTTGACTCTGTATCCTTTCAATAGCAGCAATATCCTTCATGTACTGCGGCGACCAGAACTGTACACGCCATTCTAAGCGTGGCCAAGCCAATGATTTATTACCGTCCCCTCTATCACCTTTTTGCATACGTTGTGGGTTGTACGCCTCTGCAATCCAAGCGACAGTCTGCATTTTTGCAAGGAATAACAATTGCAGACAGTGGCGGGCTGTAATTCAATCTCCACCAACATTTCATGAGCTGTTCAGGGCTCCCGGTCATAATTTACACCTGTCAATCAGAGCGACAGTCTTGTAATTCCCCTTCATCGTCCCTTGATCTTTAAACCTGCAACTGAATTTATTGTTGGAACATTATTCCAGAAAATGAATTATGATATACATAACTTGAAAAGGAAATGACAGGGCTACAGAGAAAGAGAGAGGGGGCTGGACTATTTAGTTCTTTGAAAGAGCTGGCACAGGCATGATGGGCCGAATGGCCTCCCTTCTATGCCCTGCGATGCGCTAAATTATAAAGTGTCAGCTGTGGCTCAGTGGGTAGCGCTCTTGCTCCTGATTCAGAAGGTTGTGGGTTTAAGTCCCACTTCAGGAACTTGAGCACAAAAATCCAGGTTGATACTCCCAGTGCAGTGCTGAGGGAGTGCTGCACTGTCAGAGGTGTTTCGAATGAAACGTTGAACCTAGACCCCGTTTGCTCTCTCGGGTGGATGTAAAAGATCCCACGGGCACTATTTTGAAGAAGAGCCAGCGGAATTATCCCCGGTGTCCTGGGCCAATATTTATACCTCAGCCAACAGCCACTGTCTGGTATCTTGCCCCAACCTGCCATTTTTTTCAGGCGCGAATCCAGCCAACAAATGTCAGAAAGCTATTTGACCAGAGCAGGCAGCGCCGCATTAAGAATTTTTGAAGGCCAAGAACGTTCAGTGCCCCTCCGCACAATCCCCACATACCTGTTAACATGCCAACCTGTAAAGAAAGAAAGACTTGCATTTATATAGCACCTTTCACGTCCTCAGGATGTCCCCAAGTGTTTTACAGCCAATGAAGCACAGGTCACTGCTGTAATGCAGGAAACGCGGCAGCCAATTTGCGCACAGCAAGCTCCCACACACAGCAAAGAGATAATGACCATTGATTGAGTGCTATTGATTGAGCGATAAATATTGACCCGGAGAACTCCCCTGCTCTTTTTCGACATAGAACAGACTTGGTTTGACATCTCATCCGAAAGGCGGCACCTCCGACAGAGCAGCGCTCCCTCAGTTCGGGCACTGGGAGCGCCAGCCTAGATTTATTGTGTTCAAGTCCCCGGAGTGGGACTTGAACCCACGACCTTTCTGACTCGGAGGCGAGAGCGCTGCCCACTGACACTTTATTTCCTGATGTTCGGAGTTTCAAACCCTTGAGGGAACAGGAGGGATGTGTTTACCTTTATGAAGAAAGAAGGGAAAATATCAACATTTGCAGTAATGAAGCTGAAGTCAAATAAGACACTTCTAAGTGACCTAGACATTACTGTCGCTTCCATAAGCTGTGTATTTTCTAAGTAATTAATCAGTTGGTTATTGCTTATTCTGCAAGGGAAATATATTCAGAGCTTTCTAACATTCATTCCAGCTGAGGGTTTTTTTTATAAGGGTTTGATTAGGCTGAGATGTATCGTGCTTGGCAGCGCCTCAAAACTGTTCCATCATTTGTATCGAGTTGAATAATGAGCAAGTGGCAGTCCTTTACAAGAGCTGCAGATGGCTTGGCTGTATCTCCAAGTAAAGGAGATTACAAGTGGATTCTCTCTCCTCTCTCTCAAAAGAACATAAGAAATGGGAGCAGGAGTAGGCCATTTAATAGAAGCATATAAAATTCTGACGGGACTGGACAGGTTAGATGCAGGAAGAATGTTCCCGGGGAAGTCCAAAACCAGGGGTCACAGTCTAAGGATAAAGGGTAAGCCATTTAGGACCGAGATGAGGAGAATCTTTTTCACCCAGAGAATTGTGAACCTGTGGAATTCTCTACCACAGAGAGTTGTTGAGGCCAGTTCGTTGGATATATTCAAAAGGGAGTTAGATGTGGCCTTCACGCCTAAAGGGATCAAGGGGTATGGAGAGAAGGCGGGAGTGGGGTACTGAAGTTGCATGATCGGCCATGATCATATTGAATGGTGATGCAGGCTCGAAGGGCCGAATGGCCTACTCCTGCACCTATTCTCTATGTTTCTAATAAGATCATGGCTGATCTGATCCTGGCCTCAACTCCACCTCCCTGCCCGCTCCCCATAACCATTTAGTCCCTTATCGTTCAAAAAATCTGTCTATCTCCACCTTTAAATATATTCAATGACTCGGCCTCCACAGCTCTCTGGGGCAGAGAATTCCACAGATTCACCACCCTCTGAGAGAAGAAATTTCTCCTCATCTACGTTTTTAATGGGCGACCCCTTATTCTGAGACTATGCCCCCCAGTTCTAGATTCCCCCAGGAGGGGGAAACATCCTCTCTGCATCTATGCTGTCGAGCCCCCTCAGAATTTCATTGCTCATTGCCGGGGGGGGTGAAGCTGAATGGAGCCCAGGGTTAGACATCCCATATTCTCCCGACTGTCGCCACGGGTAACGAAGCTAGGAAAGAGACCCGCCAGTCAGTTGGAAGCAAACCTGTCAATTGTGGCAGCACCGAGGGTGGCGGGACGGCGCCACTGAGGCAATCCGTCATGCATTCCCACCACAGCACTTTTGCCCCAGAGAGTGTGAGTGTCAGCCGTGGCTCAGTGGGTAACACTCTCGCCTCTGAGTCAGAAGGCTGTGGGTTTAAATCCCACTCCAAGACTTGTGCACAATAATCTAGGCTGACACTCCACTCCAGTGCAGTGCTGAGGGAGCGCTGCACTGTCGGAGGTGCCGTCTTTCAGATGAGACATTAAACTGAGGCCCTGTCTGCCCTCTTGGGTGGACATAAAAGATCCCATGGCACTATTTCGAAGAAGAGCAGGGGAGTTATACCCTGGTGCCCTAGCCAATATTTATCCCTCAACTAACATCATTAAAAAACAGATTATCTGGTCATTGTCACATCGCTGTTTGTGGGAGCTTGCTGTGCGCAAATTGGCTGCTGTGTTTCCTACATTACAACAGTGACTACACTCCAAAAAGTACTTCGTTGGTTGTAAAGTGCTGTGGGATGTCTGGTGGTCATGAAAGGCGCTATATAAATGCAAGTCTTTCTTTTGCAGGGGTGGGTAGGGAGAAGGGCTAGTCCGTGCGAGGATAATCAGTCTAAGACTGAGGGGTGACGTGATCGAGGTTGTTAAGATTATGGAAGGGCTTGATAAGGTAAACGTAGAGAAGATATTTCCGCTTGCAAGTGAGACCAGAACTGAGGTTCATAAATATCAGGCAGTCACTAATAAATCCAATCGGGAATTCAGGAGAAACTTCTTTATCCAGAGAGTGGTGAGAAAGTGGAACCATCTACCACACGGGAGTATTTGAGACAAGTAGCATTCAAGGAGAAGTGACATAAGCAGGTGAGGGAGAAAGGAATAGAAGGATATGTTGATGGGGTGAGATGAAGAGGGGTGGGAGGAGGCTCGTGTGGAGCATAAACACCGGCACGGACCTATGGGCCGAATGGCCTGTTACTGTGGTGTAAATCATCATCATCATAGGCAGTCGCTCGAAGCGAGGGTGACTTGCTTCCACGCCAAAAAGGGATGAGTTCGCAGGTGTTTCAATGAAGGACCTAATATTCCAGATCCCGAACTACATGTTGAAGGGTGGAAGATGCCTGTGTGTGGATTTTTTTAATGTATGGTGGCCGTTGCACACCAGCCACCACACGGGCTTGACAGAGCCAGGTCTAGGGTTAACCAAGACTAACTGGAGACCAGCTCTGCTGCACAGACCCTAGTGCGCGCACATATCGCAGTGTGGGCTGGGCCCGTGCAGCCCCTGGGCCCCAGACTCACGCCTCTCCTGGGGCCCGATCACTTCCTTCTACAAACAACTCTAGCCGCTCCTTCGCCCCACCTGCTGCGCCTGCCTGCACTGCAATCAGTGACCTGCCTTCACAGCCGTCGCCCTCCTGCAGTGGTACACCCTCCATCAGAGGGAGCAGCGTACGACGGCAGTAAATACTGTGTAGTTTAAGCACATGTTAGCGCTTTCTGAATAGACCGATGGTGAGGAGGTGGAAGATAGGGAGAGTGGGGGAAGGGGGAAGTAATACAAAGTTTCTTCACTCCTGAAGGTATGAAAATCTGAAACATGGATTTTTCCTGAATCAACCTCTGGGGCAGAATTCTAATCTAAGTTCCAGTGTTACTTCCTCATCATTCTCAGGCACAAATCCATTTGTAAACGTACTTCTTTTTTGACGTTGATTATTTAGTGTTTGCTGTCCCTCGTACAGCGAGTCCTTTACACGATGGGCCGAAATGGCCTCCTACCGTGCTATAAACTTCTATCATTCTGTGATGATTCTAAGAATGACTAAAAGAAACAGGCTGATACCTTCGGAGGTAAGTCCTTCACATTACAAGTGGCTCAGTGGGCAGCACACTCGACTCTGAGTCAGAAGGTTGTGCGATCAAGTCCCCACCCTAGGGAACTGAGCACATAAATCCAGGCGGACACTCCCAGTGCAGTGCTGAGGGAGCACTGCACTGTCGGAGGTGCCGTCTTTCGGATGAGACGTTAAACCGAGGCCCCGTCTGCTCTCTCAGGTGGACATAAAAGATCCCATAGCACTATTTCGAAGAAGAGCAGGGGAGTTCTCCCCAGTCTCCTGGGGCCAATATTTATCCCTCAATCAACATAACAAAAACAGATTATCTGGTCCTTGTCACATTGCTGTTTGTGGGAGCTTGCTTTACGCAAATTGGCTGCCGTGTTTCCCACATTACAACGATGATTGCACTCCAAAAATTGGCTGTCCGGCGGTCGCGAAAGGTGCTATATAAATGCAAGTCTTTCTAAGAGTACTGAATCATTATCTGCCTGGGCACAGGATTCAAGGTCATCAAGGGTAGAGATATAGACTGATATAATCAAAGCAACTATGGGATGTGATCGTGTCTGTATCTTGAGCAGGTGGTGTGGTGCTGGGGGTGGGAGCGGGTTTGCACAGAGGAGATGTGGCTGTCGGCAAATGTTCCGAAGTTTTGCTTGCGGTTACATTCGGGGAAATCGAGGAGTATTTATACAGAACTCCCTCGGGAGGTGAAATGATTTGGACAGAATTCATGATTAGACCGATGAGAAGCATAATGTGGGAAGTTGGAAGAGATTATCTTGACGTAAAGGGTTCTTGACACATGGACGGCATTGCCACGAGTTATTGAAATCAAATCGATCACAAAATGCAAGAGGGAATTAGATGAATCGTTAGAGTATGAGGCAAGAGATGAGGAGACATTATTTCACACAGCCAGTTGTTATGATCTGGAAGGCACTGCCTGAAAGGGCGGCGGAAGCAGATTCAATAGTAACTTTCAAAAAGGAATTGATTTCTGCATACTCTAGGCGATGAGCCTCGAATGAGACGGCTATATACTTGAAAAGGAAAGCAGCTATATACTTGAAAAGGAAAAACATTTCAAGGACTATTAGGGGTGGGGGTGCGGGGAGTGGGTCTAGTTGAATAGCTCTTTCAAAGAGCCGGCACAGTCACACGATGGGCCGAATGGCCTCGTTTTATGCTGCGTGATTGTACCAAATGGGATTCGACAGCTCTGGTGCGGAGCTAATCCTGGTAGAGGCAAACCGAGCTGAATGGCCCTGTACTGCGTTGAGGTTTGGGGCTGCATTGTGCGTCGCCTGAACCAGCGGGCTCGATTTCACCGCTCGGCCTTGCTCTCGTTCCACACTTGCTTATTTTTTTTATGAAATTGAACTTATTGTGCGCTGAAGAGAGAGTGAGGCTGCTTTGGGGTACTTGTGGGGCCTGACTAATTTCCTGGGACAGGCTCGAGCAGCAGCAGCAGCCACAGCAAACCCGGGAGAAGGCCTGTCCACCATCTTGGTTGCCTTGGCTCATTCACACTGCAACAGGCAACCTTTCTGATGCACTGAGAAATTTTTGTACGGTATAGAATCATAGTTACAGCACAGAAGGAGGCTGTCGAGTTTGTGCCGGCACTCTGCAAGCGCACTTCAGCTAGCTCCACTCACCCGCCTTTGCCCCGTAGCCCAGCAAATGCTTTTCCTTCAGGTACTTATCCAACTCCCTTTTGAAAGCCACGATTGAATCTGACTCCACCACCCTTTCTGGCCGTGTATTCCAGATCCTAGCCACTCGCTGCATAAAAACGTTTTCCTTCATGTCGCCTTTGGTTCTTCTGTCAATCGCCTTAAATCTGCGTCCTCTGCTTCTCGACCCCTTCGCCAATGGGAACAGTGTCTCTCTCGACTCTGTCCAGACCCCCCTCATGATTTTGAACTCCTCTATCAAATCTCCTCTCAACCTTCTTTGCACGAAGGAGAACAACCCCAGCTTCTCCCGTCTATCCTATCATCATAGGCAGTCCCTCGAAATTGAGTTCTCAGGTGACTGTACAGTCCAATCTGGCGATTACAGTCTCTGTCACAGATAGTGCTTGAAGGAAAGGGTGGGTGGGGAGTCTGGTTTGCTGCACGCTCCTTCCGCTGACCACGCTTGATTTCTGCATGCTCTCGGCGACGAGACTCGAGGTGCTCAGCGCCCTCCCGGATGCTCTTCCTCCACTTAGGGCGGTCTTTGGCCAGGGGCTCCCAGGTGTCGGTGGGGATGTTGCACTCTTATCAGGGAGGCTTTGAGGGTGCCCTTTAAACGTTTCCTCTGCCCGCCTGGGGATTGCCTGCCGTGTAGGGATTCCGAGTAGAGCGCTTGCTGTGGGAGTCTTGTGTCGGGCAGGCGGACAATGTGGCCCGCCCAATGGAGCTGGTCGAGTGTGGTCAGTGCTTCGATGCTGGGGATGTTGGCCTGATCGAGGACACTGACGTTGGTGCTTCTGTCCTCCCACGTAACTGAAGTCCCTCATCCCTGGAACCAATCTTTTCTGCGCCCTCTCTAAGGCTAATCACCTTCCTAAAGTGTGGTGCCCAGAATTGGACACAGTACTCCAGTTGGGGTCCGAACCAGTGCTTTAAAAATGTTCATAGTCATTTGCTTAATTATATTTTATTTCAAATGGGAAAATTTAGACATTCTCAGTGCATGGCTGATCACGAACCCAATCAACTCCCTCTTGCAAAACAAGTTACCAAGCAACAGCATCGTTTTTTTATATATGTTGATAGTGATAATTGTAATTGATTAAATTGTTCATTCAGAAATTTAATCTGAAGAAAACCAGAAGAAATCACTCAAGAGGGATTAGTTTTCAGAATCTGCCGGTGTATTGGATGAGACCTGGCAGGCGGCTGGCCCTGGTATATGGAGTAATGAGCCAGATAAAACTAAACCCATTTGGATCAGCAATTTTGGAGAGTGGGAGTAAATAGGAACGATGGTTTCTGTTGGAATTCCACACAGCAGGAGTTAAAGACTCCATACACGACAGCAACTTGCGTTTATATAGCGCCCTTTAGCTAGTAAAACGGCCCCCAGGCGCTTCCCAGGAGCGTTATCTGACTGGGCATTGAGCCAAAGACGGAGACACTTGGGAGAAAAAACTTGGTCAGAGAGGTAGGTTTTAAGGAGGGTCTTAAAGGAGGAGAGAGCGCGGCGGAGTGGTTTAGGGAGGGAATTTCAGAGCTTAAGGCCTATGCAGCTGAAGGCACGGCTGACAATGGTGTGGAAGGGAAGTGGGAGAATTATTTAGTGGCTTACCATGTCTCACAAAGTGTATCACATACAGCGAAGTGCATTTGTGATTTAGGCAAACACGGCAGCCAATTTGCGCAGGTTCCACAAACCGCACCGGTTAATCTGTCTTTTGTTGGATCGACTTGAGGAGGAATGTTGACCAGGACACCAGAACATCTTATACTTTGTATCGTGCCATGTGATCTTTTATATCCACCAAAGAGTAGATGAGACCTCGGTTTAACGCCTCATCTCATGAACGGCACCTCCGACAATGTAGCGCTCCCTCAGTACAGCCTTGAAAGATATGTCAAGTCCCAGAGTCGATTTCTGACGATTTCGATTCCCCGTTCCGGCTGAATTCGCTGATCTCAAACCATTGGCCCAGTCCCCAGTCCCAGGTGAGCATCATCATCATCATAGGCAGTCCCTCGGAATCGAGGAAGACTTGCTTCCACTCTAAAAATGAGTCCTTAGGTGGCTGAACAGTCCAATACGAAAACCACAGTCCCTGTCACAGGTGGGACAGATAGTCGGTGAGGGAAAGGATGGGTGGGACTGGTTTGCCGCACGCTCTTTCCGCTGCCTGCGCTTGCTTTCTGAATGCTCTCGGCGACGAGACTCGAGGTGCTCAGCGCCCTCCCGGATACACTTCCTCCACTTAGGGCAGTCTTTGGCCAGGGACTCCCAGGTGTCGGTGGGGGTGCTGCACCTTATCAAGGAGGCTTTGAGGGTGACCCCGAAATGTCTCCACCGCCCACCCTTGGCTTGTCTTGCCGTGTAGGAGTTCCGAGTAGAGCGCTTGCTTTGGGAGTCTCGTGTTGGGCATGCGAACAATGTGGCCTTCCCTTGGCTACAGTCCTGCCCTGTGCTGATTCGACCGATTTCAATGAGTTAGGGCGGGGGAGGGGGTGAAAATCAGCCGGTGTTCCCATTCCCAGTCTCTGGCTGGTGTGGACTCCTAGGGCCCAAGTTTCGAGCTGCGCCTAGAACGGCGCAGTCCCGTCATTGACGCCCGTTTTTCGCGCCACAAAGTGCGCCTAAAAAAAACTTCCAGATTCTCCAGCTCCCTGCAGGTCGTTTGCAGCTCGGCGCAGCGCAGCACAAGCTGTAGGGGGCGGAGCCAGGTCCCTGCGCTGAAAACAGTGCCAGGACCTCTGCACATGCGCGCTACAGTGGGCGCGCATGTGCAGTAGCTCTAGGCGTCCAAAACTGTGTGGGAGGGGCCGAAGCACGCAGCCCCTAGCCCTGGCCGAATGGCCTCACTGGGGCTGCGTGAATAAGTCTCCTCCCACGGTCAGCTCCTACTTCCTCCCGACCCGACTCGACTCCCGCTTCCCGCCTCCGGACCGGACCCGACACCGACCCGATTCCCCCTTCCCCCCCGCCCCTGGACCAGACCAGACCCCGACACCGACCCAACTCCCGCTTCTCCCCCGCCCCTGGACCAGACCAGACCCCGACACCGACCCGACTCCCGCTTCCCCCCCCCCGCCCCCCGCCTCCGGACCGGACCCGACATCGACACCGACCCGACTCCCGCTCCCCCCCCACCCCGACTGGACCCGGCCTGACCTCCCTCCCCCCGACCTGACCTCCCTCTCCCTCCCTCCACCCGATCCGAACCAAACCAACCTCCCTCCCACCACCCCCTGACCCGACCCACGATCCCGACCCGACCCAACGCCACCTATCTGTAAATCTGGTGCTGGGGACGGGCCCCGCCCGAAGTCTCGGGCCCAGCCGGGCCCGGCCCGTTCAGCCTCCTTCCCCCTTCTCCTTTCCCCCCCCCATCTCCTTTCCCCCCCACCCCCCATCTCCTTCCCCCCCCTCTCCTTTCCCCCCCCTCTCCTTTCCCCCCCTTTTCCTTCCCCCCCTTTTTCTTCCTACCCCCTTCCCCTCCTCCCCCCTTCTCCTCCTCCCCCTTCCCCTTCTCCTCCTCCACCTCCCCCCCATACCCCTTCCCCTTCTCCTCCCCCTCCCCCTCCCCCTTTTCCTCCTCCCCCCCTCCCCTTTCTCCCCCTCTCCCATCTCCCCTTCTCCCCCCTCCCCCTTCCCCCCTTCTCCCCCATCCCTCCCCCTTCTCCCCATCCCTCCCCCTTCCCTCCCTCTGCTCCCCCCCTCTCTCCCTCTACCCCCTCTCTCCCCCCCCCTCTCTCCCTCTCCCCCCCTCCTCCCCCTCCCCTCACTGTCAGAAGCACAGACACTGACAGACAGAGAATGAGAGACACACACAGACAGACAGAGAGATAGAGACACTGACAGAGACACACTGGGGTGTGGGGGGGGGGCATCCCAGCACGCTGTTGGAGGGCTCCCGGTGCTGAAGTCGGTAAGTAGAAAATGTTTTATTTATTGATTTTTTGAAAAAAAAATTATTTCTTAAATTAATTAATAATTTTTTTCTGGTTGATTTATTGGTTGATTTATTGATGTATTTATCATTTATTATTGATGATGGCTCTTTATTTGTAAAACTGAAATGTTTAATGTTTGTAAACTTCCCTTTAAACACCCCCCCGCCATTCCCTACGCCTGATTTGTAACCGACGCCTGATTTTCTAAAGTGTGGACAAGGTTTTTTTGAGCGTACAAAAATCTTCACTTACTCCATTTTAAGTTAGTTTGGAGTAAGTTTTCACTGACGAAACTTTGAAAACAGGCGTAAGTGGCCGGACACACCCCCTTTTGAAAAAAAAATTCTGTTCCAAAGTGAAACTGTTCTAACTGACTAGAACTGGAGCAAACTAAATGGCGAGAATTCCGATTTCTAAGATACTCCGTTCTACACCAGTTGCTCCAAAAAATCAGGAGCAAATCATGTGGAAACTTGGGGCCCTAGTGGGAGCAGGAATTTCGCTCGACTGTGAGGTGCCCATGGCGGGCGGGGTGGGGGGGGGATGGGGGGGAATTGTCTGCCGCTCCTGTATGAAGAAATGACAACAGTGTCTGGGGAAACCGTATCCCAACGCGTTCAGGAGAGGAGTGGGAAGGAGGGGGGGTAGAAATATGACTTAGTCCTTCAAATAAACAGCACAAAAATGTTCCACTGCCAGAACCTTAGTTCCTGCTGCAGGTTGCAATTATGTTGTTCACGGATTGGGTTAATGCCAATTAAAGACAGCAATCTGCTCATTATTATTTCAAATTAAACTTACGAACATTGCGTAACCTCTTTCACCTGCGATCTGTAAGAATGCTTTGAGTTTCAGCCTCTGAGGCAGAGGAATTCCCGAGGGGAGGGTGCAGGAGGGGTAGGAAAGAAAGCCTTCAGTAATTGGATGCAAATTACCAGAGCGTTGAATTCCAAGCTCTCGCTTCCCAGCTACCTAATCCTGGTCATAAAGTACTTGTGCGTGCCACAGATTAGATTGGGTGATTCAGGCATCCGCTGGTCACACGGAGGAGGTATGCGATATAAATAAAGTTACTTTTGTTCGTGTGGTTTAGCTCTCACTGTATTAAGCCTTTATATAGCGCTTTCACGACCCCTGGGCGCCCCAAAGCGCTTTACAGCCAATGAAGTACTTTTTGAAGTGCAGTCACTATTGTAAAGAACATAAGAAATAGGAGCAGGAGTAGGCCATTCAGCCCCTCGAGCCTGCTCCGCCATTCAATAAGATCGTGGCAAATCTGATCTTGGCCTCAGCTCCACTTCCCTTCCCTCTCCCCATAACCCTTTACTCCCTTATTGCTCAAAAATCTGTCCATCCCCGCCTTAAATATATTCAATGACTCAGCCTCCACAGCTCTCTGGGGCAGAGAATTCCACACATTTACAACCCTCTGAGAGAAGAAATTCCTCCTCATCTCAGTTTTAAATAGGTGGCCCCTTATTTTGAGCCTATGTCCCCTAGTTTTAGTTTCCCCTTTGAGTGGAAATATCCTCTCTGCATCCACCTTGTCAAGCCCCCTCATTATCATAAGTTTCAATAAGATCACCTCTCATTCTTCTAAACTCCAATGTGTATAGGCTCAACCTACTCAACCTATCCTCATAAGTCAACCCCCTCATCTCTGAAATCAACCTAGTGAACCTTCTCTGAACAGCCTCCAGTGCAAATATATCCTTCTTTAAATACGGGGAGCAAAACTGCACGCAGTACTCCAGGTGTGGCCTCACCAATACCCTGTTCAGTTGTAGCAGGACTTCTCTGCTTTTATACTCCATCCCCCTGGCAATAAAGGCCAACATGTAAATGTGGGAAACGCGGCAGCCAATTTGCGCACAGCAAGTTGCCACAAACAGCAATGTGATGATGACCAGATAATCTGTTTTTGTGATGTTGATTGAGGGATAAATATTGGCCGGGACATCGGGGATAACTCCCCTGCTCTTCTTCGAAATAGTGTTATGGGATCTTTTACTTCCACCTGAGCGAACAGACGGGCCGTCAGTTTAACGTCTCATCTGAAAGACGGCAGCTCCGACAGTGCAGCGCTCCCTCAGCACTGCACTGGAGTGTCAGCCTAGATTTCTTTTTGCTCAAGTCTCTGGAGTGGGACTCGAACCCACAACCTTCTGACTCCGAGGCGAGAGCGCTACTAATTGAGCCTCATACCAAAGAGTGAGGGAGGGAGGATGGTGAGTGCACGGTGATTTGCTGGATTCCTTCAAGCGAAAGCAGGATTTGTTTTGTTTCATTGCACCGGAGAGGAGTGTCAGCCTAGATTTTTGTGCTCAACTCTCTGAGAGTGGGACTTTGAACTCACAACCTTCTGACTCAGAGGCGAACTGCCCAACTGAGCCACGGCTGACACATCCTGAGGGCGTGAAAGGAGCTTTTTCCTTTGTTCTCCACTGACTCTCATGAGCGTGCCCGCCCGGGTGAGGTGTGGAGAAAGCTCGGTGCCTGTCGAGCCACACTACAGCGGGAAGCAACACCTTCGGAGAGGGCTGGGAGGGCCCAATTTACTAATCTCATTGCTAAAGTACTGCACACCTGGAGTACTGCGTATAGTTTTGCTCTCCTTATTTAACGAGGGATATACTTGCATTGGAGGCAGTTCAGAGAAGGTTCACGAGGTTGGTTCCTGAGATGTTGGGATTGTCATCTGAGGAAAGGTTGACAAGATTGGGCCTGTGCTCATTGGAGTTTAGAAGAAGGAGAGGCGATCCTGTTGAAACGTATAAAATTCTGAGGGAGCTTGACAGGGTAGATGCAGAGAGGATGTTTCCCCTCGAGGGGGAATCTAGAACTAGAGGGCATAGTTTCAGAATAAGGGGTCGCCCCTTTAAAATGGTGATGAGGAGGAATTTCTTCTCTCAGAGGGTCGTGATCTTTGGAATTCTCTGCCCCAGAGAGCTGTGGAGGCTGGGTCATTGAATGTATTCACAACTGTGATAGACAGACTCTTGAACGATAAGGGAGTCGATGGTTATGGGGAGCGGGCAGGGAAGTGGAGTTGAGGCCAAGATCGGATCAGCCATGATCTTATTGAATGGCGGAGGCGAACTCGGAAGGGCTGAATGGCCTACTCCTGCTCCTGTTTCTTATGTTCTTATATTGTTAAATCTGTGTTAAAGCAAATTCCAAGCGTGAGCCTTCACTATTGACGTTGAAAGTTCCTTTCCGTTGGATGTCCCGGTCTCTTCTCATATGATTCAAGTCGAAAGAGCCATTGTACTGAAAGGGCCTTCCCACTCTCTCTTGCAGGTTATACGGGAACATACGGACACGGGATACGATACACTTGTGTTGCGGCTACGGTAAGAGTTTAAAACCCCATTTTCGTTTTTAGCATATTAGTAAGTCCTGTCTTGGCTTCATCAGTCTCTGCGCCATCATTAGTCATCGCAATTCACCATGCCTCTTTGTGGGTGAGGCATGGCGAATTAGGTAGCTTTTTTCCTCTGCTCGCACTGCTTCTATTCATTTGTCAAAGAGGGGGCCCACGGCGGCTGAAACTTGGCAAATCAGACACAGGAGGGTATTCATGGAAAGGGGAAAGTGACTCAACCAGGAAGAAGAGAGCTGTGTGCAGAGACTTTGAAAGGTACGATGAGGTAGGTGAACTGCCCCAATGTATCTGGTGAAGCGCTTGGACAGAACCAGGTACGCTTACGGTGAAAGAGGAAACGGGCGGTGCCTATGGGTGAGCAGATTGACTATTAATGTTGCAATGCGTATGTTGCCCTGGTCTTTGTATGTTTTTGTATCTCTCTCTCTCTCTTTCTCTCTCTCTCCGGTTTCCCTTTCCCGAATGTTCCCTCCCCGCGTGCGCTAGAACATAAGAAGTAGGAGCAGGAGTAGGCCATGCGGCCCCTCGAGCCTGCTCCGCCATTTTGTACTGTCTGTCCCACCTGTGACAGAGACTGTAATTCCCCTATTGGACTGTACAGTCACCTGAGAACTCACTTTTGGAGTGGAAGCAAGTCTTCCTCAATTTCGAGGGACTGCCTATGATGATTAGATCTTGAACTTTGTGTGATAGCGAATTCCACAGACTTACAACCCTCTGAGAGAAGAAATTTTTCCTCATCTCAGTTTTAAATGGGTGGCCCCTTATCCTAAGATTATGCCCTCTAGTTCTAATCTCTCCCATCAGTGGAAGTATCCTCTCTGTATGCACCTTGTTAAGCCCCCTCATAATCTTATATGTTTCGATAAGATCACCTCTCATTCTTCTGAATTCCAATGAGTAGAGGCCCAACCTACTCAAACTTTCCTCATAGGTCTACCCCCTTATACCCGGAATCAACCGAGTGAACCTTCTCTGAACTGCCTCCAAGCAAGTATATCCTTTAGTAAATATGGAAACCAAAACTGCACACAGTCTTCTAGGGTAGAGATTCGTGGGTTTTGACAGCCTCTGTATATATTCCTCTTCCCTCATAATGAGTGATCGAGGTCGGTGACTGTTCAGCCATGGGAGGAAGCGTCTCACAGTTGTGCTCAATCCAGTTCCCCTCACGCACTGTCCAGCAAGGGTCAGCGGAGAGTGGAATATTGGCTGGCGGGTTTGCTGCTTCTGGTCATTCTCTGCCCTCCATAATTCCTGGCGGGAATTGTTAAGTAGAACTAGACAGGGTAACTGGATCTCCACTGCACATCCCTCAGAACCGTTGGATGTAAATTCATATCAGGATTGAGCACAAAACTCTAGGCCGACACTCCCAGCGCAGTGCTGAGGGAGTGCTGCACTGCCGGGGGTGACGTCTTTCGGATGAGACTTTAAACCGAGGCCCGGTCAGCTCTCGCGAGTGGACGCACTATTTCGAGGAGTTTCCCCAAGTGTCCTCGCCAATATTTATCCCACTGAAATAGTTTATCTGGTCATTATCACATTACTGTGTGTGGGAGCTTGCTGTGCTCAAATTGGCTGTCGCGTTTCCTGCATTACAACAGTGACTACACTTCAAAAGTACTTCATTGGCTGGAAAGCGCTTTGAGACGCCCTGAGGATATGAAAGGCGCAAGTTTTTCTTTCGGGGTGCACGAGAGTTTCCAAACTTGAACTTGCGGCGGTGGGGGGGGGGGTTGCGGTGGGGAGGGGGGCATTGGTGGGGCATACGGGGCATGTTCCTTCAGGAGCAGAGTATGTTGGCAATGCCTGGGGGAGATGGCACTTGCCCACACTCTTGATACAATCAGCCCCCCACCCGCGGCCCGGATTAAGGAAGGGAAAATATTATCTCATGTACCTACTCCCGATCATTGGGCAAAATGTTTAATATGCGTGGATATCAGGTGAGGAATGGATAGGTTCACACAGGAGGCACTGGAGGCTAACATGGCAGTCAAGGGTACACACAATTACATGGGATTTTACAGCACAGAAACAGGCCATTCGGCTCAACAGGTCCACACAAACCTCCTCTTACTGTACTTCATCTCACCCTATCAACATATCATTCTGTTCCTTCTTCGTTCATGTGCTTATCTTAGCGTAAGGCCCATGCTTTCGTACGCCTCAGTAACTACATTGACGATGTCCTGGAGTTTAGCCTCTGTATGTGCGCAGACGCAGGCGTCGTCCGTGTACTGTAGTTCGGCGACAGAGGTTGGGGTGGTCTTGGATCTGGCCGGGAGACGGCGAAGGTTGAACTGACCAAAGACCGCCCTAAGTGGAGGAAGTACATCCGGGAGGGCGCTGAGCACATCGAGTCTCATTGCCGAGAGCATGCAGGAAACAAACGCAGGCAGCGGAAAGAGCGTGCGGCAAATCTGTCCCACCCACCCTTACCCTCAACGACTATCTGTCCCACCTGTGACAGGGACTGTGGTTCTCAAAGCAGACTAGTATTTGCCGCTGGTGTTTGGACCCAAGTCCTTGAGCGCTGCTGCAGTTGTGAAGGGGTTAAAAGTCGTTGAGAGGCTGCAAGTTTCTGATTCCTCATAGAGCCACTATGCGAGGCATTGGGAGCTGAATAGGGAGAGAGTTTCCGCACACAGTGAGAATAAGGAAACCCATTCACAAGGCCACAAAGATTACGTACTCACATGGAAATATCCGAAACAAAAGTAAAATTGCCATGCCCCAATAGAATAAATATATTCAGTGACCCAGTCTCCACAGCTCTCTGCGGCAGAGAATTCCACAGATACACGACCCTCTGAGGGAAGAAATTCCTCCTCGTCTCCCGTTTTAAATGGGCGACCCCTACTGTGCCCCCACGTTCTAGATTCCCCCACGAGGGGAAACATCCTCTCTGCAGCCGCCCTGTCAAGCCCCCTCAGAAGCTTATATGTTTCAATAAGATCACTTTGCTCAAGTGACTGTTCTTCACAGACTAAGTGCCAGTCGGCTGTATGGCAATGGGCAACATCGCAGTCAAAGCAATCCTATCAGGGCCAGATACTCCCACTTGGCCAACGAGCGCAAGCAATTGGCAGAAGAGACCCAGGCTTGATTGAAGTCGATGGAACAAAGTAACGGGGAGAGATGTAAAACGGGCTGCCGACAGTGAGGTCATGCACTTTGGCAGAAAAAAAAATCAAAGAGCAAGTTATTATTTAAATGGAGACAGATTGCAAAGTGACACAGTGCAGCGGGACCTGGGGATACTTGTGCATGAAACACAAAAGGATAGTATGCAGGTACAGCAAGTGATCAGGAAGGCCAATAATATCTTGGCCTTTATTGCAAAGGGGATGGAGTATAAAAGCAGGGAAGTCTTGCTACAGTTATGCAGAGTATTGGTGAGGCCACACCTGGAATACTGCGTGCAGTTTTGGTTTCCATATTTACGAAAGGATATACTTGCTTTGGAGGCAGTTCAGAGAAGTTCACTAGGTTGATTCCGGGGATGAGTGGGTTGACCTGTGAGGAAAGGTTGAGTTGGTTGGGCCTCTACTCATTGGCGTTCAGAAAAATGAGAGGTAATCTTATCGAAACGTATATTTCATGAGGGGGCTTGACAAGGTGGATGCAGAGAGAATGTTTCCACTGATGGGGGAGACTAGAACTAGGGTCATAATCTTAGAATAAGGGGCCACCCATTTAAAACTGAGATGAGGAGAAATTTCTTTTCTCAGAGGGTTGTAAATCTGTGGAATTCGATGCCTCAGAGAGCTGTGGAAGCTGGGACATTGAATAAATTTAAGACAGAGATAGACTGTTTTTTAACCGATAAAGGAATAAGAGGTTATGAGGAGTGAGCAGGGAAGTGGACCTGAGACCATGATCGGATCAGCCAAGATCGTACAGAATGGAGGAGCAGGCTCGAGGGGCCGTATGGTCTACTCCTGCTCCTATTTCTTATGTTCTTATGTTATGTTTTACACTATCACAAAAGTTCACGATCTCATCATCATAGGCAGTCCTTCGAAATCGAGGAAGACTTGCTTCCACTCCAAAAGTGAGTTCTCAGGTGGCTGAACAGTCCAATATTACAGTCTCTGTCACAGGTGGGACAGACAGTGGTTGAAGGAAAGGGTGGTTGGGGAGTCTGGTTTGCCGCACGCTCCTTCCGCTGCCTGTGCTTGTTTTCTGCATGCTCTCGGCGACGAGACTCGAGGTGCTCAGCATCCTCCCGGCTGCTCTTCCTCCATTTAGGTCGGTCTTTGGCCAGGGATTCCTAGGTGTCGGTGGGAATGTTGCACTTTATCGAGGAGGCTTTGAGGGTGTCCTTGAAACGTTTCCTCTGCCCACCTGGGGCTCGCTTGCCCCCATTGTGTCTCCTCAATTCACCACCCCAGGGTGAAAAAATTTCATGAGAAGCGAGTTGGATTTGACCATTGGCGTTTAGAAGAATGAGAGGTGAACTGATTGAAACATATAAGATTCTCAGGGGGCTTGACGGGGTAGATGCAGGGCGGATGTTTCCTCTGGCTGGGGGAGTCTAGAACCAGGGATCATAGTCTCAGGATAAGGGGTCGGCCATTTAATACCGAGATGAGGAGGAATTTCTTTACTCAGAGGGTGGTGAATCTTTGGAATTCTCTATCCCAGAAGGCTGTGGATGCTCAGTCATTGAGTACATTTAAGACCGCGATCGCTAGATTTTTGGGCTCGAGGGGAATCAAGGAATACGGGGTTCTGGCGAGAAAGTGTTGAAGTAGAAGATCAGCCATGATCTTACTGAATGTCGGAGCAGGCTCGAGGAGCCGTATGGTCTATTCCTGCTCCTAGTTCTTACGTTCTGATGTTCTGGTATTGCGAAATGCCGCAAATACTTCCTTTCATCAAGCTCAGTGCTGTGCATCTTCATTCACCCTGATTATTTTTCCAACCCTCCTGGCAATTGAGCAGTTTTTGTGGCAGTAAATTATCTCAATTGGATATTATTCTCTTTGCGTGCGCGGGAGGGTGGGTGATAGTAATTACTGTCAAACAACGTGAATAATTGAAAGTTGGCTTACTGTCCAATTTAAAATATCGATTGGAAGTCCAGTCTCGCTGTACAGTTAAGATGCAATGGCCGTTGATATATTGCAGTCAGTGATTAACCAATTGGGTATTCCAGGATGTTTCAAGTTTCCCTTGAAATAGCCTCTAAGGGGGGAGGGGGGGGGGGGGGCTTGTCCTCCATTCCTAAACTGAAGAGCTGTGGTGATATTGTAATGATTTGTGGTGTTATGTCCAATGTTGTGTAAGTCTTGCTGCTTATCAAATTAGAACCATTTCCCCCTTCCCTACCCCAAGTTCTGATTCCCAGTATTCTCTACTTTGCTCCTAAAGTTGTTGACTCAGATATGAGAAAAACCCTTTGGTCCTTTGATTCTTAGAAAACCAACCCACAAAACTAATAGAAAACATACTGAGTGTTGAATCGGTCGGTTGACTGCCCGTGTCCTAACTCACACCAAGTCCAGTTCGCCCATCAACCCCCCTGTGCTGGCTGACCTACATTGGCTCTCCACCCGCCTCAATTTTTATAATTCTCAACCTTGTTTTCAAATCCTCCATGGCTTCGCCCCTCCCTATCTTAGTAACCTCCTCCAGCCCTAACCCCCGCAAGATATCTGCCCTCTTCCAATTCAGGCCTCTTTGCGTATCCTCGTTTTCCTTCACTCCACCATTGGCGGCCGTGCCTTCAGCTTCCAGGGCCCTAAGCTCTGGAATTCCCTCCCTAAATCTCTCCGCCTCTCCCTCTTGCTCTCCTCCTTTAACATGCTCCTTAAAACCTACCTCTTTGACCAAGCTTTTGGTCACCTGCCCCAATATCTCCTTATGTGGCTCGGTCTCAAATTTTATTTGACAATCGCTCCTGTGACGTGCGTTGAGACGTTAAAGGCACGATATAAATGCAAGTTGCTGTTAATTCACGAACACACCAATCTAAACACTGACCTACTGGACCACTGAGGGGGTAAAAGGTCAAACCGGTGACCTTTGCAGTCTTGAGGCTAAGAGCATGATTATAGCAATTCTTGTGCACAGAGAGAGCATGCAGGGATAGCCAGCGGGGCGGAGGTCCGCCTTTGCTCCCCCGAGTGATCATTCTTCATCAGCTGGCCTGGCCTGTATGGCTTGAGGCATTTGCTCAGTGAACCATTAAAGAGATAAAACGAAGGAGGAAAAATTTGTGTCGTTTGCGCCTCCCGTTAGCTAACGGGCCGTAAGCGACTTTTTGCTCGGGAGCCCCGCTTCTACTGGAGGTGTTTATCACCGTCGCCGTGACCTGTTTTCACCTCAGAGCGAAAGTTCGGGTAGCGCCCCGTGAAGATTAGGAAAAGGGGAGGTGCAACGAGACCTGGGTGTCATGGTACATCAGTCATTGAAGGTTGGCATGCAGGTACAGCAGGTGGTTAAGAAAGCAAATGGCATGTTGGCCTTCATAGCGAGGGGATTTGAGCACAGGGGCAGGGAGGTGTTACTACAGTTGTACAGGGCCTTGGTGAGGCCACACCTGGAGTATTGTGTACAGTTTTGGTCGCCTAACTTGAGGGAGGACATTCTTGCTGTTGAGGGAGTGCAGCGAAGGTTCACCAAACTGATTCCCGGGATGGCGGGACTGACCTATCAAGAAAGACTGAATCAACTGGGCTTGTATTCACTGGAGTTCAGAAGAATGAGAGGGGATCTCATAGAAACGTTTAAAATTCTGACGGGTTTCGACAGGTTAGATGCAGGAAGAATGTTCCCAATGTTGGGGAAGTCCAGAACCAGGGGTCACAGTCCTGGTTGCTCGGGAGCCCCGCTCCTACAGGGTAAGCCATTTAGGACCGAGAAGAGGAGAAATTTCTTCACCCAGAGAGTGGTGAACCTGTGGAATTCTCTACCACAGAAAGTTGTTGAGGCCAATTCACTAAATATGTTCAAAAAGGAGTTAGATGTAGTCCTTACTACTAGGGGGATCACGGGGTATGGCAAGAAAGCAGGAATGGGGTACTGAAGTTGCATGTTCAGCCATGAACTCATTGAATGGCGGTGCAGGCTCGAAGGGCCGAATGGCCTACTTCTGCACCTATTTTCTATGTTTCTATGTTTCTAAGCTGCCGCGGGCGATGCCTGTGACAGTTTCGTGGGGCATGTGTATCGGGCTGTGGGCCACTCGCGGGGCGAAAATTAAAGGGGACTCGTGGCGGTGAAACCAAAAAAAAAAATGGCTGCCTTACCGGTCGTGGCCTTCTTCCTCTTTGATCGCCGCGATCTTGCAGCCCGGCACTCCGCTTGTGTGCCGAGCTGCTGCCACGGCACTTCGCTCCCCGGTGGGCCAGCGATGGATCCTTCTCCCTCCCGCAGAGTCGTCCCCTTTAATAGAAGGGGAGGGCGCTGTCTTCCCGTCAGCGCCACGGGTAGCGCTGGAAAACCCGAAAACCTTTGCGCCCCGCTCCTGCACCCGACGGGAAGTGCAGCGCGAGATTTTTCCCAATAAAGCCTAAGAAAGCTCGCCTGGCGCAGGAAGTCCCTCCTCCCAGCTTTTACTCCCCCCCGGATTTTCAGCCGTAAATCTTTAAATAAACTTTCAAAATAGTCGCTTGCTAAATTTCTCCTTTCACAGTGAATGTAAAAAAAAAATTGTTTTTAATTGAAGTAAACAGGATAGTTTCACTACATCTGTTTTGTGACCTTTTGAGTGGAAAATGTAAGATTCAAGATTGTTGAATTTTTTTTGAATTGGATCAGAGTCAACTCTTGCTGAGTGTACACAAACTGGAGTGCAGCATTTCTGTGACGCCAGCAGAGAATTCCAATCGCCTCTCGTCCCCATTCCCTCTTGGCCTGCAGACTTTCTGATGCCGGGAAGTTACTGTCAACAGAAAATACTAACGTGGAAAAAAAGAACTTGCATTTATATGGCGCTTTCCACGACCTCAGGACATCCCAAAGCGCTTTACCGCCAATGAAGTACTTTTTGAAGTAACGTAGGGAAAGGCGGCGGCCACATTTGTGCACAGCAAGCTCCGGCCAACAGCAATGAGATAAATGGTCAGATAATCTGTTTTAGGAATTGGAAGTTGAAGAACAATTATTGGCCGGGACACCAGGAGGGAACTCTCCAGCTCTTCTTCAAATAGTCTGCCATGGGATCTTTTACATTCACCTGAGAGAGCAGACGGGGCCTCGGTTTAACGTCTCATCCGTAAGACGGCATCTCCGACAGTGCAGCGCTCCCTCAGTACTGGCACTAAATGTGTCAGCCTAGATTTTTGTGCTCAAGTCTTTGGAGTGGAGTTTATGAGAACATAAGAATTAGGAGCAGGAGTAGGCCATACGGCCCCTCGAGCCTGCTCCGCCATTCAATAAGATCATGGCTGATCTTCAAAACCACTTTCCTGCCTTATTCTCATATCCTTTGATCCCCAAGAGTGCAAAAATCTATATCTCTCTCGATCTTGAATATACTCAATGACTGAGTATCCACAGCTCATTTAGGGTATATAATTCCAAAGATTCACAGCCCTCTGAGTAAAGAAATTCCTCCTCGTCTCAGTCTTAAATGACCGACCCTTACCCTGCCCTAGTTATATCCCACTGACTGTGCCCCCTAGTTCCAGACTCTCCAGCCAGAGAAACAATCTCTCAGCATCTATTCTGTCAATCCTCCTCAGAATCTTGTAGATTTCAATGAGATCTCCTCTCATTCTTCTAAATTCCAAAGAGTTTATAGGCCTAATCTACTCCAGCTCTCCTCATAGGACAACCCTCTCATGCCAGGGATTAGTCTAGTGAACCTTTGTTGAACTGCCTGTAAGGCAAGTATATCCTTCCTCGGATAAGGAGACCAAAACTGTACACATGGTTTTAACCCACAACTCAAAGCCTCCCTGATAAAGTGCAACATCCCCACCGACACCTGAGAGTCCCTGGCCAAAGACCGCCCTAAGTGGAAGAAGTACATCGGGGAGGGCGCTGAGCACCTCGAGTCTCATCGCCGAGAGCATGCAGAAAACAAGCACAGGCAGTGGAAGGAGAGTGCGGCAAACCAGGCTCCCCACCCACCCTTCCCCTCAACGACTATCTGTCCCACCTATGACAGGGACTGTGGTTCTCGTACTGGACTGTTCAGCCACCTAAGGACTCATTTTTAGAGTGGAAGCAAGTCTTCCTCGATTCCGAGGGACTGCCTATGATGATGATGATTATGACTCAAGAGGCAGGAACGCAACCTGTTGGGCCAAATGGCCTTCTCTTGCACTGTAAAATTCTAACTAATACTACAGTTTAAAGTGCATTGATGTGCTAACCTGCAGCAACAAAGGACCTAATTTGTGAGTGGTGTGTTTGAGTTGGCGCAGTTCATCCGGCGATCCGATTGAATGAAATCCAGGCTGCTTGACCTCCTTGCTCTGGTCACTTGATTCACCCCGCCCCCACCCCCCCACACTGCCCCCGTCCTTCTGCTTTATTTGAATTTTTTTTGAGTGATTCCTGGATTGTCTTACTAAACATATTTTGAGAAGGTCGATAGACCTTGCTTCTGCGGGGACGACACCCGTGATCACTGCCCTCACCGCCGTTCGGGACCCCTCCCCACCCTTCCCTCCTTCGTCTGAGGTGGCCCAAGCGTGTTTGTCTCTCCCCTGTAAGGTGAGACATCTTCTTGAACACCTTCTGGAAAAAAATATCCCACCTCCCCTTGCATCATCAGATTTTTTTAGTTTCGAGCCGAGCTCCGCTTTGTCCGAGAATGACACAGCACAGGAGACCGCCATTCGGCCCATCATGCCTGTGCCGGCTCTTTGAAAGAACTACCCCATTAGTCTCAGTAACCCCCCTGCCTTCTCCCCCATAGCCCTGCACTTTTTTTTCCTTTTGAAGTTTTTATCCAATTTCCTTTTAAAAGTTACAAATCGGGCAGTGCGTTTCAGACCACAACAACTCACTGCATAATAAAATTACCCTCATCTCACCTCTGGTTCTTTTGCCAATTACCTTAAATCTGTGTCCTCTGGTTACCGAGCCTCCTGCCAATGGAAACCATTTCTCCCTATCCACTCTCTCGAAACCCCTCATAATTTTGAACACCATTGTTGAATCTCCCCTTAACCTCCTCTGGCTCCGATTGGGGTGGAGTGTAGAATGAGAGGGGATCTCATAGAAACGTTTAAAATTCTGACGGGTTTAGACAGGTTAGATGCAGGAAGAATGTTCCCAATGTTGGGGACGTCCAGAACCAGGGGTCACAGTTTAAGGATAAGGGGTAAGCCATTTAGGACCGAGATGAGGATAAACTTCTTCACCCAGAGAGTGGTGAACCTGTGGAATTCTCTACCACAGAAAGTTGTTGAGGCCAATTCACTAAATATATTCAAAAAGGAGTTAGATGTAGTCCTTACTACTAGGAGGATCAAGGGGTATGGCGAGAAAACAGGAATGGGGTACTGAAGTTGCATGTTCAGCCATGAACTCACTGAATGGCGGTGCAGGCTCGAAGAGCCGAATGGCCTATTCTTGCACTTATTTTCTATGTTTCTATGTTTCAGTGTAAGGGGTGTCACAGTTGTGTGGGGCGGACTGGTTGGGCTGGGTACTCTTTACCTTTACCTTTCCGCCATTGTTCATTGTTCATAGGTTTATATGTAACCTTCAGGGCTGCTGACCGAGGGCCGTGCGGCTCTTTGCTGGCCAGCGCCGACATGATGGGCCGAAATGGCCTCCTTCTGCGCTGCAAGTAATGTTTCTCTACTCTGAGGAGAACAACCCCAGCTTCTCCCGTCTCTCCAGATAACAGAGATCTTTCATCCCTGGGACCGTTCAAGTACATCACCTCTGCACCCTTTCCAAAGCCTTGACACCTTCCCAGAGCGTGGTGCCCAGAATTGGTCACAATATTCCAACTGAGGTGTAACCAATGATTTATAATGGTGCATCATCGTTCTCCTTAGAGCTGCGAAGATTTCGAGGGAGATTTCATGGAGGTGGTCAAAATTCTGAAGGGTTTTGGTCGATTAAATTAAGAGAAACTGTTGCACTGGTCAGAGGGTCAGTAACCTGAGAACAGAGTTAAGGTAATTTTCAAGCGAGCCAGAGGGAAGATGAGGAGAATTGTTTCAAGCAACGAGTTGTTATGATCCGGAATAATAACTCTCAAAAGGAATTGGATAACTAGTTGAAGGGGAGATAATTACAGGGCTATGGGGAGTGAGACTAACTGGACAGCTCTTTCAAAGAGCCAGTACTCACAAAACGTTTCAAGATTTGAAGTGTAGTCGCTGTTGTAATGTAGAGAGTGTGTTGGGCATGTGGACAATGTGGCCCGCCCAACGGAGTGGGCAGAGGAAACGTTTTTAAGGACACCCTCAAAGCCTCCTTGATAAACTGCAACATCCCCACTGGCACCTGGGAGTCCCTGGCCAAAGACCGCCCTAAGTGGAGGAAAAGCATCCGGGAGGGCGCTGAGCACCTCGAGTCTCGTCGCCGAGAGCGTACAGAAAGCAAGCGCAGGCAGCGGAAGGAGCGTGCGGCAAACCAGACTCCCCACCCGCCCTTTCCCTCAACCACTGTCTGTCCCACCTGTGACAGAGACTGTAATTCCTGTATTTGGACTGTTCAGTCACCTGAGAACCCACTTTTGGAGTGGAAGCACGTCTTCCTGGATTGCGAGGGACTGCCCACGATGATGATGAATGTAAGGAGACTCGACACTCAATTTTGTGCACAGCAAGCTCCCGCAAGCAGCAGTGTGGCAATTGCCAGGTAATCTGCTTTTAGCGATGTTGGTTGAAGGGTAAATATTGGGGGCCGGCCGGGATTGGGATGGGGCGAGGTTGAGAAAGGAGAGAGGCAATCAAAAGGGGAAGGCACCAAAATCTCCGTACAGTTATGCGGTTGGTTGTAGTTCCACAGCAGCTGTTCCTGGAAGCCCAGAGGGAGAGTTGGACCCTCTTACGATTAGAACTGCGAAGTCTTTGGATTCTTAATGGAGGTTTCGCCCCTGCTTGCCTTACCTCGCTTTTTTTTTAAAGTAGCTTCTCAGTTCCTCCCTCCCCCCCCCCCCCCCCCCCACCCCTCCCATTTTATCTGTTTTAAATATCCCAAAGTCTTGTGTCTGGTCTTTCCTTAATTGGGGTATCGTCTTGGTGTCATTTTTTGTTGCTGTTGTGCATTGCGGTTTTATCATTCATTATTAAAGTCTGCCAGGGCTTCAATGACAGCGCCACAACACAGCACTTATGAGGCAATATAACACAACATGCCTGGAGCCCGGGTGATTTAATACCTCAGCACAGACACTGGGCTGCCAGTGCGAGCTTGTCGTCTTGAGGATTATTTTCCTCCATCTGAGAAAGAGTTCCAGCTTGACTTGGGGTGGTGGGGGAGGTAGTGGGATTCAAAGTTGCGTTTACATTTGAGTGTGTCAGCTGTGGCTCAGTGGGCAGCACTCTCGCCTCTGAGTCAGAAGGTTGTCGGTTCAAGTCCCACTCCAGAGACTTGAACCTGTAAATCTAGGCTGACGGCTCCAGTGCCAGTACTGAGGGAGTGCTGCACTGTCGGAAGTGCCGTCTTTCGGATGAGACGTCAAACCGAGGCTCCTGTCTGCCCTCTCATGTGGATGTAAAATATTCCATGGCACTATTTGGAAGAAGAGCAGGGGAGTTCTCCCCGGTGTCCTGGGGCCAATATATATCCCTCAATCAACATAACAAAAACAGATTATCTGGTCATTATTACATTGCTGTTGATGGGAGATTGCTGTGCTCAAATTGGCTGCCGCGTTTCCCACATTACATAGAAAATAGTGCAGGAGTATGCCATTTGGCCCTTTGAGTCTGCACCGCCATTCAATATTATCATGGCTGATCATTCAACCTCAGTACCCCACCCCAGCCTTCTCTCCATACCCCCTGATCCCTTTAGCCGTAAGGGCCACATCTAACTCCCTTTTGAATATGTCCAACGAACTGGACTCAACAACTTTCTGTGGCAGAGAATTTCACAGGTTCACAATTCTCTGGATGAAAAGGTTTCTCCTCATCTCGGTCCTATATGACTTACCCCCTTATCCTTAGACTGTGTCCCCTGGTTCTGGACCTCCGCAACTTCGGAAACATTCTTCCTGCATCTAACCTGTCCGGTCCCATCAGAATTTTATACGTTTCTATGAGATCCCCTCTCATTCTTCTAAATTCCAGTGAGTATAAGCCTAGCCGATCCAATCTTTCCTCATATGTCAGTCCTGCCATCCCGGGAATTAATCTGCTGAACCTTCGCTGCACTCCCTCAATAGCAAGCAGGTCCTTCCTCAGATTAGGAGACCAAAACTGCACACAGTACTCAAGGTGTGGTCTCACCAAGACCCTGTACAACTGCAGCAAAACTTCCCTGCTTCTATAATCAAATCCCCTCGCTATGAAGGCCAGCATTACAACAGTGACTACACTCCAAAAGTACTTCATTGGCTGTAAAGCGCTTTGAGACGTCCGGTGGTCGTGAAAGGTGCTATATAAATGCAAGTCTTTCTTTCTGATACCTGCGTGATGGGCGCTAACCTCCCAACTGGCCGCAAGCAAGACCTTGCTGCCGCATGGAGTGGTTGAGGCAGATAGCGTTGGCACGTTTGGGAGGTAGGGCTTGAAGCGTGCACGAGGGAACAGAGGGTTGATTCCGGAGATGAGGGGGTTGACTTATGAGGAAAGGTTGAATAGGTTGGGCCTCTACTCATTGGCGTTCAGAAGAATGAGAGGTGATCTTATCGAAACGTAAAAGATAATGAGGAGGCTCGACAAGGTGGATGCAGAGAGGATATTTCGATTCATAGGGGAAACTAAAACTAGGGAACATCATCTTAGAATAAGGGGCCCCCCCATTTAAAACTGAGATGAAGTGAAATTTCTTCTCTCAAAGGGTTGTAAATCTTTGGAATTCTCTGCCCCAGAGAGCTGTGGAGGCTGGGTCATTGAATAAATTTAAGGTGGAGATAGACAGATTTTTGAACGATAAGGGAGTAAAAGGTTATGGGGAGCAGGCAGGGAAGTGGAGCTGAGCTCAAGATCAGAACAGCCACGATCGTATTGAATGGCGAGCAGGCTCGAGGGGCCGTATGGCCTACTTCGGCTCCTATTTCTTATGTTCTGATGACACGGGAGCAGGGTGGGAAAGGCTAATTAGAAAGAAGAAAGAAAGGAAGAACTTGTATTTATATAGCGCCTTTCACAAACTCAGGACTTCACAGCCAATGAAAAAGATTTTGAAGGTTGGCCACATTTTTAATGTAGGAATTTAGAGGTCAAAGAGCAGCATGTGGAGTGGCACAGAGCAGTCAGTATTACATGGAATATACAGCACAGAATCAGGCCATTCGGCCCAACTAGTCTGTGCTGGTGTTTATACGCCACACGGGTCTCCGCCCATTCCATCTGCCTCATCCCAGCCTTTCAGCATATCTTTCTGCTCCCTTTCCTCTCACGTACTCGTCTAGTTTCCTGTTGAAAGCATTTATACTATTCGCCTCAACCACTTCCTGTGGTAGCGAGTTCCACATGCTCACCACTCTCTCGTGTTTGAAGACATTTCTCCTTATTTCCCTCTTGGATTTATTAGTCACTATCTTGTATTTATGGCCCCTGGTTTTGGATTTTCCCACAAGTGGAAACATTCTCTGTCCAACCCGTTCATAATTTTGACTACCCCTGTCGAGGGTAAATGGCCTGTTTCTGAGCTGTAGACGTGATGTAATTCTGAAAGTAAAACTTTCCAGCAGGCGGTGAGGCTGAAAAAGCGGGCACCAGTTCCACACTCCGGGGCCTTGTGTAATGTAAACATAGCGTTTTTGATAACAGATGGGGTTTTTCCCTGAGTTTCCCTCCTGTAAGCCTCAGAGACATGGACCATGTATAGCAGACACCTCAAGTCGCTGGAGAAATACCACCAATGATGTCTCCGCAAGATCCTACAAATCCCCTGGGAGGACAGATGCACCAACGTTAGTGTCCTCGACCAGGCCAACATCCCCAGGATTGAAGCACTGACCACACTTGATCAGCTCTGCTGGGCAGGCCACATTGTCTGCAGGCCAGACACAAGACTCCCAAAGCAAGCGCTCTACCTGGAACTCCTTCACGGCAAACGAGCCCAAGATGGGCAGAGGAAACGTTGCAAGGACACCCTCAAAGCCTCCCTGATAAAGTGCAACATCCCCACTGACACCTGGGAGTCCCTGGCCCAAGACCGCCCCAAGTGGAGGAAGTGCACCCGGGAAGCCACTGAGCACCTCGAGTCTCATCGCTGAGTGCATGCAGAAATCAAGCGCAGGCAGCAGAAGGAGCGTGCGGCAAACCAGTCCCACCCTCGCTTTCCCTCAACGACTATCTGTCCCACCTGTGACAGGGACTGTGGTTCTCGTATTGGACTGGTCAGTCACCTAAGGACTCATTTGAAGAGTGGAAGCAAGTCTTCCTCGATTCCGAGGGACTGCCTATGATAATGATGATGACAGCGTAGACACTCATTCAAGGCTCAGTGTTCTCAGTGTGGCCCTTCAATTTATGGGGGCTGATGGGTGACTCATTTTTGTCCTTCCTCGCCGCTTCCAATATTTCTCCCCTCTTCTGAAGTAATCTGCCTGGAAGGGTGGTGGATGCAGAAACCCTCACCACTTTTAAAGGTGCTTGGATGGGCACTTGAAGTGCCGTAACCTGCAGGGTTACGGACCTAGAGCTGGCAATTGGGATTAGACTGGATAACCTCTTGTTGGCCTGCACAGATATAATGGTAAGTACTGCAGGGAATAGAATGCGGCCAGGGTGATCTCCTGGACTAGTTTCGATCGCCTGGATGGGTCGGAGAGGAATTTTCCCAGATTTTTTTCCCCCCAATTAGCCTGGGTTTTTAATCTGTTTTTTTGCCTCTCCCAGGAGGTCACATGGCTCCAGTTAGGGTGGAGTGTAGAATGTTTCAGTGTAAGGGGTGTCACAGTTGTGTGGGGCGGACTGGTTGGGCTGGGCGCTCTTTTCCTTTCCGCCATTGTTCATTGTTTATAGGTTTATGTGTAACCTTCAGGGCTGCTGACCGAGGGCCGTGCGGCTCTTTGCCGGCGGTGCGGACACGGTGGGCCGAAATGGCTTCCTTCTGCGCTGTAAATTTCTATGTTTCTATGTTAATTGACTCTTGTCTTGGAGTGTACGATTTCATCGGCTGCCAACCAGCTTCTACCACCACCCAAGTAACTACTGTTTAGATTGTGAGCAAAGACAGACAGACTTGGATTTATATAGCGCCTTCCCCGATCATCGGATGTCTCAAAGCGATTCACAGCCAATTAAGTACTTTTGATGTGTAGGCTCTGTTGTAATGTGGGAAACGCGGCAGCCAATTTGCGCACAGCAAGCTCCCACAAACAGCACTTTTGGTGTGTGGCCACTGTTCCTACATTACAACAGTGAATACACTCTAAAAATACTTCATTAGCTGTAAAATGCTTTGAGACGTCCGGTGGTTGTGAAATACACTATATAAAATGTAAGTCTCTCTTAGGGGGAGGAAAGAATCTCTGCACTCCTCCAAATTCTGGCCTCTTGAGCATCCCCCGATTTCCATCGCTTCACCATTGGTGGCCGGTGCCTTCAGCCGCCTGGGCCATAAGCTCTGGAACTCCCTCCCTAAACCTCTCCACGTCTCTTTCCACCTTTAAGACGCTCCTTAAAACCCACCTCACCTGTGCCAATATCTCCTTGAGTGGATTGGTGTCAAATTTTGTCTGATAAAGCTCCTTTGGCACCTTTTACCACACTAAAGGCGCAATATAAATGCAAGTTGCTGTTGTTGGTTAAGGACTTATTTTAACGGGCGGGAGATGAGGCTCGGGAAGCCACAGAGAGGGCACCTTGTGTAACGCTCGACCTCTCTGCCACTGCCATTATTCACTCCCTGATAAGGGCCGACAGACAGTAGCTGACAAGGGCACGCTGTTAAACCTGACCCGCACAAAAATCCCTCGGGAGTCGGGACTGCTGTCGGTGATTTAAGAAACTGAAAGGCAGGCACTTCATTATGTGTGTCACAAGTGAGTCTGCAGTGTAGAACCAGCTGCCCCCCCGCAATTTACCCACCACTTCTTACCCTGAGAGATTTACTGTTGATACGCTGTTTATCGGTGTCCACTGAGGGAAGATTTACTATTGAAAGATTGTCATTCCTTAGTATTTTATATATAATCTATCCATCTATCTATCTATCTATCTATCTATCTATCTATCTATCTATCTATCTATCTATCTATCTATCTATCTATCTATCTATCTATCTATCGTGTATATATATATATGTATATATGTGTGTGTGTGTGTATGTGTGTGTGCATATATGTATGTATATATATATATATATGTGTGTACATATGTATGTATATATATGTATATATATGTATATATTTATATATGTGTGTGTGTATATGTATGTATGAATGTGTGTGTATATGTATGTATGAATATGTGTACATATGTATGTATGTATATATATGTGTGTATATATATATATATTTATATGTGTGTGTGTGTGTGTGTTTGTGTGTATATATGTATGTATATATATATATATATATATATATGTACATATGTATGTATGTATGTATATATATGTGTGTTTATATTGTCATGTATTCAACCAGCATTGTAACCCATGTATAATCTGACCTAAGTTGTACACTGTGAGAACACTGACCACTAGGTGGGAGACACTCCTAACCTGGACCTTCAGATATAAAAGGAGAAGCTCCACCCACCTTCATCACTTGAGTGCCAAGAAATAAAGGACAGGTCACAGACTGACCTTCTCTCAAGCATGGGCCTCGTGTGCATTTATACTGTATAGTAAGGACGTATCAATGGCGACGAGAAACTGGGATTTAAACCACGTGAGCATGGCCACGAGCAGAACAGACGAGAGGTACTGTGTTAAGGAATGGTTGGGACAGAGATTCAACATTGTTAAAGCAGCACACAGTTCTCCAGGCAGACAAGGGCAGTCGGGCATGCCCCAACATGTAGTCGAACCCAGAGGGGGAGTTCGACAGAGACAATGGCAAGTTGAACGGCGATTCACGCCATTGCAAGTGACAATGCGGCCAGTAATGGGGCCATCAACACCTGTTAATGGCGCACTCAAGGACAGTCACAGGGGCAGTCAGGGACGATCGACTGGCAAAGGACCTTTTGTTTTCAACAGCAGCTCATGTTGGAGGTGTGGAGGCACACACTCAGCCGGAGTTTGCAGAGATGAGCAAAATACCTGCAGAAATTGCAGAAATGAACGCTGGGGGAAATCGCTGGAAGCTGAAGTTCAACGAGTTCATGTGGAGCACGTATACAGTTCATACACCAGGACGCCATCGATAATGATGAAAGTGCTCCTCAATGGCATCCCAGTATCAATGGAGCTAGACATGGGGGCCAGCCAGTCCCTGATGGGTATCAAACAGTTCGAAAAGTTGTGGACGTTCAAGGACAGGAGGCCAAAATTATCGCCGATTGACGCACAGCTACGGACTTACACAAAGCAGATCATTCCGGTGCTAGGCAGCGCCATGGTAGTCGTGACCCACAAAGATTCGGAGAACAGACTGCCACTCTGGATTGTCCCAGGGGATGGTCCCGCACTACTGGGCAGGAGTTGGCTTGCTGTCATGAACTGGAAATGGGGCGATGTCAATGCAATTTCCTCTGTGGAGCGAGTATCATGCTCACAGATCCTGGACAAATTTGACTCATTATTTCAACCCGGCATCGGCACTTTCATGGGGGCCAAGGTAGTGATTCATATAAACCCGGACGCCAGGCCAGTACACCACAAGGCCAGAGCGGTGCCGTACGTGATGCGGGAAAAGATAGAAGGCGAATTGGACCGCCTGCTGAGGGAAGGCATCATCTCACCAGTCGAATTCAGTGACTGGGCGAGCCCGATTGTGCCGGTGCTCAAGGCGGATGGGTCGGTCAGGATATGTGGTGATTACAAGGCCACCATCAATCGGGTGTCACTCCAAGACCAGTACCCGCTACCGAGAGCGGAGGACCTCTTTGCGACGCTATCCAGTGGCAAACTTTTTTCAAAATTGGACCTGACCTCAGCTTACATGACCCAGGAGCTGGCGAGTGAGTCGAAGAAGCTGACCACCATCACGACACACAAGGGGTTGTTTGAGTACAACAGATGTCCGTTCGGGATTCGCTCGGCCGCCGCAATCTTCCAACGAAATATGGAAAGCCTCCTCAAGTCGATTCCAGGGACGGTGGTTTTTCAGGACGACATCCTCATCACGGGTTACGATACTGAAGAACACCTCCACAATCTGGAGGAGGTGCTACGCAGACTGGACCGGGTAGGACTGCGACTGAAAAATGCGAAGTGCGTCTTCTTAGCTCCAGAGGTAGAATTCCTGGGGATGAGGGTAGCAGCAGACGGGATCAGCCCTACTGCATCCAAGACGGAAGCGATCCAGAGAGCACCCAGACCCCATAACACGACGGAGCTGTGTTCGTTCCTGGGGCTCCTGAACTATTTTGGTAAATTTCTTCCCAAATTGAGCACGCTGCTAGAGCCGCTACACGTGCTCCTACGCAAAGGTCGCGAATGGGGCTGGGGGGACAGCGAGGAAAGGGCTTTTAATAGAGCATGCAATTTGTTATGTTGCAACACTCTGTTAACACTATATGACCCATGTAAGAAACTTGTGTTAACGTGCGATGCGTCGTCCTGTGGTGTCGGGTGTGTGTTGCAGCATGTCAATGCCAAGGGTCAGTTACAGCCGGTAGCTTATGCCTCCAGGAGTCTGTCCCAGGCAGAAAGGGGTTATGGTATGGTAGGAAAGGAGATGCTCGCATGTGTATATGCGGTAAAGAAAATGCACCAGTACCTGTTTGGCAGGAAATTTGAGCTGGAGACAGATCACAAACCCCTAACGTCCCTTTTGGCCAACAACAAGGCCATAAATGCAAACGCATCGGCCCGCATACAGAGGTGGGCACTCACGTTAGCCGCCTATGACTACACAATTCGGCACAGACCGGGCACTGAAAACTGCACCGATGCACTCAGCAGGCTCCCACTAGCCACCACTGAGGGGGCTACCGAGCATGCTGCTGAGATGGTCATGGCTGTTGAAGCTTTCGGAAGCGAAGGCTCACCCATGACAGCCCGTCAGATTAAAGTCTGGACAAATAGAGACCCGCTATTGTCTCTAGTCAAGAAATGTGTCCTGAATGGGGACTGGGCAGCCACATACAGGGCATGCCCTGAGGAATTTAAACCATTTCACAGGAGCAGGGATGAACTCTCGATTCAGGCCGATTGCCTACTGTGGGGAAACCGCGTAGTCATGCCCCAGATGGGCAGAGAGGTGTTCATCAGAGAACTCCACAATGAGCACCCGGGCATTGTCATGATGAAGGCAATTGCCAGGTCACACGTTTGGTGGCCAGGGATAGACACAGATCTGGAACTTTGTGTTCGCAGGTGCAACACGTGTGCCCAGCTGGGCAGTGCGCCCAGGGAAGCCCCCCTTAGCCCCTGGCCATGGCCCGCCAAGCCTTGGTCACGCATCCATGTGGACTACGCAGGTCCTTTCATGGGAAAAATGTTTTTGGTTGTAGTAGACGCCTACTCCAAATGGATCGAGTTTGACATTTTAAATTCAAGCACATCCTCTGCCACGGTAGAAAGTCTACGGGCAATGTTCGCCGCCCACGATCTACCGGACGTCTTGGTCAGCGACAATGGCCCGTGCTTCACAAGCACTGAATTCCAGGACTTCATGGCAGGCAATGGAATTAACCATGTCAGAACGGCACCGTTCAAGCCGGCCTCAAACAGCCAGGCAGAACGAGCAGTGCAGATAATCAAACAGGGGATGCTCAGAATCCAAGGGGGTTCCCTACAAAGGCGCTTATCACGCCTCCTGTTGGCCTATAGATCCCGACTACACTCGCTCACAGGGGTTCGACCTGCAGAGCTGCTAATGAAAAGGACACTCAAAACCCGGCTATCCCTTATACACCCCACCATGAAATAAATTGTCGAGAGCAGGCACCAGCCACAATATGACTACCATGACAGGAATGCGAGGGCGCGATGTATTGATGTAAATTATCCTGTTTTTGTCCTCAATTACGCTGCAGGGCCCAAATTGCTCACAGGCACTGTGATTGCCAAAGAGGGAAATAGGATTCTGGTAGTTAAACTTACCAATGGACAAATTTGCCGCAAACACGTTGATCAAACAAAAAGGACGTTCAGCAACCCCATAGAAGAAGCAGAGGAAGAACACGATATAGAGTTCACTCCACCACAGGTGACCGAACACCGGAACCAAAGGGAGGAGAGCCCAGTCACTATGGGCAGTCTGGATAGGCCTGAGGCACCGCAAACAGCAGACACTCAGGCCAGCGCCCAACAACCGGAGCCCCAACTCAGGCGCTCTACAAGAGAGCGTAAACCACCAGAGAGACTCAACTTGTGATCCCAATAAGACATTGGGGGAGAGGTGATGTCATGTATTCAACCAGCATTGTAACCCATGTATAATCTGAACTAAGTTGTACACTGTGAGAACAATGACCACGAGGTGGGAGACACTCCTAACTTGGGCCTTCAGGTATAAAAGGGGAAGCTCCACCCACCTTCATCACTTAAGTGCTAAGAAATAAAGGACAGGTCACAGACTGACCTTCTTTCAAGCATGGGCCTCGTGTGCATTTATACTGTATAGTAAGGTCGTATCTTCTATATATATATATATATATATATATATGTGTGTGTGTGTGTGTGTGTGTGTTTGTTTGTGTGTGTGTATAGTGCTAAATGACAGAATTTTAACATTAAGGTTAAGGCTTATACATTTTTCTGAATATTCTTTTTTTTAAATATATGACCCTGCAGCGAAAAGGCCAGCCTGAGAGGATCAGATGATGGAAATTAGTGAGGTTTTGGAATGTCTTAATACCAAAAGATTTAAAGGCACTCGCTGTACAGTAGTTACAATGCATGTTCAATGAGGCTGGAGGGACTGTTGGCTTATAAGTACTGAATGGTAGCTTTGTCCATTCTGCACTTATCGAAGCATCTCGAATGGTTTTCTATTTACCTCCCAAGGTCCCGAGTCCGTTAATGTAGCTCCACATTTTTACATGGGTGCGCGATTTGTCTTACTGTTTTATTCTTCCTCCCCACCCCTCCCCTCCCCGCTCACCCCTTCCTCCCCTGCCTTCTGTATTCAGCGATTAGTGCGTCTGTAATCCTCCGTTAGGAAGAAACAATTCTTACAGGGCTTGAAAAATGATTACAGGGCTTGACAGGGTAGATGCAGGGAGGATGTTTCCTCTGGCTCGGGAGTTTAGAACCAGGAGTCACAGTCGCAGGATAAGGGGTCGGCCATTTCAGACTGAGATGAGGAGAAATTTCTTCACTCAGAGGCTGGTGAATCTTTGGAATTCTCTACCCCAGAGATGCTCAGTCTTTGAGTATATTCAAGATAGAGCTCGATAGATTTTTGGATATTAAGGGACTCAAGGGATATGGGGATAGTGCAGGAAAGTGGCGTTGAGGTAGAAGATCAGCCATGACCTCATTGAATGGCGGAGCAGGCTCGAGGGGCCGAATGGCCTACTCCTGCTCCTAATTCTTATGTTCTTACTTTAGTGCCCGCTGTCGCCCTCCGGTACCTCAGCTACCTGGCCATTCTTCGCACGTGAGACTGGCCGGTTAGTGAGCTAGCGAGGGACGAAATAAGCCAAGATTCCCTCTCCCTTTCCTTATCCGGTGATCCCTGACAAAAGCTTATGGAGATTGAGAAGGGACAGTTTCGGCCTTGGGCTGAGATGGTTGTAGGGTTGCCAACACTGGTTGAACGTATTCCTGGAACTCTCGTCAAATGACCTCCTGCCAATAACTGCCCCACCCAGTCAAACAGCCTTTTATAACTAATAAATAAAAGTGTTCAAAAGTGTGTAAGATAGCCAACTTTGCTGATGATACAAAGATAAGCGGGAAAGCAAGTTGTGAGGAAGACTCAAAGAATCTGCAAAGGGATATAGATCGGCTAAGTGAGTGGGCAAACATTTGGCAGATGGAATAAAATGTGGGAAAATGTGAAGTTATCCACTTTGGTAGGAAAAATAAAAAAGCAAATTATTATTTAAATGGGGAGAGACTACAAAATGCTGAGGTACAGAGGGATCTGGGGGTCCTTGTGCATGAAACACAAAAAGTTGGCATACAGGTACAGCAAGTAATCAGGAAGGCAATTGGCCTTTATTGCAAGGGGGTTGAAGTATAAAAGTGGGGAAGTCCTGCTACAACTGTACAACCATGATCTTATTCAATTGTGGAGCAGGCTCAATGGGCCAAATAGCCTACTCCTGCTCCTATTTCTTATGTTCTTATGTAAAGAAAACGGAAAAAAATCTACGTCTTTTTTTAATGCCCTTAAGATTGTGCTCGGAGCAGTGCCCAGGAGATTATACTTTCATTCCTGGACACTCCAGGGCAATCCCTGGAGGGTTGGCAACTCTAGATGGTTGAATGTCCCACCAACTGGGTAAGCTCTCACTTGGGTATTGACCATCGGGTGTCTACTGTACATGGTCCATGTCTCTGAGCCATACAGGAGGGCGGGTATCACTACAGCCCTGTAGACCATGAGCTTGGTGCCAGATTTGAGGGCCTGACCTTATAAAGTAGACACCTCAAATCGCTGGAGAAATACCACCAACGATGTCTCCGCAAGATCCTGCAAATCCCTTGGGAGGACGGACGCACTAACGTCAGTGTTCTCGATCAGACCAACACCCCCAGCATTGAAGCATTGACCACGCTCAACCAGCTCCGTTGGACGGGCCAGATCGTCCGCATGCCCAATACGAGACTACGAAAGCAAGCGCTCTACTTGGAACTACTACACAGCAGACTATTCCCAGGTGGGCAGAGCAAATGTTTCAAGGACACCCTCAAAGCCTCCTTGATAAAATGCAACATCCCCAGCGACACCTGGGAGTCCCTGGGCCAAAGACCGCCCTAAGTGGAGGAAGTGCATCCGGGAGGGCGCTGAGCACCTCGAGTCTCGTCGCCGAGAGCACACAGAAAACAAGCGGCCAGGCAGCGGAAGGAGCGTGCGGCAAACCAGACTCCCCACCCACCCTTTCCTTCAACCACTGTCTGTCCCACCTGTGATAGAGACTGTAATTCCCATATTGGACTGTTCCGTCACCTGCAAACTACCTTTTGGAGAGGAAGCAAGTCTTCCTCGATTTCGAGGGCCTGCCTATGATGAATAACCAAAGGATGCCCAGCCCCAGGAAACCGTATCCCAAAAAGGAATTGTGTTCAGAAAGGTCACGGGCACAAAAAAAACACTTTGTCGGGGAAGAGTGGAATGAACAGCATTTATCCTCGTGTAAGATACCACTTTGGGTGAAATTTCATCCTGTCTTTAAGCTTGTCTGACCCGGGAGTTAGGATCATAAATGCTTCCAGTTAAACTGCACAAGAGGACACGGGCTTCCTGCTTTTACTGACTGAATTTAACTGTGACCCTGTTATTATCAGAAAGCGACTGGAAGCAGTAACTGTTCAATAATTCCCAGTTATTTTCTCAGCGGAAACCTCACAATAAATCCACCCCATCATCTGTGTACCACTAATTATGTGCTTATTCCAACATTACAACAGTGACTACACTCCAAAAGTACTTCATTGACTGTAAAGCGCTTTGAGACGTCCAGTGGTCGTGAAAAGTGCCTTATAAATCCAAGTCTTTCCATTTGAGTTTTTCCTCCAATTCCGGCCTCTTGCACACCTCGATTTTATTCGCCCCCCATTGGTGGCAGTGCCTGCAACTGGCAGGCCCTAAGATTGTGAATACTCTCCCGAAACCTCTCTGCCTCACTACCTCTCTTTCCTCCTTTAAGACGCTTCTTGAAGCCAATAATCTTAACTCGGTGTCCTGTGGTTAACGGCCCTCATGGCAGTGGAAACATTCTCCCCATCTATTCTATTAAAACCCCATATAATTTAGGACATTATTAAATCTCCCCTTTGCCTTCTCTGCTCTAAGGAGAACAACCCTAGCTCTCGCCTCTCTCCATAACTGACATCCCTCTTCCCTGGTACCATTCTTCATAAATCTCCTCTGCTCCCTCTCCAAGGCTGTTTGACCTGATTTAGAAGTCTGTCTGTAACATCTTCAGACCCTTTAGCTGGTTACTAAAGGCAGGAGAGCACAAAACACGATTCACCTGACTGCCAATCCATCACCAATCACATCGACTGTTTAATTAAAAAGTAATATGCGTATTCATTTTTTTAAAAAGAGGTTCCTCTGATGGTACAGTGAATTTATCCAGCCTGTCAACCAGACCAGGCAAATCTGGGATCTGTTTGCTCCTCCTGCCCCGGCCTGGGGTTAGCTGGCTGACCTCAACCAGAGCTGGGGCAAAGTGGGGTGACAATTGATGCCAGTAGCCCCGGGTTAGTAGGGGGGAGGGCGGTCGCAGGGGGACGGGGGCGAGGTGGACCATTTCCATTGCCCCCGGCCCTGGGGCATTTTCATTTGGGTCGAACCATTTGCCTGCACCTGGTCGGAAAGGCCTCACCGCCCCATAACTCTGAGAGGCGGTAATGGACCTTAAAAGGGGGGTAATTTTCGCCCCACTGCCTCCGGTTGGAGTGCATTTCCACAGATGCTAACTCTTGTCAGGTACAGTTCGACAGTGAGGTGGAGCGTGGCAGCGTGGAAAATTGAGAAGAGGGTTGGGGCGATGACACAGCCCTGTTTGACCCCGGTCCGGACGCGGATTGGGTTTGTAATAGATCCGTTAGTAAGGATCATGGCCGGCATGTCATCGTGGAGCAGGCGGAGGATTTGGGGGCATCCGAAACGAAGGAGCCTGTATGGCTCAGAGACGTGGACCATGTATCGTAGACACCTCAAGTCGCTGGAGAAATACCATGACCGATGCCACCGCAAGATCCTACAAGTTCCTTGGCAGAACAGACGCACTAACATTAACGTCCTCGACCAGGCCAACATCCCCAGCGTTGAAGCACTGACTACACTTGATCAGTTCCCCTGGGCGGGCCACATTGTCCGCATGCCAGACACGAGACTCCCAAAGCAAGCGCTCTACTCGGAGCTCCTTTATGGCAAATGAGCCAAAGGTGGGCAGCAGAAACTTTACAAGGAAAGTTGGTAAAGTGCAGCATCCCCACCAACTCCTGGGAGTCCCTGGCCGAAGACTGCCCTGGGTGGAGGAGGCGGATCCGGGAGGGTGCTAAGCGCCTCGAGATTCATCGGCGAGTGCATGCGGAAGACAAACGCAGGCAGCGGAAGGAACGTGTCCCACCCTCTCTTACCCTCAACGACTGTCTGTCCCACCTGTGACCGGGACTGCGGCTCTCGCATTGGACTGTTCAGCCACCTAAGGACTCATTCTAGGAGTGGAAGCAAGTCTTCCTCGACTCCGAGGGACTGCCTATGATGATGACAGTTCCACAGAACCTCCACTCTCCATCCCATTCCCGGTTCAGAAAGGCCAGAGGTGTTTGGATTGGGAAGGTGGCTTGGGGAGGTGGGAGTGTGGAGAGGGGGAAATGGGGCTGAGAGGTGGGGGGGGGAGGCTGATGCCAAGAGGTTGAGCCAAAGTATTTACTTCACCTCATTCAGTTGCTAAGCACACACTGCAGTGTGTTAACCCAGCCATTTAGGAAGGTCCCAGGTTGGATTCCGGGTCTTGAGTATTGAAAGTTGGCATGCTGGTACAGCAGGCGGTGAAGAAGGCAAATGGTATGCTGGCCTTCATACCGAGAGGATTTGAGTATAGGAGTAGGGAGGTCTTACTACAGTTGTACAGGGCCTTAGTGAGGCCTCACCTGGAATATTGTGTTCAGTTTTGGTCTCTTAATCTGAGGAAGGACATACTTGCTATTGAGGGAGTGCAGCGAAGGTTCACCAGACTGATTCCCGGGATGGCAGGACTGACATATGAGGAGCGACTGGATCGACTGGCCCTGTATTCACTGGAGTTTAGAAGTATGAGAGGGGATCTCATAGAAACATATAAAATTCTGACGGGACTGGACAGGTTAGATGCAGGAAGAATGTTCCCGATGTTGGGGAAGTCCAGAACCAGTGGACATAGTCTAAGGATAAGGGGTAAGCCATTTAGGACTGAGATGAGGAGAAACTTCTTCACTCAGAGAGTTGTTAACCTGTGGAATTCCCTGCCGCAGAGAGTTGTTGATGCCAGTTCATTGGATATATTCAAGAGGGAGTTAGATATGGCCCTTACGGCTAAAGGGATCAAGGGGTCTGGAGAGAAAGCAGGAAAGGGGTACTGAGGTGAATGATCAGCTCAGTGCAGGATCGAAGGGCCGAATGGCCTACTCCTGCACCTATTTTCTATGTTTCTATGTTAACTGATCTTGCTCAGAGGGGAGAGGGGAAGGGATGGGGGTGGTGGGGGGAGTATGGGAGTGGGCGGGAGTTCTCCCATTTTCCTCAGCGTTCCTTCACCTCAATTACTTTGGACGTAGTCCGATAGACGCTTTCAAGATTAACTTGCCCAGACCTGAGAGCTTGGAGTAGTATTTACAGGATGAAGTAATGAACGGATAACATTTCTGGCGAGGCATAGAGAGAGTTTGTAAGCAGAAAGGTTTCAATTACTTGTGTGGCCTGCAGCGACCTTATCGGTGATTGATTCAAGGCCCAGCTGGCTACATGGGGCCAGATTATGAACAGTCAGTGCAGTACATCCTGCTCTTTAGCCCAGTCCAAACTGATTGTTCTCCCTGATTGTCCTTATATGTTTTGCCCGTTGGAACATCATTCTGATTGGGGGTGGCGGGGGTGGGGGAAGAGCTAAATTACTGACCTGACTTAACTTCTTACTCTCCGAGCCGACACTACAATAGCTTTCAAAGCGCTAGCATTCAGTTTCCACTGTTGTTTTTCTTTGTTTGTTCACGGGATGTGGGCATCACTGGCAGAGGAAAGGTTGAGTAGGTTGAGCCGCTACTCATTGGAATTCAGAAGAATGAGAGGCGATCTTATCGAAACGTATAAGATTATGAGGGGGCTTGACAAGGTGGATGCAGAGAGGATGTTTCCACTGATGGGGGAGACTAGAACTAGGGGGCATGATCTTAGAATAAGGGGCCGCCCATTTAAAACTAAGATGAGGAGGAATTTCTTCTCTCAGAGGGTTGTAAATCTGTGGAATTCGCTGCCACAGAGAGCTGTGGAAGCTGGGACATTGAATAAATTTAGGACAGAGATAGACAGTTTCTTAAATGATAAGAGGATAACGGGTTATGGGGAGCGAGCAGGGAAGTGGACCTGAGTCCACAATCGGATCAGCCATGATCATATTAAATGTCGGAGCAGGCTCAGGGGGCCGTATGGCCTACTCCTGCTCCTATTTCTTATGTTCTTATTATTGCCCATCCCAAATTGCCCTTAACTGAGTGGCTTGCTAGGCCATTTCAGAGGGCAGTTAAGAGTCAACCACATTGCTGTGGGTCTGGAATCACAGATAGTGGCAAGTCACAGAAGGTTCACGAGGTTGATTCCTGTAATGAAGGGGTTGTCTTATGAAGAAAGATTGAGCAGGCTGGGCCTGTACTCATTGGAGTTTAGAAGAATGAGAGGTGATCTTATTGAAACATATAAGATTCTGAGGGGCTTGACGCTGAGAGGATGTTTCCCCTCATGGGGGAATCTAGAACTAGGGGGCATAGTTTCAGAATAAGGGGCTGCCCATTTAAAACAGAGATGAGGAGGAATTTCTTCTCTCAGAGGGTCGTGAATCTTTGGAATTCTCTGCCCCAGAGAGCTGTGGAGGCTGGGTCAGTGAATATATTCAAGGCTGAGATAGACAGATTTTTGAACTACAGGGGAGTGAAGGGTTATGGGGAACAGGCACGAAAGTGGAATTGAGGCCAAGATCAGATCAGCCATGATCTCATTGAATAGCAGAGCAGGCTCGAGGGACCGTATGGCCTACTCCTGCTCCTATTTCGCTTGTTCTTATAGGCCAGACCGGGTAAGGACGGCAAATTTCCTTCCCTAAAGGATGTTACTGAACCAGATGGGGTTTTACGAGAATCCCGTAGTTTCAGGATAAACATTACTGATACTCGGTTTTTCATTCCAGATTTATTTAATGAACTGAATTTAAATTCCCCGGCTGCCGTGGTGGGATTTGAACTTGTGTCTCCAGATCATTAGTCCAGACCTCTGGATTACTAGTCCAGTAACATAACCACTAATGCTAGCGTACCACTAGATAAGACCTTTACTTACCTATATCCTCCTGGTTCTTATCAGAATGGGGAGTTTAAAAAAATGATATACATACAGTATATATGTTCTCGGGCTGATCAAAGTAGAGTTGCCGTGCGCTGCTGCAGGAGGGCGACGGCTGTGAAGCCAGGTCACTGATTGCAGTGCGGGCAGGCACAGCAGGAGGGGCGAAGG